>NC_045431.1:226419476-226784476 GCF_902635505.1 Sarcophilus harrisii | reverse complement strand
TTCTTTGAGGAGAGGAAAGTGGCTTCCCTCCTACTGTTTCAGGCTGAAAGCAGGGGAGATGATAAAACAGTTATCGTGGTGGGTTGGAGAAGGTGTCTGAAAGCAAATGTGCCAACAATATAATTAAAGCAAATGAAAGTCATTATTAATGAAGCAAATTGAGAAGCTGAGGGGAGAAAATGGTTTATGAGGCTGTCTTTTGAAAGCAAAATCAGCATTGCCCATTTGGAGGGAGAAGGAGAAAAAAATAAATGTTTAGGCATGTAGGCTTTCAAGTTGGAAATTAACTGAAAGTGGAGGATTGCAAATCAATAATGCAGTAACAGGGGCACTAGACTAATGGTTCCTTTGTTTCAAATCGCAAATGGCATTTCTGAATTTCAGCGTAAACCTTAAGTGATGGCTTTGTTAATTACCTTGTGGAGAACCTGCCGTTTCCTTTCCTGTCCCCAGCTCTCTGTAGTCTACTGAGCTGTGACTTGCTTAATTGTGTACAAATTCTCTATTTAAGACTCCAAGACTGGAGGAATAGGCCCTCAAGAAAGCAGACCTTCTTCAGAATGGCTAGGTAATGTCCCAAAAGAAAGTATTTTCTCCAGAGCTTGGAATCCTCTTCAATATGGACAATCCCACCTATGGCTGTATAAATTGAGCCACATACTTGTTAAAAGACAGCATCACATAACAGTTGTAGTGAGGAAGAAAGGCCTAATGATGGAATTTTCATCAGAGTCTGTTTTAGTGGATCGAATGTTCGCCTTAGAATTATGAAAGATTTCTGTGTTCAAACCTTGAAGCTGATGCTGCCGGAAGCACTCTGGAAGTGTCAATTAAGTTCCTTGGGTCTCATGTTCTTTTATGTATCATATAGAAAATGGACTAAATAGCCAACTAGATCTCATCTAGCTCTTAGTCACTTAAACTGTTTTTGCAGGAAAATTTCTTAGGCATGTCTACTGCTCTTGTTTTCCCATGTGTAACAATTCCATGGCTTCACAAGAATAGATGGTTTACATCTACATTGGTAGAAGAGGAACACTTAGACTTCATTTGGGTGAAATCACAGATCATGCTTGCATTTCCATATAGAATCCAAAACTTAAACTCCTTTTGACCTGGTGTTTTACTTCTGAGAATCAGTAATTCTTTAGCAGAGATGAAAAGCAAAACTGAGTTTACATCTTTTCCTTGACCACCTATTTTTTCCTATTGTGGGTATAATAATAACAATAATTATAAAAACAATTGACATTTCAAATATACAGAAACTTATGTTTGACTAAATCTCTATGTATACATATATGTGATATTGTATGTGTACATATCTCTATGGATAAATATATTTAGACACACATATATACATATATATATATATGTATATATACATAGAGAGAGAGAGAGAGAGAGAGACAGAGACAAAGACAGAGTGACAAAAGACAGAGACACAGAAAGGCAGCGAGAGACAATATTCTCAGCTCACTCATTTCAAAGGAGAATGATTTCTTCCAAGAATGGAAACAGGAGATTGGTGCCACAAAGAGAAGGAACTAGACTAAAATTATATCTCTATCCCAGGAACTAAGGGAAATAACATGTTTGTAAGTTATTGTCATTACTGATAAAACTCTACTGTATTTTTTTGTTTTTTCTCAATGTTCATAAACTTGTGACCTTCAAAATTTTGGTAGATGTCCCTACCTCTCTCTGTCTCCTTCTTTCTGATTCTATCTCTCCTTTCTATTTCCCTATTTCTGTCTTCTCTTCCTTTATTGCCTCTGTATTCTTTTGTCTTTTCTCTCAACATTTTCTTTCTTCTCTCCTTTCCTTTTCCTTCCTTCCCTGCTTTGTTTTCTATTTCATTTTTTCTTCTTCTTTCCTTCCCATAATTATGTACTGTCCAAATCTCAAGGATAAGAACTATCCACATTAATTACCCTTCATTATATACATTTTTAACGCCTTTAATCAGTTTTCAATTTGCTAGAATTCTGATTTTCATGACTTTTCTTTTATTCCCTTATTATATGTTGCAGGTACTGAGTATGAGGGTCATTTCCAAAGTACAGTCACCAAATACCATTCATTCTAATAATATTAGAGAGAGTACTTTGAGGTTGACCCTTGTATATCTAGTTTATATTTAAAAATAGGTCAAATAGAAACAGTTGCCCTTCTGTATGCCATTCATTATTAATGTAGCTCCATTATCTCTCTCTATATCTTCTCCTTTTCATATTAAATAGCCTGAGTCTTCTTAAACTCTCTGGATGGGAAATTGCATTATAGCAATTGTGTATCTTACCCTTCTCAAGACCTTTTCGGTTTCTGTTTTGTTATCCATGAAATAAGATGAGAAAATTTTAATATAGTGTATAAAATGAAGCCATCAAATTACCATTACATGTATGTGTTTGTTTTTCTTTTCTCATTCTTTGTATACAGAATTTAAGACAGCTAATGTCTTTAAAATCATTCTCTATTTTAAGATCGCCAAGTCCTTAGCTGGTATTTTATATTATTTTTGACCTTTGGAATGCACATCTGCCTCTTCTGATGCTCAGTGAATTAAAGAATGTTAGAAACATGAAGGAGTGATAAATTAAAAGTTTTGGGGCATGTGTTCAAATCTATCCTCTGACACTCAGAATCTTAAGTAAAAATTGAATAAAACATTTAGTCTCTGCACGCCCCAGTTATCTGAACTGTAAAATTAGAGGATTGGACTAAAAGACTATTTTTTTTCTTTTTTGAGGCAATTAGGATTAAGTGATTTGCCCACATAGCTATTAAGTTTCTGAGGTCAAATTTGAACTCAGGTCCTCCTGACTTAGACTCCTGACTCCTGACATAGACAAAGTCTATGACCTATCCACCGTGCTATCTACCTGTCCATCAGATTAAAAGAGTTCTAAGGTCTATTAAGTTCTAGATTTTTGATTCTATAGTCTGTAAAGAACCTTTGAAATTTCTAGTCCACTCGTATTATTTTACAGAAAAGGAAAACTGAAGACAAAAGAGAACATATCATTGGATTGAGTTGGAATTAAGGTAAAATATCTTTTATATCAGTCTTCTTCAGAACTGAGGCTTAAAGAAGTCAAGGTCTCAAGATAATAAGTGGCAAAAGATTCACATCATATTACCAGAGTTGGGATGTAAATATGCATCCTCTAATCCATCTAGATCTAAGGTATACCACATTAATTATAACATATTAGTGCTAGATGGCCTAGGAAGACTAAGATGTTATAGGATCTATATTTTATTCATCCATTTAAAAAGACGTAGGGTAAAAAAAACAAAAACAAAAACAAAACAAAATCAAAGACAAGAAAAATTGAATGACTTGGGGCAAAAAAAAAAGGAAAAAACATGACCATCTATATAGTCTTGAAATGGAATCAATTATGTAAAGAAGAGAAAATGCAATAACATACTTTTTTCTTTTTTTCCCCCTTTTTTGCACCACAATGAAATACTCAGGGCCAAATTATACAGACTATTTTTTGCCTTTGTATGATTATTCTCCCAAATTTTTGTGCTTCAGGTCATGATCTCCTGCCACTGTAAATTAACTGCTCATAAATAATATCCAAGTAAGATTTAGATTCAAATATTGGGATGATAGATTCAGTTTTAACAAATCTGACTTTAGTATTCCATAAGGAGCCTCCTTTTTTTTTTTTTTTTAAACATGGACTAATTTCCAAAGAACTACTATTTAAGCCACCACCCACTCTATGGAAATATTCCTCTAAATATAGCCCACTACAAGAAGTCTCACTGCCCACCCACTCTTTTATCTTTGTCTCCATGTAAATAGCCCAGCTTATTTTTATCAGTTGACTCCCACTCACCAACAGCATATTGTAAATTCTACAGATTAAAGAGCTTCCATCTTTGCTTTGTCATCTTCCCAGGTTTAATTCTGTATAAACTTACTAAGGTTTTATCACTTGCTAATGCTCCAATAAAAACTCCAGGGGATCTATGATCTCATAGATAGAGGGAGTCTTAACAAGGATTGAGATCAGTAGGCATTTTATACTCCAACATCAGGTTTTTTAAATGCTGCCTTTGTGGAAATGTGAGACATATTCTTTTAAACTTAATTAATTACATCAAGTCTTCTACAAGGAAAAACACAGACCATTTGGCTTTTGATAGATTTTTTAAAAAGCAATATTTCTACAATCAGAGGACTTGGGTTCAACTCCTGCCTTTGGAGCTACTCTATGTGACCTTTGACAAAATACTATCCATCTCTGAACTGCACGGCTTCAGAGGTCTTATTTAGCCTAATCCCAAGATCTTGTGACCCTATTTATCATCTGAACATTTCCAAATAAATAATTCCAAGTGAGAGAATAGTCTTGACTTTTGTCTTACTATTAGACTTCCATGAATTGAAGAGAGAATGAGACTGAGGACTTTGTACAACTCTGCCTCACTTAAATCCAATTATCACTTAAGTTAAGGTAGCACTCTGTGATGTCATTGGTCTTCAAAAATGAAGGATGAACAACAATAATAGCATAGAGAAAATAATATTTGGTTCAAGAAGAAGAAAATTCACTCCAATATGCTAAAGTATCACTATAAATAATAGGTATACATTTACACACAAACACACACATATATGTATATAGATACATATATGTATATAAATATATATAAATGATAAATTAATATAGATTAATGTAATTTCCTTTTATAGTCAGTAACTTGACTGCCAGGCCAGAAGAATGCTAAAGACATGGTTAACCTGGATTTAATGAAATTTTTGACAGACTTTCCAAACCTTGAACAAGGTTGAGAAAAATAAATAGTGGCATTAATTAAGAGGAATTCTATTCCTCTTAACTATATGATAACATCATGGCAGAGTTCCCCAGGGATCTTTCCTTGATCTCAAGCTATTCAATATTTTTATCAATGATTTACAAAAAAGATATGTTTGCCAATTCTGCATATAATATGGTTGGAGACCATTGCCAGCAATTTTCTCTTATTTCTTTAAAATTCTGAAGCATCATCAATTGTTTTATCTGCTTTTCATCCTTCATCTCCCCCTCAGAAACAAATAAACAACAACAAAACAAACAAACAAAAAAAGATGGAATTCTTTATTCAAATGTTCATTCATATCTATCATAATTCCCTGAAAGAGATCAGTGAGTGAGATATTTTTGTCATCTTTGCCAATTACCTTCTCCTCTAAAGTGGGATTATTATGAAATGTAGCATAAATCTGAATTAGTAGGAAAACAATTGAGTTTAAATAAGTAACTAGACTTGAAGCTACTAAGGAAAGCCTCTTTTGTCATAATTTTCTTCTCTATATCTTTATCATATGACCTAATGTATCTTCAGATTTGGATTCTATGAATATTTTGCTCTCTTAGCCTTATTTTGCAATATAAAGATGATAATTTGAGCATGCTCTACTTCACATTCTGTAAAGATGTATAAACATGAGAGCATCTCAACTTTATTGATATTATTCTGAGGGATAAATTGGTTAGAAATTTTTTTTTAAACTACATAACCTTTGATGCACCACTTAATTCTTCTTGACCAGTATTTTCATCTGAAAGATTAGGGGATTGGACAATGTGACCCTGAAACCTTTCCCATCTCTAAAATCAAAGATTCTGTGATCCAATTTGTCATTTGCCCACAGAGAAATAAATAATTTAGAGAGGTAGTATGGTGGGGTGGAAAGACCATTCATTGACTTTAAAAGGAGATTTTACATCATCCCTCTTCCAACATTTCCCAAATGTATGAGGACTGGTAATTCACTTATTCTCCCATATCTTCACTTTCCTAATTTGTAATGAAAATGATAAATTTTTATACTACTACCTCTCATGTTATAACCACTTCATAAGTGTGAGGGTTTTATCATCATCATCATCATCATCATCATTATTTTTTTTAATTAGTATTGCTATTGGAGTGACCTGACTATAACATCTACTACAGGTTACCAAAACTCTCTAGTTCTCCATTTTCTTTTGTGTAAAATTAGGAAATTGAACTCAATTCCCAGGTCTCTTTCAGACTTAAATCTCTGATCATAGGTACCTCTACTAAGGTAATATATTATGATGACTCTGTACTCTAGAGCTTACATTGGTTTCAATCAGTCTTTAAGCCTTTAAGTGCTTACTATGTACCAGGCACTATGCTACATTATTGAGTGCTTAAAGACTATGTACATGGAAGAAAAATTCCAGCATATACCGAGAAGTGATGGCCGGAAAAGCAAGAATTTGAATACATGCCTGGTGACAGACTATTAGGAAGAAACAAGAGGATACAAAGAGCCATCCATGTAGCAAAAGGCCATTTAAAGAACTGGGAGCTTGTCATTATTATGTTCTCTACTAACATCTTTTTCCAGTGACTTTCACGTCACAGATGTGATCACAGGTTTTTGAAGGATATAACTGTGCCATGTAAGTTTATACTTGTCCTATGGAGTGGGAAAAGCTTTAATTCTAGCCCAGCAATGAGTTCCACAGTGTTTCACACATAGTTGGTGTTTCAAAAATGTTTATTGATGAAAAGATTGATTCAATTGTGGTGACTCTCTGCTTTATCCTCACAGTATAATGATTCACTGTTTCTTTAGCAGTTATACATTTATTATTTGAAGATCTTCCCTGTTAAGCTTTGAGTGGCCCATCACTCATTTAGTTGCAGGGTACTGGGGATTTTTTTAGTCACACAAATTGTATCTGGCTCTATCCTCTCATGCCAAGTTTGTTTTTTTTTAATCATGTTTATTCCAGTTGACTATATTAATAACTAAACTATTCTTTTTGTGTTTTTGTCATCCAAGACATTCTTTCTCTTATCCCCATGCCTTTGCACAAACTACCCTTTCTGTTTACCCTCTCATGCCTTCAAGACACTCCCTTTTCATCTTCAGTTTATGAAATTTCTGTTCTTGTTGTTATTAGTTTCAGTTATACCTGCCTCTTAGTGATCCCATTTAGCATTTTCTTGGCAAAGATGTGGAAGTACTTTGATGTTTCCTTCTCCATTTCATTTTATAGATTCAGAATTGAGGCAAATACAGTTAAGTGACTTTCCCAAACACTTGCTAATAAGTGGCTGAGGCCACATTTGAACTTGTGAAGATGAGTCTTCTTGATTCTAAGCAACAGGTCCTATCTAGTGCTCCACCTCACTGTCTGAAATCCTTATCTTCCATCAAAGCCCAACTCAAACATCCATTCTCTATGAGGTTTCTGTGATTTTCCCTACCTTGCCTTTCATTTGGGTTATATGAAGATTACATGGGTTTATTTATAAGTGCTCATGTTGTCTCTTCCAAAAAAATAAAAGTGAATCCTTTGAAGTCAGAGATTATTCCTTTTTTTGCCTTTGGAATCATAAAATTTGGATGCTTAAAGAGAACCACAGAAAATATTTAATATAAACTACAGAGAAAAGACATTGCTACCATACTCTGCCTGGCAATGTTCTTCCAGGCTCTGCTTAAAGCTCTCCAAGAAGAGGGATTATCTCATCTTTTTTTATAGTCAACCCATTCCTTTGGATAGCTTGCATTGCAAGGAAACACTTTCACACCTAAAGCCTAAAATTTGAATATTTGCTATGTCTATCCATTGCCTTTATATCTCTAGATCTAACTCAATTTCTCATAGAGTAAGTGCTTAATAAATTCTTAATAATTAATTGTTTTGAATTTGATACTATTGAGACCTCTTACTTTTCCTTATAATGTACAACACAAATAGGGCCAAACTCTATGGGACACATCTTTTTCTTTTTCTCAATTAGTATTCTTTGTCCCATTACTTCACTATTTCCAGTCAGCCTACTCTGTGTTGATCCCTCCTCTTATTTGACTCCCTATATGCTATCTTTTGTGCCATATCATCCCTCTCTCCTTGATTTGGGAATATCTACTTTGCTAGTACTCCTTTTCTACCATCAAAATATGCTTTTTATCTCTTTCAAACCCAATTGTTTTTGCAATTTAGTTGTAATAAGAATCTCAAAAAATAAAACAGGATAT
The DNA here is from genome assembly GCF_902635505.1 of Sarcophilus harrisii. Taxonomy (NCBI): domain Eukaryota; kingdom Metazoa; phylum Chordata; class Mammalia; order Dasyuromorphia; family Dasyuridae; genus Sarcophilus; species Sarcophilus harrisii. The sequence goes on along the minus strand of NC_045431.1, from coordinate 226,776,420 downwards.
TGGATGGAAAGATGAAATAAAAGAAGATAAAACTCTGAAAGTGAGATCTGAACTTCTGTATAATAATTTAAAATGCAGGAATGATAGGTTATTGACTAAAAATTAAGCTCATTCTAACAAGAATTAACAAAATATAAATATATTTCTCTAGAGACATATATCTCATCAAGAGTACTTTCCACTGAGAATGAAGGGAAGAAAAGCAGTAAGAATATAACCTGTTTATAGATGCTAAGTCAGATACCACTAAGAATATTAGCCATTGTGTTGTTTTCTTCATTTTCAAAGAAGACCATGACATTAGAGAGATGGTACTATGTCATACAAATGACTGAATCAGGATGCACTGTCCAAAGTCACCAATCTCACTTTCTCCTGAAGTGCTATCTGGGTCTAGTCAGTGGCAAAATATGTATCAGGGCAACTGGAGATGTCCCTGGATGCAATTCGAGACGTTGGGGTTGTTTTAAGCTAAGTTCTTCAATAGATTTCAGTTTGACTAAGGCAACAAAAATTCAATAATTAAGATTAGGTAAGACTATCAGAAATAGATCAGGGGAAAGAAGTTGAGTCCAGTGGAAAAAGGAATACAAAGAAAAATATTGTCCAAGAAAATTGATAGAAAAGAAAATCCATGACTTCTAATGTCTACATTCAAATGAAGTCGGAGTAAAACAGGATCGACTAGAAATCTCTCAAAGTAAGGAACAAATTTGACCTTGTAAGATTTTGATAAGATCACAGTCCTTTCAATATTCAAGTATATCAGTGAAAAGTTGAGGGTTAAGATTTAAATTAAAGTTATGAATAACTCTACCTTATTTTTTAAAAAAATCTCACTAGATAATAGGGGTCGCAGTATTGCAGGGCATATTAAAGGAACATATTCATTTGAAGAAATTCAGGAACTTAATGAGTAAAACATAGTTGAAAGATATTTGGGCAAGGTTCAGCAGAAGGAGAAGTTTTACAGTATGGTTGAAATGTACTACAAAATATTAGGCAATTATATATTATGTACTATATATTAAATATATAGTATATATTATATATATTATATATTATATATATAATATATATTCATAGAAGAATATATATTATATATATAATATATATTATAATATATATTATATATTAAAGGAGGACTTCAAACTATCTAGACACCAACTTCAGCTCTGTTCTTTTAATGGCAATAATTTAATTATTGTAGAGGTAGAAAATATGCCAAGAAAAAGTAAAATGGATAAATAAATCTAGACATAAAAGGTAATATTATTAGGAAAATAGATGAGCATTTAAAATCTTACCCATCAGCTTATAGATAAGGGAAGGGTTTATGAAGAAACAAGTGATTCATAGAATCACAGGAAGTAAAATGGATTATTTTGATTACATGAAATTTATAGACACACACATATACAAAACAAACAATGCAGAATATAAAAGGAGGAAAGTAGAAGAAAAGAAAACTTTGCAATAGATTTCTATGATAAAGGCCTCATTTCTAATATATATATATATATATATATATATATATATATATATGTAGGGAAGTGAGCCAAATATATAGCCAAATATATATATATATATGTGTGTGTGTGTATATATATATAGAGAGAGAGAGAGAGAAGTGAGCCAAATTTCTAGTGAATAAATGAATGAATGAATAAATGAATGAATATATAAATAAAAGCCATTGCCCAATTGATAGATTGACAAAGGATAGAAACAAGAAATTTTCAGAAGAAGAAATAAAAGCTTTAATTAGTCACAGAAAAAATGTTCTAAATAACTTTTAATTAGAGAAATGCCAAATAAAATAACTCTGAGATCCTACTTCACATCTATCAGACTAGCTAACATGGCCAAAAGGAAAATGCCAAATGCCAGAGAGAATTTTAGAGGGGGGGAATTGACATAGTAACATATTGTTAGTAGAGTTATAGACTGATTCAGCCATTTTGGGGAATAATTTGGAACTATGCACAAACGAATATAAAACTGTGGAAATTCTTTTCACCCAGCAAAACCCCTTAATAGTTCTATAACCCAAAGATAACAAAGAAAAGGAAAAAAAGGGACATCTATTTTCAAAAAGATTTAGAGTTATACCTTTTGTGTTAATAAAGAATTAGAAATTGAGGGATTGTCCAACGACTGAAGAACAAGTTGTGGTACGTGGTTGTGATGGAATACTATTGTGTTATAAGAAATGATAAGCAATATGGTTTCAGAAAAACCTAGGAAGACTTAAATGAATTGATGGAAAGTTAAATGAGATGATTCAGGAGGACACTGTACTCTGTAAGAGCAATATTGTAAGGATGATAAGCTGGGAAAGACTAGGCTACTCTGATCAAAGCAATGAAGCAAAAGATCAAAACAGTGAACCAAAGAAATCCAAAGGATCTAAGATAAAAAATGCTTTCTACTTCCACAGAGACAACCAATGAACTCAGAATACTGAGTGAAACATAATTTTTTTCAGTTTTATTTGTTCTTGCCTTTCTTGTTTTAGTTTACAACATGGGCTAATAAGGAAATGTATTTTGCATAATTTTACATGTATGATAAATATCATGTTGATAGACTTCTCAATGAGTGAGGGGAAAGGTGTGATTTTGAACTCAAAAAGAGAATGTTAAGAAGTTGAGGTTTTGGATGATTATGTATAAATGGATTTTTTTTAGAGGAACAATAATTTCCTTTAAACATTAAAGAGATCTGAAGAAGAAGGAGGATGAGAAGGAGGAGAAGAATAGCAGCAGTAGCAGCAACAACAACAACAGTGAATGAAGAAGAAGAGGAAACATTGATAGAACAGGGTGATTATGTCTTAGATATGCAGGAGTAACTCATTTATGTATGAGTGTCTGGCAGACAGCATGTGCACTACAGTTATGCATTTCTTTCTCACCATAAAGAGCCCAAATGTATACTTTAGATTAAAGAAGGGACACCTAAATTATCCTATTAGCTTATATGATTATCCCTGTTTGCCTTTTATTTCCCAAAATACATAAAGATTGTACTAATAAACTAGACATAGTTATAAATATAGATATAGCTATGACTTGTAGCCTGGAAATGAAAAAACTCAATATAAATAGCATGATTTTCTCCAAACATTTAAAAGGTTGTCATGTGGAATAATCAAAGAATGAAGAAGTTATAGATATAAATAAAGATGTTGATAGAGACATAGAAGTACATAGATTGTAGGTATAGGTATGAGGGAAAAGGGAGGAAAGAGAAAAAAATAGAGACAGAGAAAGGTATTGGTAGAATTAAATATAGACATGGACATAGCAGAGATAGATGGAGGTATAAACAATGGTATAAGTATTAGTATAGTTATAGATGGAGAGAGAGAGACAGAGAAAAGAGACAGACAGAGATAGAGAGAAAAAGAGAGAGACAGAGACACAGACAAGATATAGGTTTATACCTATATTCAAATCCACATATAAACCATACATATGTTCCCACACCCCATTGCTGCACTCACAATGCGTACCAAAGCTGTGTATGTGATTTGAAGCAAGAATTCCATCAACATGACTAATTTGATCTTAAGTGGGATATTCTGCAAAGTGTTTAACCTTAAACAACAACAATGATGACAAAAAATGTGAGCCTCACTGGACTAATTTATGGCATAAGGAAAGAGGAGATGACTCATCTCTGACAGTCCTAATGCTTTCATTAATCTTTGTTCTACATTAGGTAAAGGATACAATTATGGAGTGTTATGACTGGTGTGGAATTTTTAATTTCAAAGATAAGATTATGCTCTGGAAACACGACTTGATCCTGTTAATCTTGTTGTTCCCTGAAGACCACATCACTATCTGGAGAAGCAGTCAGAACTTTTTTTTGACACTTCAGGCTTCATGGCCCCAGACAGCATTCTGATTAACTTCATCTTATATGCATGAGAGAGAACACAATGAAGAAGGGAATTAAGGCCAGACATGTTCAACCTTGTGTAATTTCAATGTACAATTTCAAGATCTCTAAGCACTCAACAACCAATCACTATAATAATGAAATAAATTTTAAAGACAGTGTTCACTAGAGAAAGTTAAAACGCCTTAAACCAACGGAGCAAATGAACAGTGATGCTCAGGATCACATTCTTATACAGCAATTGAATTTTGGTTGGGAAATAGGAAAAGGATTTAAATCCTTTAAAGAGTGTAAGCCCACTTCTAATTTGTAACTTTGATTTGAATGGAATCATTCTCATTCTCTCTCTCTCTTTCTCTCTCTCTCTCATCCTTCCCTCCCTCCCTCTTCTCTTTTTCCTTCCCTCCCTTCTCCCCCCTCTTCTTTTTTTTTTCTCTTCCTGTCTCTCCCTCTAGTTTATTTTAGGCTCTCAAACCTGGTTATAATACAAAAGGAAGTCTAGCCCAAAAAGTACTAGAAGGTATATTATCACCAAACCCTCCATGGCAAGTGGTTATCTAGACTCTGTTTTCATACTTCTAAATAAGGAGTATTTCCTATATCTAATTTTTGAAGTTTTTCTTCAATCTTCTTCATATAGAGGCAAAAATCTATTTCTTTTCACCTTTGACCTATAACTGCATATTCTTTTCCTGAAGCTTTTTCACAGGACATTGCTCAAATGAATGGCAATTGTCTTCTGTCCAAGCCCTATGTAGATAGACATCTAATAACTGAGGAATCATAGAATCTCAAATGTAGTCTAGAAATTTGCTAGAAAATAAAATTATAGTTTTAGTTAATTACAAACTAAATTGGAGTGTGATATGGTAGCCAGAAGAAATTAGTGTGTATCGAGAGTCATAACTTCCAGGAATAAGAAGCGTATATTTTCAAATTATTCTGGTCAGAGTAAATCAAGAGTGTTGGGTATGGTTCCAGGTGATGTGATTTAAAAAATATATAAGTAAGCTGAGAGTTTCCAGAGGAGGAACATAAGGCTGATAAAGAATCTTGAACTCATGCCATGTGAGGATCAGTGGAAAGAATGGAGTATCCCTTATATGGCGATTAAATGATTTATTCAGAATATCATTTTTTCAAACATTTGAAAGATCAGAAAAATTGATGTTATATTTAATCTTAGAAGAAAGAATTTGGATCTATGGGAAAAAATTTCAAAGAGGCAAATTTAGGCTAGATAAGGGAAAAAAAGTCTTCTAATAAGAGTTATTCTGTGAAATGTACTATATTACACCACAGTTATTTCCCCATCTCTGGAGGCCTCTAGGCAAAGGTTAGGTGACCATTTTTTTGTGTGTGTTCTAATGCAAAATTTTGTGGATATAAGTTGGATGGGATATCTGTTGAGATCACTTCTTCCTGTGAAATTGTGTAGTTCTAACTCTTTGGGAGAGATGTATGCTATATAAATGTGTGTCATCATCATCCCTGTTGTCACTCTTGTTCTTCACTAGCATAAAAAGAGCAGGTCTCCAAGGTCAAAATATTTATGATTTGGATTATCTGAGCTGTATGCATACTCAATCCAGCTGCAATAAAAGCCAGGATGTGAAAACAAACAAAGCTATAGAATCCAGTTGTATTATATTTCTGCTGTACAGTCTACTACAATAGACAGAAGTCAGCTTGCCCAAGATGGAGCCTTCTTATTATGACTTGAAAAAGCAATAGTTATGATTTCTATCCTCAAGCTTCAAGCAATTAAGTTCAACTCATAATTTAAAAATCTACATATGTATTTTGCAGAGAACCTAACAAATGCCATCTAGACTGGAGGGAATCTGTATATAACCAATGATTTTCTGGTAAAGTTAATTGGCATCTGTCACAGTATTTATTTTTAAAAAATGGATAAATAACTTGTATAATCAGTGGAGAGGTGAGACAACAAGAGGGAAGCAAAAGATGTATTGTAAATGAAATAATCTAACAAGTAATTTGTGAACATGAAAGTCATTCAGCCTAAAAGTATCATTTATTTTTTAAAAAATGGATTTCTTTGAAATCAATTTACAATTATAAATGCTGGGTTCATATCCTGTTTCATCTACTTACTGCTTATGTGACCTTCAACAAACCACAACCATTCTCTTGATCCAGATTTCTTATATCTAGAATGAGATGAGTAGACATGATGACCCCAGAGGTTCCTTTGATCTATATATCACATTTTCTACTCAGGTGACTATGTGAGCTGATTGAAATTAATATACTCTCCATGGATAACTGAATGAATTAAAAATATAAAAAGAATTTTCATATATACACAAATATAAAATTTATGTATAACATTTACATACATATGAGTATATCTATATCTATATATACACACACACATACATAAATATATACATATATATTCTTCAGATTCTGTGGTATTTGATATCTCACAGCTATATAGCCCAAAGAAGAAAATTTGTATTTTCAAGATGAGTTTTTGTTTCTGGAAAAAGCTGGGAGTGATTGAAATAACTTTGCTTCAAAGGGAAGGAAATTTCCCCTTCTTCTCTTGATCACATTTGGACCTAAATCAGTGTCCATTTATCCCTATAAATATAAACCCAATAAATTGGCTTGTCTATTTATTCAAGTTATAAATGAGAAAAATGAATTCCTGAAAGGTAAAGTCAGTTTTTAAGGCTACATAGCTAATTAGAGACAAAGACAAGACCAGAAACAAATTTGATTATAAACCTGATATTAAAGGTAATTTACATAGTCCCAAGTCCCTTGTGGACTCAATTAAATTCCATATACCTTAAAATGTGGATATCCATCATATATTCAGCTTTGACTGAATAAGCATTATGCTTATAGAGAAGAAGCAATAGTAAAGATAATTCCTAATGATCCTTCATTTTTTTTTTTTTTTTGCCAGAATCCATTTGGCTTCAGAGTGCAGATTTTTACTTACAATGAACATGTGTTATGTTCTGTAAATTCATAACACAGAGACTAATTAATAGTGGGAAGAAATGACTCAAGAAGTACAATAAAGATAGTTAGCATCTTTATCTTTTATCTTAATCATCTCCATCTGCTTATCATTCTCTTGAAAATGCAAAACTCCACCATCATTGGATCCCATTAGACAAAGACTGTGTCAGTCATAAAGCATTTATTCTGAATGTGCACTATGTTCTAGCCATGAACTGTACAAATTGACAACCACCAAAAAATACTCCTTTCCTTCAAGAAGCTTATAATCAAATGGAAAATATCACATATGGTTCACTTCTCTAGGGGTATATGTGTCTCTGAACAGATTGTTGAACAGTTGCTAAGTTAAATCTTACTTGACATACCATTTGTCTGGGAGCATGGTTTCTGAGGGTGTTCTGAGGGGAACAGTTACATTGACTTGGAGTTCTACGACAGCAGTGGATCATATTTTTAATGTGACAAGCTATTAAATACTATAGTAAATGGAGCATATGATATGCCTCAGAGATATATATGAAGAATTTTAAAATAAATAACGGGGTAAATAGGGATGCCAGAATTTTTCTATCATTATAGTATTATACACAAATATACACATGTGAATTCATATATGTATATATGTGTATAAATACACATACATACGCGTATATAAATGCATATAGTATGCATATCCTTATACACATAATGATATATGTGTCTATTTTTACCACTATTAAATAGGAGAGAATTTACTTAATAATCATAATATAAGTGAGTTATTTATATAAAAGACCTAGAGTCTAAACCCTGAAAAATACAGAGATAAAAAGCTGTATTTTAACAGAGAATCATCTAAGTTTAAATCTACAAGTCTTTCCAGATACACAATGCTATTGAAGGAATTCTATCACAGTAGAAGAATTTCATGAAAGTAGAAAAATAAGAGTGACCTAGAAGATTGACGACTTTATCTAGGTTGTGACAGAGATCCATGCCAAGATAGTTTTGTCAGAGTAATCTATCTAGAAGTTGTCTGATTGTTGGAGAAAAAAAAAATCACCTGATTATGAGGATTGCACCAACAAGGATTCAAAAACCAGAGTTGACAATGACTAGAAGAAAACTATAAGAATAAACATTGATAGAATTTCAAAACAATCAAAATTTTGATTTTTTAATTAAATTTTTTCTTCTATTTTCTAACTTTGAAGATCTTTGACTCTTGAACATTAGGCTAGTGGAGAACAAACTGTTACTATTGTTATTAATAAATCTGCTGTCAAATACTGAGAATGAGATTTTTTTTGTCATTCATGGAACAGAACAGCTATGTGTTGGTTTATCACCAAAAAAAACTGGCCAGCAGAGAAGTTTTTCTTTTCCTTTTAATGCTGATGGGGAGAGAAGCCTGGCCATGGAAGGGATTAGAACTTTTGCCACTAGAGAAAAAAAAAAGCAATTCTAGGACAGCATAGATTTTTAAAGTATTTGAAGTAATACAGTTCCACGTATCTCTAAACTGAACATTTTCATGCAAGTATGCACCCTCATTTTCACTTCCATGATATAGTTACTGATCCTATTGGCTATGAACACAGTGATACTATGGGAGATTTTTTCCAGACTTTTATAAAAGGGAGGAAAAGAAAGAGAGAATGAGAGAGACAGACACACAGAGACAGAGACAGAAACAGACAAAAAGAAATAGAGAAGCAGAGACAGCAGTACAGAGACAAAGAGAGATATGAGTCTCCCTCACTGTGGATGTCCTGTCTTCTATTCCATCTACGTGCCAGAATACAATTACTAGTTTTACTTCTCTATATAACAATGGGGAACCATTCTCAGAAAGCATGGCAAAGAGCCTGATAGAAGAAAATTAATATGAGACAAAGACTTTAGGGTTCCTGCTTCCTGGGCTTTGCATTTCCTTGCCTTTCAAATGGATTTTGGATAGTGTCAATGAATAATGGATTAATAAGGTGCCTAATAATCTCCCATAGAGATACTGCCATCTTTTCTTCATAAAATCAAAGGCTTCCATTTTGGCAAGAATAAATGCCATCTATTTTGTCTTCAAAAGAAACTCAATTACCTCATTTTAGAAATAATGTATACAATTCCCTTTGAGCTTAATCACCAAATATATTGATACTCAAGTGGGATTATGACTTCTTCTGTATAAGTATTTGAAATTACGGTATCATTGGTATTTCTTTAAGGTTTGTGAAATGATAATCATTCTTCACTGAGAAGCAAAATGTTATACAACTGGATTTGAGCCCCAGTTTATGCATATATTACCTTATTTGATGAGAGGACTGAGCCACAGAGTGATTAATTGACTTGTCTGCCATTACAACCAAGTGAGGTTGGGTTCACATCAGGATTTGCATGAATCCTGAGTACTTTGGAGTGTAATTGTGACCCTTACTATTACTTCCATGTACATAGAATCCAACTGCAACTTGAGCTCTTTAATCCTTGTTCTAGACGGAAGTACTTTAATAAATGTTTGATTTATATAGAAGCAGCTAACCTAAGATCACATAACTAAGTTTATAGGAATTTATGTCAATCCAGCTAACATTTATTAAACACATAGCCACATAAAGTAGATAGACAGATGACCTTGGAGGCAAGAAGATTCAGATTTCAGCCTCTCCTGACACATGCTAGCTGTGTGACTCTGGGAATGTCCCTTAAAAATCTCAGTGATTCAGGATATTCACACTCTGCAAAAGAGTTTTTATCTTCATCCTTGAAAGCAGTTTTGGTATGTGACATCCCATGTATTTATGAAAATCATATCTAGATACTCCTCCCATTTTGTAACCCCCCCAAAAAAAGTTCAAGAAATTCTATGACTCAAAATCAAAGATGAATATGTGTATGTATACAGATGTATAGATAGAGAGAGATAAATGGAGATATTTGTTCTGAAGTTTATTTTCTATTGAGGCAATTAATCAGATATAAATAGATATAATAAAAGAGGGTTAAGAATGAAATCCACAAAAGGCAGGTTAGGGAGAAGGTTTCACAGAAGAGATGGTGCCTTAGATGCACCTGAAAGAAAGACAAAGGTTCTGAGAGGTGAGAATAAGAAAGAAGTATTTTCCACTCTCAGCAGACATACAATGTGAAAGTAGAAATGCAAAAAAATCTAGTGTCAAATTGGCAAAAATCTATTTGTCCAGTTTGTAAGTCAACAAGCACTTCTTTAAATCATGTACTATTTTAAAAGCATAAGGCTGAGTGCTGATGATTAAATGATGAAAAAAAATGGCAGTTTGTACTTTTATAAAATTTGTAATCTAAAGGGGGTGGAGACCAGATTAAATGAAGCCACATGAATGGTATGTGAGATAGACATTAACCTAAGACATTAACTTGCTATCAAGTATAAAAATTTAGTACTTCAAGAATCTGTGATTTCATGAACATGTATATCAGCTCTAGACTTTAATGATTTACATTTTCACAAGATTTTATGAAATTGTGAACTGATTTAAAGACAAAAAAAGGTCCCATATGAACTTGAATAGATTTTCTCTCTGATTCTGTTTCCTTTTCTGTAGAATGAAGTGGGAGTGGGTTTGGACTATATGACTAACTAGTCCCTTAGCTGTAGTACTAGAAGAACTGTCAGAAGAGAAAGCAGTGTTTTTTTGCTTGGTTCCATAGGGAGGAACTAGAAAAAAAAATGAACAAAACTTACAAACAACAAATTAGTTTTGATGTAAGTAGTAAAAACAAAACAAAACAAAAACAAAGGCCAATGATGTTACCACAAAAAGACAAAACAACTATTAGAGCTGTCTAAAAGGGGAATGAGCCACCTCATATGATAATAGGATCCACTTTACTGGAATAAATATGTGCAAAAATGTTTATTAAGTAATTACTATATGCAAAACATTGAGGTTCTAAATTGAATATAAATAAAAACAACCTGTGTCCTCAAGGAACTCACAGTATGAGCATATATTTGACCTTCTATTAAGTCTTGAAGAAAAGGTTGGATCAGTGCTTAAGACTAAAGATGCTTCCTTTTTTTTCCCCTTAAGTTAAAGGCTTGAAGTAAATAGCTACTGAGATCTCTTCCAATTTTGAAATTCTATATTTCTATGAGAAATCTCCCATGCCAACAAAGACATGCATAGCAAGTAACTTTGTCTTATTAATTACTGACTAAGACGATAAGCAGGGAGATTAGAACTTTCATTAGAATAGGGAAGAAAGAACATCAAAGTTAAGAGTGGGTATTTTACAAAAAGGAAAAAAAACCACAATTCCTTTCGGGAATGCAAGAACCTTCGATAAATTCATTAACCTTAAGGTCGATTTATGTTGTAAAATAGTAAGGGAAAAAATCCCTTTTTTCTCCATGAATTTCTAGTAACTTGAATTAGGCAAATAAAATGTGGCATAGGAAAGGTCTTTGCAGACCCAGTTTAATGAATAGATGAGTGATTTTTAATTAACATATCAATAAATTATTCGGAAATAAATAATTGTGAAATGTGTGATTGCTGAAAAATATTCTTTAAATTGTCTAAACATTCATCCAAATTCTTTTAAAATATTGTTTTGCTAAACTATTTGCAAATCCTCTTCACATACATATATAATGTATAAAGAAGTTTTAATTTAGCCATTTTAAAAATTCCAGATTTCTTAATTCCTAGCTAGAACAATAAATGTCAATGCCACCCATATATCCTATGACAACCTCCTATAGTAAGGATATCTTACAAATTATTTAAAAACTATACCAATGGGTCACACACTTGGATTGGTCCTATCATGCTAGAAAGGCCTAGAGATAGATTAAAGATTTTTCTTTTCCTCTGAAAAGCAGCCTAACTAAAGTTAGAAAGATTAGTCTTCATTTTACCACTAGATAGTAAATACATTAGCCACAAAATGAGATCATACTTTTGTTGAAGGATGAGAGTATAGAGATCATTGCCCTACATGGAAAAAACAAAGAAACAAACAAACAAAAAACAAGCCCAAAGTGAAGAAGTGGGTTACCCATGGTCAAGAAGGATTTAAGTGATATAGCTGAGATTCAAATTGAAGACTTCTGACCAAAAATCCACTTTTGTTGTTGTTTTTACATCATTAAATCCATTTACCACTATCTTTACCATCCTTTGTATTTTTTCAAGTCTTCTCTTGATAATCCTGACTTTTAGCCCTTCCAGATGAATTTTGTTGTTTTTTTCTAATTCAGTAGAATAGCATTTTGGTAGTTTGGTTGATACGGCACTGAAGAAGTAGACCAATTCAGGCAGAATTGTCATTTTTATTATATTAGCTCAACTAAGCCATGAATAATTAATATTTTTTCAATTGTTTAGTTCTGACTTCATTTGTGTGAGAAGTGTTTTGTAATTGCATTCATATAGTTTGTGGATTTGTCTTAGCAGATAGACCCCCAAGCATTTTATTCTGTCTACAATAATTTTAAATGCAATTTCACTTTCTGTCTCTTGTTGATGAGTTTTGTCAGTAACATATAGAAATGATGATGATGTGTCTGGGTTTATTTTATATCTTGCAACTTTGCTCAATCTGAGAATTGGTTCCGGTAGGTTTTTGGATATTTTCTAGGATTCTCTAAGTATATCACCACATCATCTGCAACAAGTAATAGTTTTTTTTTTCTTCATTGCTTATTCTAATTCCTTTAATTTTTTTTCTTTTCTTTTTACTAAAGCCAACATTTCTAGTACAATGTTGAATAATAATGGTAATAATGAACATCCTTGTTTCATTCCTGGCCTTATTGGGAATGTGTCCAACTTCATTCCATTACAAATAATGTTTGCTGTACGTTTTAGATAGTGCTTTTTATTTTAAGGAAAGATCCCTTTATATCTATGGTCTCTAATGCTTTGAATAGGAATGGGTGCTGTATTTTTTCAAAAACTTTTTGTACATATATTGAGATTATTATATTATTTCTTTTAGTTTCGTTATTGATATAGTTGATTATGGTAATAGTTTTCCTGATATCGAACCAGTCCTAATTTCCTGGTATAACTCCTACTTGATCATAGTGTGTTATTCTGCTAATAAATTGATGTAATCTATTTGCTAATGTTTTATCTAAAATTTTTGCATCAATATTCATTAGGGAGATTGATCTGTAATTTTCTTTCTCTGTTTTGTTCCTAACTGATTTAGGTATCAGTACCATATTTGTATTATAAAAGAAATTTGGCACTACACCTTCTTCATCTATTTTTCCAAATAGTTTATATAGTATTGGAATTAATTGTTCTTTAAATAGTTGGTAGAATTCACATGTGAATTCATCTGGTCCTGGAGATTTTTTCTTGGGAGTTGAATAATGAAAATGACTTGTTCAATTTCTGTTTCTAAAAGGGGACTATTTAAGTATTTTATTTTCTCTTCTGTTAATCTGAGCAATTTTTATTTTTGTAAATATTCACCTATTTCAATTAGATTGTCAGACTTGCTGCTAAACCATTGGACAAAATAGCTCCTTATTGTTGCTTTAATTTCTTTTTCACTGGTGGTAAGTTTATTCCTTTCATTTCTGATGCTGGTGATTTGATTTTCTTCTTTCCTTTTCAGAGCAAATTAACCAACTCTTAATTTTGTTTATTAGTTTTCTTAATTTCTATTCTATTGATCTTTCAGTTTCAAAATTTCTAATTTGGTAGTTAACTGGGTGGGGGGGTAATTTGTTTTTTCTGGCTTTTTACTTTCATGCCTAATTTAATGCTCTTTTCTTTCTCTATTTTACTTATGTAGCTATATAGAGATATAAAATTTCCTCTAAAGACTACTTTGGCTGCATCCTAGAGGCTTTGGTATGTTGGCTCATTATTGTCATTTTCTTGTATGAAATTATGGATTGTTACTGTGATTTGTTGTTATCTCATTCTTTAGAATTAAATTAATTTCCAATTGGTTTTTAGTCTATCTTTCCCTGATCTTTTCCCTGATATAATTTTTATTGCATTGTGATCTGAAAAGGAAGCATTTACTATTTCTGTCTTTTTGCATTTGATTGTGAGGTTTTTATGCCCAAATGCATGGTCAATTTTTGTGTTGGTACCATGTATTGCAGAGAAAAACATGTAATCCTTTCTGTCCTTATTCGATTTTTTCCGGGTCTATCATATCTAGGTTTTCTGGGATACTTTTAAACTCATTAGTTTCTTTTTTGTTTATTTTGTGGTTAGATGTGTGTGATTCTGAGAAGAAAAGATTGAAGTCCCCCCACTAGAATAGTTTTGCTGTCTATTTTTTCCTGTAACTACCTTAAAATCTCTAAGAATTTGCCTGCTCTACCACTTGCTATACACACTTAAAATCTTCTCTAGGAATTTTCATGCTCTACCACTTGGTGCATAAACTTTTAGTATCATTATCACTTCATTATTTTTGTTACCCTTTATCAAGATGCATTTCCCACCTTATCTCTTTTAGCAAGATCTAGTTTTAGTTTTGCTTTATCTGAGATCAGAATTGCTACCTCTGCTATTTTTACTTCAGCCGAAGCATAATAAATATTATTCTAGCCTTTTTACCTTTACTCTGTATGTGTCTCTTTGTGGCAGATTTTTTCTTGTAAACAAGATATTATAGGATTCTGTTTTTTAATCCACTCTGTTATTTGCTTCTGTTTTATGAGAAAGTTCATTCTATTCATATTGAGTTGATTACTAGTTCTGTATTTCCCTCTATCCGATTTTCTCCCCTGTATATACTTTTGTTCTCTCTTTCTCCTCTGTCCTTAATCTTGTGTTTTTTACTCACTCCAACCCTAACCTTATCTCTTATCATACCTCCTCCCTTCTCTTACTAATGAAGTTTTTATCTACCCCATCCACTACTTTATCTCCTATGATCCTTCTCCCTTCTCTTAATAATGTTTTTTTTTCAATAGAAATGATTGAAAGTCTCTTATTTTATTGAAGTTTCATTTCCGCCCCTGAAAGATGCTGTTTCATATCTCTGGGTAGTTAATTCTTGATTATAAGTGTATGTCCTTTGCCTTTTGGAATATGGAATTCCAGGTCCTGTGATCCTTTATTATAGAAGCTACCAGATCCTGGGTAATCTTGACTGTTGCTCCTTGATATTTGAATTATTTTTGTTTGGTAGCTTATAGTATTTTTCACTTGAAATTATAGTTTTGGAATTTCACAACAATGTTCCTTGGGGTTTTCTTTGTGGGATTTCTCTGCAGTGGTGATTGATGGATTCTTTCAATGACTATTCCCCACTCTGTTTTTAGAATATTGGGGCAGTTTTCCTTGATGATTTTTTGTAGAATGCTCTCCAGGCTGGTGGTAGCCTTCAGCTAGGCCAATAATTTTTAAATTATCTTTTCTGGATTTATTTTCTAGCTTGGCTATTTTTCCAATGAGCTATTTCACCCTTTTCTTCCATTTTGTTTTCATTCTTTTTAGCTTGTTTGACTGAGTCTAGCTATCTCACAGGTCATTAAGTTCCATAACTAGTGAACTTCCAAACTAGGTTCTAGTTCTTAACATGTGATTTTCTTCAGTTAGCTTTTGTATTATTTTTCCATTTGGTTTATTCTACTTTTTAAGTAGTTGTTTTCTTCAGCCAATTTGTCCTTGCTTTTCCAAACTATTGACTCTTTTTGGCATACTTCTCTCTTTTTTTTTTTTCATGTTTTCTTTGACCTTTCTTATTCGTCTTTTGAAGTCTTTTATGAGCATTTTTGAAGAAGCTTTTTTGGGCTTGAGACCAATTGATCCCACTCTTTGATATTTCTTTTGTGGACATTCTATCCTTGTCTGAGTTTGTGTTTTGGTCTGCCCTGTCACCAAAGTGGCTTTCTATGGTCAAGGTTCTTTTATGTTTCTTGCTCAGTTTCTTTCCTTTTCTTTTGGTATTTGCTGGGTTTTATTTTTTTTTTATTATTTTTTTTTTATTTTTTTGCTTGTAAGGTGGAACTCTGCTCTTGGGATAAAGGTGGCACTGTCCCAAGCTTTTTGTGCAGCTCTGAGCCTTGGCTGCGAGCACACAGGCTCTTGTGTTTGTAGGGAATATTTTGACTGCTGTTTGCAGGAAACAGCCTGGTCAACTTGCCTTTTGAGTTAAGACTGGGGGCTGCCCTATTGATTTGTTCCTCTACTGAGCCAGGACTGAGGATCTTAGTTACTCATTTACTGTGATTAAGACCCTCTCACCAGCTTTCCCAGAATCTATCTGACCTGGGCTGAACACTCTTTTCAATCCATGAGATTGACCTTTCTTGAAATTATTTCAGTCTGCCTTGAACTAGACAGAGATTTCACTCCAATAGACTCTGTTCAGAGACTTGGTTTCATGTGGTTTTCGAAGGAAACTGGCAGAGTTCAAGCAGATTCCTGACTTTACTCCACCATCTTGGCTCCACACTGAGCCAGAATTAATGTCATTCCAGATTCCAGGTTTAGCATTCTCTCATGCATGCTTTAAAAATGTCATGTTAGGAATTGATAAGAGATTATTTTCTTAAGTAAGGCACCAAGGAGCATTATAGGAATATCTTTAAAATTATGAAAAATGACATAGTAGATGTTTAATAAATTTGTGTTAAATGGATGAATGAATGTATTAAGGAAAAACTTCAAAATATCCAGGCAAAGATGAGGAGATATATGATAAAGATTAACTGAAGAAACTGGTGAAGTTTAACTCAGAGAAGAGAAAAAAATAGTAATGGAGTATAAAATAAGACTGACAGTAGCCTTCAAAGAATCTGACAGATTAATGGAGAAGGAAGACAGATTACACTAATTTTAAATAATTCTAGACAAAACTAAGACCTCTGGGGAAAAACAAAGAAGCCAAAGGAAAACACAAATTTGGCTTGATGTAAAGGACAACTTTCTAACAATTATAAGCATCCAAATTTGGAATAAACTGTCACAAAAAATAGTGAGTTGTTCCACCTTTGGGTCTTCGCATAGCAGCTGGAAAACCACTCATCTAAGATATAATAAAGGTACTTCATGATTCATTTGGGTACTGGCTTAGGTAAGTTTTGAAGTCCTTGCTATATAAGTGACTTTCTGATTCTATGCATTTAAAACATGAGCATACATGTGGTGCACACATGTGACATGTCACAATTTATTTTTGCTACAGAGAATAATCAGTAAATTCATTATGTCCTCTTAGCACTTGTATTTCAAGGGTGATTTATATTTTCATTTTAAATGAAAACATTTTGTCTTGATTAAAACCATTAGCAACACAATACATTAACGTATCTTTGAGGTTCACATCATTTGCATTTCACAGAAGGGTCTACCCAGCCTCAGTTAACACATCCTCTACTGACAACTGTAATTAAGGCATAACTAATATGTGACTATTCTCCAAAACAGAAAAAAATAACAAAACTTTAACTCATTCTAGTTGTGGAATTTGACTTCATTATGTTTGAGTTTTGATCCTTACTACTATTTTCATAGTATAGATTACAGAGAAGAGGAATGACATGAACTATGGGGTGTCTACCAACTATAAAAGGAGTTGGTACAGCAAGCAGAGAACAAATTTGAGATTTGAAAAGACCCAATTCTATCTCATTCCTAATTCTACTCCTATTTCAACATTGTTTACCTATCTTCCTAGCAAGGAACTAAATATGAGTCTTATTTTCCTCATTTGTAAAACAGGGCTAGCACTTAACTGCTTCAAATTTTGATTGGGAGGATTAAGGCAAATGAGGAGCACAGGATCTATCACACTGATATTTGTAGAAGTTTAGTAATTATTTTACTAATCAATTGATCAGTGTTAAATGCAACTGAAACTTTAAAGTGCTATTTAAATATTCACTTACTATTAAAAATGTACTTTTATTACTAACATGGTCATAAATTCATATATTGTTGGCATAAAGAGGGAAAGATACTTCTAGACCATATCTGTTCTTACATGATACAAAATTGTATTTTCCAGACCTATTCCATTGATATTATGTTGAAAAATTGCTCTTTATGATCTCCTCTCAAAGAGAAAACAATAACTACATATTTGGTGTTCTTTCATTTGAGTTCAACTGTTGAGGACCATGCCTAAGTAAAGGAGCAGGTCAGTTCTCCAAGAGCTCGCACAGCTGTGGATCATAAACCTTGAAGGAGTTGCAAAGTAGCCTTTGACACAAATATTCCTCGTGGATTGGGGATGAAATAAATTGGAGGGAAGATGGAAGAGGAAAGAGGTCAAAGAACAGCAATTGCCTCAGAGTCTCCTTGTATCATCATCCTCATCCTCTCACATAAAAAGATTCATTCTACAGGTCTAAAGTAGACCTCCAGCAGCCACTGGCAGGTGGCTTCCGTATCACAAAATTCAGTAGTTCTCTTTGCTAGTCACAATTGTCCATTTCCTCAGCCATAATTAATATTCATATGCATGAATGTTATTTATATTTAATTTGAGCTTTTTCTTTTGTGACCAATATGCCAAGAATCTATTTTTGTTGTTGTTGCAGAAAGTCATCCATAATTTAGAAGATAAGTCTTTTCTCACTATCTTAGCATCTTAAATGGTGTATGGCTTGAGTGCTAGAAATTATAGTTAGGAAGACTTGATTTTAATTCTGCCTTCATAGACTTATTAGTTATATTTCCATAGATAAGCCACTTAAAGTCTCTCTTAGCCAACTGATAGGATTATGGGGCCCCAAATTTAAATCTGGAAGTTATTTTTTTGGCCATCAAATTCAGTCCTCATATTTTACTGATGAAGAAATGGAGTTACAATTATGTTTAAAAAAAATGTTCAAAGTCATATAGCTGTAACACGATTAGAACTCAAGTTTTCCTAGCTCCAAATACAGACTTCTATCCACTAAGTTTCCTGTAAGATCTAACTTTTCTCCAAAACTTTATATGGATTTCCATACTATCATACTACCACCACCAAAAGATCTTTTAATAGAATGATGGGAGAAATACATTTGAATTTAAGATGTGTTATTTATGCATATGAATATTAATCCTGATTAAGCAGCAAAGACAACTCTAGTGTCCAATTGCTAGAGCATCAAAAAGGTAGCTATTATTTCTCTCTGTGAGAGAGGGGATACTGGGCAATTATAAGGATCATTAGACATACTTACTGCCAAAGTATTACAACTGAAAATTTCCTTAGAGGTGTTGAGAAAGCCAATTTGTCATGACCACCAAGTGCCAGACCTCGGTGTCTCTGGCAATTCTAGTGTATATCATTCATTCATTGTAATTTCACATTCCACAATCAAAAATGTGATTGACTATGGTTTCTTCTGACAAAGGAGTTAGCCTAGGGTAGCATAATCAATGACTCAAAAGGAAAACATTTAAGCAAGGAAGTAAATTAAGGGGGAGTAAATTCACTGTGAATTAATACAAATAATTTACAACTAACATCCCTGCCTTACTTGGTAGCTCTCTTACAATAAAGCTTGAACTTGATTCTCCTACTTTGACCCTATTGAATGATTGGACTCAAAAAGTGATTATTAATGAATTGGTGTTGTCTCCGAGGAAGGTTATTAGTAGCACAACCCATGGTCCTGTGCTATTCAGTATTTTTTTCCATCAATAATTTGAATGAAATCATAGAAGGAACACTAATCAAATTTCTATATGACACAATATTGGGGATAGTAGTTAACATAGCAGAACACAGAGTTAGGAACTAAAAATTAACACCTACATATAATATAGCACTTTAAGGTTTTCAAAATGCTTTACATTTACTAATTCATTTGATCATCACAAAAATCCTAGGTACTATCATGATCCTCATTTTACAAAAGAAGAAAATGAGCCTAAGAGAAGTTAAGTGGTTTGCTCAGGTTCACATAGCCAATAAATTTCTGAGGCTACATTTTAATATGGTCTTCCCGATTCTGAATCCAATGATCTTTACATCGTATCACCTAATTGACAAAGGAAAAATGTTACCACCACTACCACCATAACGAAACCAAAAAAACAAAACAAAACAAACAAACAAACAAACAAACAAAAAAAAACAACCCTTTCCAATAGGCTAGACTAATAGTCTATGTTAGCATATTTGGGAATTAACATAGTGTACTAAATCAGGATCCAGAAACTAGCATCCAGAGTATAGAGCTGGAAAGTGGTTGCTACACAACAAATACTGTAGGACAAAAAAATGGTATTTTTATGGACCAAAAGTTAACTATGAGTTGATACATGGTAAATAAAAAAAATGCAGACTAGTATAAATACCTGTTCCCAGGAGCACAAAATCTCATCTCCCAGAAACAGGTCCTGATTCAAAAGCCAGCCCATTATCCAGATCCCTGCATTGTCTCTTTTTAAGTCAATAATACCTATAATAATTGTCTCTTGGGTTTGTTATGCAGGTCAAATGTGCACATGTATGTAATGTCTGTCAAATCTTGCAGTACTTTTTAAATGCTATTTATTTCGCCTAAGAAAAACATACAAAAGAAAACCATTGTGTTCAGAAAAAAAAAAAAGGTCACGGCTCTGTGGCCTTCTACCTTGTGGAGTATTGTGTGCAGGGATTGCTGGGGCCATTTAAGACTAGAAGAGGGGACCAGGTTGTGTAGAGA
This sequence comes from Sarcophilus harrisii, assembly GCF_902635505.1. Lineage (NCBI taxonomy): Eukaryota > Metazoa > Chordata > Mammalia > Dasyuromorphia > Dasyuridae > Sarcophilus > Sarcophilus harrisii. The sequence goes on along the minus strand of NC_045431.1, from coordinate 226,755,914 downwards.
GCAGGGGGCAAATATATATGTAGTTAATCTGAAAAAACTGAGCACTTTTATACTAAAGAAGAGGAAAAAGAGTTTACATGATAGTAATCTTGACGTATTTCAAAATCAATCCTATGGGAAATTGATTAGAGTTGTTCTCTTTACCTTTGGTGGATATTATTAGGTAAAACTGGTAGATCTAAAGAATCAGATTTTGGCTTGGCATATAGAAAAACTTGTAATGATCATTAAGTAGAATAGGCCACCCCAAGAAATAGTAGATTCAATTTTGCCATAAGGCATCAAGCAAAGTCTGCATGACCCCTTGTTTGGTTTATTTTTGTAGCCAGCATTAAGGTCAGGACCCCCATTCAGTGATTGAAAGAGTTAATTCTGTCCTGTGATGAGCACGTATTGCCTTCTGATGATTACTCATTGGTACCAACTTTATTAAGGGTCTCAAAGATAACTTTGAAATACATTCAATATAGAAGCAATTCTTATGTGATTTAAAAGCCAGATGGATGTATTATCATGACACCAGGATCTAGGCTGATTTAAATTTCATCAGTTCCTGCTGTTTATCCCCTTCTTGTGAAGTGGAAATGCCCTCTTTGTGACATAAGCCCTTTCTGCATTGCCAAGCCATCTTGTCAGAAACAAAGGTAGAAGAGGAGAGGAGAAAGATTCAATCTATTGATATCAGGAATAGATGGAACCCTAAGTAGCAAAGATCCCATTTAATTCCTGGATCCTTAGCTATAATTTGATGTTAAGAAAACTCACTCTAAATCAGTTAGAATAAAATCTTTCATTGAGATAAAATTCACCAAGGGAAAAAATGGGAACAAAAATTCAGGCTTACTGTTATTAAAAATGTATTTTCAGATAAGTGAATATTTTAATGTGGCAACATGAAAAAAATCATTCTGAGAAGATTTCTAAACTTTACATTAAAAAGATGCTAAGTGATTTATCAAGAAGACATTTATATTGAAGTTGAAGCCTTGTGAAAAGCTGGTTGTATAAACAAAAACAAGAAAAAGCTGGTGATTGTATGGGAACAAAACCTTATTTCCTTGATAGCCAGAATATTTAAGACTTATATGCATTTAAAAGTTTATAAGTAAAAGTTTTATATGTTTAAAAAATATTATATAAACAGAGTATTAAAAATGCAAAGCACCATAGAACATAAAATTTAAGCACTGAAAAGGGCTTTTATAGCTAAGATAAAAAAATAGACTATTCTGGGCAAAATGGAGACAACAGAAGAATCTCTCAGAGTTGGATAGGAACATAGAGAGTAAAAAGTTCAACCTATATCTGAACAAGAATCCTGTGTTCAGCTTTTCAACACATCATTAAGTGATCCTCCTGCTCACTTATTATTAGAATACTTCTAATTATTATTGTGTTTAATATGAAAATAGTATTATGTTTAACCTATTTGAAGCTATTTGAAGCTTGGCCAACTTGGATGGAGAATTATTAGATTGTTGTGTTAGCAAATGGCTATATATTGCAAAGTCCAAATGCTATTTCCATCACTATCATCCTCATTACCATCACCACCACCACCATTCCACCACTATCTCCAGCAACCAGGAATACTTGCAGCACTTTATGGTTTGCAAAGCACTTTGCATACAACCTCCTCTTCCTGAGTTCAAATGGGGCCTTATCTACTTATTAGCTGTGTGACCATGAACAAGTTACTTAACCCTGTGTGTCTCAGTTTTCTCATCTGAAAATGAACTGAAGAAGGAAATGTGAAACTTTCTGTCATCTTTGCGACGAAAATCCCAAATGGAGACAAAAAAACCTGAACTGATAAACAACAATATCAGGTTTCAGAAGTTGGGCTTGAACACAAATCTTTCTGATTCTGTAGCCAGCTTTCTATCAGCTATTCCATACTACCCCAATATGCATTTAAGAAATGTTTTCTGATTGACTTTGAATTCAATTATTTATTGATTAATTTTGTGTAATTTTGGATATATCATTTAACCATAGTGCACCCCAGTCCAGCCATTTATAAAATGGCAAAGATGCATCATAGCAACTACAAAGACTCTTTGGAATTTAGGGATTTATGAGTGACAAGGCTAGTACTCTGCTTATGGGAGTAAATTGACAGTTATTCCCCTCACAGAATGGAAAACTACTTGATGGGGGTCTCACTGTGTTCCCCTTTCCAAGATTAAGTTATAAACCCCTTGAGGTTAGGAACAAATTTTTGCTTCCTTTTGCATCCCCAACTACATTTAGCACAGTGCTTGGTATATAGAAGGTACTTAATAAATGTTTTACTGAATGGACTGAATTGAATGAAAAGGAATAGGAAATAAGCTAAGAAAATAAATACATCTAATGTTTGAGCTGAAAAATAGCCAGGGAGTGGGTGGCTTTCTCTAGTCATTAGGAAGGGAAAGTCAGCTTCCAGTCACTGAAATTTTGGCATTAGCAAATATTTTAGGGGCCACTGTTTTCTCCTCATGGGCCTTTGTGCCTAATTACTTTATCTCCTTGAGCAAGCTTCTGGTTGGGTTTGCAGATCCTTTCTTTCTCTGCCAGAAAAGTAAGTTCTTTTTAACTTAATTGTATAAAGAGTCTAATGTCTTTGACCCAAGGTGATCTTTTCTCACAGTTTAACTACAAGAATTTTCTCACTTTGTGTGTAGGGGGAAGAAATGAAATTAGCATGTTTCATTGCTATTTATGGAGTATATCCTTCTTATTGTATTTGCTTGCTTTTTCCAAGAAAGAAAGTTTTTAGAGCCCAGATTTGATTTTTAAAGTAATTCTTCATAAGCATAGCACCCAAAAATTCAATACCATTTAGAATCAAGTTGAATAAGATGAAAGACCATTCTGAAAATTAGGAAGATCCTTATATTTAATCAATGAATGAATGTTATTTAAATTAAAGAATATCTTCTTTCTTAGCAGGTCAGTTGCTACTTTCCTGTATCTCTTTTGAGTTTAAATAGTGGACTGCCTTAAAATAACACATTTTTATAAAAAGAAGTTTTGTTCCATCATGATCAATGTGTTTTCTGTTCATCAGGGTCAGGAAAAAAAAAGGGTGAAGCTTGAGAGAGCAGTGATGGATAGAAGGGGAGTCTTCTAATGTACATGGATTTAGTAGCAGTCACTGAAATTCATTCAGAAGGAAGAGTGGGAGTAGAGCAAGGAGTCTGAGAGACTGAAATCTACAGACTCATCATGAAACAAATTCAGCTATATATCAAATTATAGCAATACAAAGGAAAGCAGTATGGAGTGGAAGGAATACACGGGTTCTTTTCTTGGCTCTGGCTCTAATTGTATATATGTCTTTTATTTGCAATTAAAATGCTTATTGCTACCTTGTTTTTACATCATAATCATTTCCAATTTTTAACCTCACTTTTGCTGAGTTCTCCTTTGTAATTAAGTAGGCAAATCAAACTCTGTGACCTGCAGGATTGTATATGCAACATGAACACGTGTTGTCTCCCACTTGTTTATAGCAGAGAGTACTGCTGAACATGAGGCTCTTCTCTATCCTCTTCTGTTGTTACTGTTGCTGGTGCTACTGCTGCTGTTGTTCAGTTGTTTCAGTTTTGTCCATCTCTTCATGACCCCATTTTGAGTTTTCTTGGCAAAGATACTAGAATGGTTTGACATTTCCTTCCCCAGCTTATTTTACAAATTAAGAAAATAAGCAAAGAGAGTTAAATGACTTGCCCAAGCTGACACAGCTAATATGTGTCTGAAGTCAGATTTGTACTCAGTTAGATTAGTCTTTCTTACCCCAGTCCTAGCATTCTATCCACTGCTCCACTTGGATGCTTTTTAATATAATCATTTTCAATTATAAGTCCCATGCTCATTGGGTTCTCCCTTATGATAATTAAGCAATGATCAGCATGGTATTTGCTACATGATAGGCAATAGATAAGTATTTGTTAACTGATTTTCTCTAGGATGATGAATGAGTCTCAGCAATATTCAGAATCCAGCTTCCTCTCTTATGTTCTGTCTGTCTTTTTTTTTAGTCATTTGTGTCTTTTTAATCCCCAAATTTTTACCTCATTTGCATCAGTTTATGTAAGTTTTCTCATGATTCCCTTATTCAAAGTACTCTCTCTGCTTCCAGCTATATTTAATTGGATACCTCCTTTAAAATTCTTCTGCCCTCATCATTTCCCCCATTCATTTAACATTGCTGTTGAATTAATATTAGAGGGCAAGGATAAGATTTTTTATATAGATTTTTATCACCCACTTACTTATAATACCATATTAAACCATATAAGTATTTGCTAGCCATTTGTGATGATATTAAGGGGGGAAATTGGAGATCATGGTACAGAAGTGAATCCCTTTTACAACATAAGAAACACAGATCTCAAGGTGGAGGGCATCAGAAAGCAGATATTTGTACTGTAGTATAAAATGATGTGATTATAACTTTCCCAAGTTCTTACAGACATCTGAGTGATTTTTATACCTTTTGTTTCCAGAATCATTGCTCTGCATCCTATGGCATATTATCTCCAAGACAAAAGATAAATTCCTTAAATTGACATTAAAAGTTTTGCCAGTCTGACTCTACATAACTTTGTTTTAAACTCATGTATCAACTTCTTCATGTAACTTCTCATTTCAGCTTCTAGTTTTGCTCAAATGGCCTTATTCTTCTTGTCCTTGTTTTTTTTTTAAATTTCCATATCCACTTAGCTGACAAGTTGGCTCTCCTAAAGAACATCAATTCCCATTTCAAGAATCATCAATTGTTCCTTATGTTGTCTAAGAAAAAACCAAACCAAACCAAACCAAACAAAAAAACCTCCTTAGTTGACATTGGTGGTCTAGATTTTGCCAAAGCTCAACTGAAAGCCATCTCTCTATCTCCTGCCCCAAATCATCCCAACTGTTAGTATCCCGCTCCCTTAATACATTCAAATAAATTTATATTTAAATTAAATACACATTTACCTTTAATCTCTTTGTCTCTACCATAGTATATTGTCCATCATTTTCTAATGGCATCACAGGGTGATATCTTGACTTACAAGCTAATTGGATTTGAGTGAAGTGTTGTCCAAAGTCATCAGTCTCATTCTTTCTTGACTTACTGCTTATTCCAATGGTAGGACAAAGATCAAGATGACTGGCAATGGCATAGGGTGTAAAGGATGATCTTAGTGTCTTCTCTGTAGTTATAAGTACTCCACAGTGCCTGCTTGGAACAAATTGTTCTCAGTCGGGGAAAATCTTAGCATCTTTGTCTTTGACATCTCCCTAAGCATATAATTCAAAGTGTTTGAAACCTGTTGATTAGCCTGTTTACTTATATGGTTCTACTGGGATAACTTCTTAGAGCAATGGATGAGAGTAAATGAAAAGGTAAAATCAAAAGTGGATGACCATTCCCAAAAAGGGGCTTACATCAGAGGTGCTAATCCTCCTTAAACATCCCATAGAATATAATATTTTTGCAAGCAGGGAACATTTCATTTTTGTATTTGGGGATCCCAAGACTTAATACAGTGTCTGGGAATGCGGTAGGCAATTAGTCAAAGCTTGTTGAATTAAATTTAATGATGAATACAGTTAGAGCCAGCAATTTAAAAAAAAAAAAAAGAACTTATCCCCACCTAGGAGCCTTTGCTTATCTTAGCTCTCTGGCTATAAGGGCTTTTCTCTTTATTGGCCAAATCCTGCCTGTGCCTTGGAGCCAGGATAAAGCTTCCCCACAACCATGGTGTTTTTCCCTTGATCTTTTCAGCATCCTTAGATATTGGTCCTTAGCTGAGCTCCACAGACCTTAATGATCTGAAACACATATGGGACTACTCTGATGGATACATTAGCATCTCCTAACTGTGATTTACACTGAATTTAAATCTCTCTTCATCCTCTTTGGCATTCTTGATTTAATTTAGTAGCTCAGCCTGACATGCCACCATTGCCACTCTGTCATGTTTAGGTAAAACAATTCTTTTCTTTTAAAAAGTACATAGCTATAACAAGCTCAAGCCTTAAACTGATTTTTGTTTAACCAAAAAAAAAAATCAAGTGATTTCATTTGGATTGAAACTCAGAGCCCATGTAGTACAGTTAAAAATCTAATCTACAATATCACTTATAAGTGTTGATCTTATTTATGTTACCTGTAATGCAATAATAGAGTTGAATGAGTAAAGAAATAGGGCAAGAGGAAGTTAGAGCACTTCGGCAGTATAGAGTCATTGTGGGAAGGTCAGATATGTTGAACTGCCCTTCTTTGGCCAGAATGAGATAAGAATAGGGAAAAAATACCATAGATAGACATGACACAGAAAGGTAGGAAGGAGAAAAAGGAAGGATTTCACCTCCTCTGGTTTTTTGGTTTGCTTGATCAAAGTTTCTCATGGCTGGAGCTTCAGTGTCTCAATATGTAGGGTAGTGCCTGATACAGTAGAAAGAGCACTGCTCTCTGGAAGCAGAAGACCTGATCTCAAGTTCTGAATTCGATACTAGCTGTGAAACCATGAGCCAGTTTCTTTATGTCTTGATTTACTCATTTATAAATATATTTTATATATATATATATATATATATATATATATATATATATATATTCTAAATAATCACATTTACATACAGCATAGCATTATGAAGTACTACATAGATGTGTTTGCTTTTCTTCTTTCTCTCTTCTTTTTTGTTAATATTGTTCTATGTTCCAGCTATAGGGCAGAGTAGATAAAGGGCTGGGTTTAAGGTCAGGAAGATGTAAATTAATATTTTGCCCCAGACACTTACTAGCTGTGGGACCTTGGCCAAATGACTTAATCTCTGTCATCCTCAGTTTCCTCATCTATAAATCTGAGGATAACAGGAGCACCTTCCCCCAGGGTTGTTGTGAGATCCAAATGAAACAGTATTTGTAAAGTACAGTGTCTTTAACATAGCAGATACTTAATAAATCCTTTTCCCCTTCGTCCTTTTATGAGTTTCTCTTCTTCTCAATGGACTTTTAAATTTAAAGAGAGCATTGAATATGTTATATATCTCTAATCTCTCCCCAACCACACCTCCCATACACTTAACACAGAGCTAAGTACATAATTACAATCAGAGTTATCAAAAAGTAAAATAAGGTATGTTAGGAGCTAACAGAATGCCCTCATTTGAAATCTAAATGTTGAAAATGGAGGGATGACCATCAGACAAGGATGGTATGGAGGTCTGTACTTCTTTTGGTGGAGGATATATAAGAGGCTTACTAAGATAGAAGTGGGAACTGGCAAATATAATCTTAATATAAGGGAAGAAAGTCCCTAACAATTATAGCTACCTAAAAATAGAGGGGAGGGGTGGAAATAAGAGGATATTTGCTAGTCATTTGTCAAGAAAAATCTTACTCAGATATAGTTTGGAAAAAAATTCTGAGGTTCTGCAGTTCTGCTCTCAATAAACCATTTGTTTTAAAGAGGACTTTGTTTTGTTTTGTTTTGTTTTTTTGTTTTTTTAGTTGAATAGTATTTTATTTTTCCTATTACATGTAAAAATGGTTTTCAACATTCTTTTTTTTGGTAAGATTTTGAGTTCCAATATTTTTTTTCTCCCTCCCTTCTTTACCTTTCTATGGCTGAAGACTGGAAGCAATCTGATATAGGTTATACATGTGTAATTTATATTAGTCATTTTGTGAAAGAAAAGTAAGAACAAAAAGAAAAAAGCATGAGGAAGAAAGAAACAAATAAAAAAGGGGGGTGGAAATAATGTGCTTTTATCTGTATTCTGTCACTATGCAGGATCTTTAGGATGGGGTTCCTTAACTTTTTTGTGTTTCTTAGACATATTAGCAATTTCATTAATCCACCTTCTCACAGCCATGTTTATAATTTAATGAAATTAAATAAATAGATTTGACATGTATGTTGAAATAAAGAATTTTCCTTATCCATAATTTTGTAACTCCTGGAATTTATTCACAGACATCGAGAGGGCCTATAGAATTGAGCTTAAGGGCCCCTGTTTTAGGAATTCCCTGTCAATCTGAAATAATAGCAGTAATGACAACAAATCTAAGTCTTATAGCACTTAAAGATTTACAAAATTTTTTATTTACAGTAACCCTGGATATTTAGCAGTATAAATATTCTTTTTATCATATTTTTTCCGGATGAAAAAGGTAAGGTTACCAATTTATATAACCAACACATTAAATAACTGAATTTTGAAATCAAGGTGCATGGTTTAGTCATTTAAACATGATGCCACTAAGAACAGACCTTTAAATTTCAGAGAAAAAAATAAACTTCTTCAATTAATAATGAAATACAAGGGATAATAATTCTAGTCAAGGGATAAGAGTCTGAAAATGGAGATGAGAGCAATTGTGGGATGACCTTGGTTGATTTTTCAACTTCACCTAAAAACTTTGACTAAATATATATATATATATATATATATATATATATATATATATATATATACATATCTATATATGTATGTTTAGTTTTAATGTCACTGAATAAGTTTCAATGTAGAGGATTTGAATTTCATTTTTAAGTGAAATATGCTCATCTTATCAAACTGAGTGAATAATGCATTTTCAAGAACAGAGGGAAAGATTTTAAAGGCAACTGAGTATTTTAAAGGCAAACCACTACCACTGACACCAATAATCATGGCTTAACGGGTGATAATGATCCCCAAATGACAATGCACAAAGACAATTTCTTACTCCATATGTTAGGTATAAATCGTTGGTAGGCACACAGGGAGCCATATAAAAACATGGCAGTTTACAAGTACAAACATCATTTTGGTCTTTGTAATTACTGCAGGCTGCTGGTCTATCCCCTATAGTATGGTTTATGCTATCGAAAAGAAGAGTTGCTTTTCTTAGTAATATGGGAGACAGATGGAATCGTATTTCTCCCTTCTTCCTTCTTGTGACTCTTACAGGCCTCACATTAATGTGTCTATATAGAACTTAACATAACACAAAGATGAGAGATATTTTTAAAATATTAGATGAACTCTGTCAGAAGTCAAATGCATTTTGGTTGGCTAGAATTGTTGAAACAAAAGAAAAGAAAAGAGAAAAGAACTTAGTAGACACAATGTAAAGTCTTATACTTAGATCCAAAAAGTTAACTTCAGAACTTTGATGTACAAGGTGGGTTTGATAGGAGTTTTGTTGTTGTTGTTATTTGTTTGTTTTTTGAGAAGAAAATCTGGGATTTAAAAATTCAAGAGAAATCAACAATGTAAAATGCCATTCAAAAGATTAATTCATGCTTGCCTTTCATTAAGGGACATTTAATTTCTAGAAATAAATGAGTTATTATCTCATCATTCTATTAAATCTCATATATATATATATATATATATATATATATATATTATCTCATTTTTTTCTGGATACCACATTTTAAAAATAATATGGATAAGCAACAAAGCATCCACAATTGTCCAAGTTCTTTAGATTTTGAAATAATAGGAACATTTCAATTAATTAAGGATGTTACAAAGAGAAGCAAAATGCAGGAACGGAGGGTAGATTTTGTTAACTAGTCACATAGAAGAGAAATTATTAGTTGTCCTTGACTCCAAATAGTAGAAGTAACAACAATGGGTGAACGTTCTAAAGAACTTGTAGGCTTGGTATAAGGTGGAATGGTAAAGGGAGCTAAAACAATAGAAGAGCTTTCTAAAAAGTAGAATGATAATGTTTGCTATTACTGGAGGCTTTCAGTATGATGTGAATTGAACTCATGTCACTCTTATTGTTGAGAGATTTATTGGGAGCTATGAATCAGACAAATTAACCTCTTACTTCTTTCCAATTTTAAGATTTTTGTGATTTCAAGATTCAGTGGGAGTAAAACTTGACTCAGGGGAATATATGGTCACTTTCTGTACTCAAGGCACCTTTATAGAAGTTTTAGCCATTGAATAGCAAGGAACAATTGACCTTCATCTTCTCCTCTTAGAAGGAAGACTTGAATTAAAAAATATTTATGGTGTGCAGTAATCCATTCAGTTCAATGGTAAAGTGTTGCCAATTGGTATTTTTCTCTTCTTTTTCAGAAGATGATTACATGTTCACAATTTACAAGGTATTGTACACATTTCAGCAGAAAATTGTAACCCTTTATCTTTTGACAGCAAGAAAGAATTACTGCCCTTTTTTAAATAGCCTTCCTATTTTGTCCAAATAAATGATTCATGCTGGAGACTTCATGATGTCTTTTGTTGGTTTCCGTGAATTTCAACACGGGCAGTCAAAAGGGAAAAAAAAGTAACATATTTCTGAAAATTTCAGAAAATTATAGGTTTTATATGGGAAAGAGGATGCATTCAAACCTCTTTCTTTAGTTCCAGTTTCTTCTTCCTTCTGTACTTTATTAATGCAAAGCTTCAAGCAAAGGAAAGAAAATAAATGGGAGCCTGAGGAATGGGAATTTTTGTCCTCCTTTAGCTCAGTAGGCAATAATTCTGAATTCCTATTTACTTTCAACTTCTTTAGCCATGTATAAAAGTGAGGAGGGAGTTGAACTGTATGAATGAATGCATGAAGCATTAAGGTTTACTATGTGTAAAACACTGCTAATCATAGTAGATACAAATGGAAATATGATATTCTCTGTTCTCAAAGAGCTCATATTCTAATGGAGAACACAACATACATAAGAGTTGAAGATGAAGATCTTATGATCCCCAGAGTAAAACTGTCAAGCAGATTGTCCTCCCTTCTCTTTAATGTCATTTTGATTTCTGAAATCCTACTGGTTTATGATATTGAACCATTTGACAATGCCAGGGACTTTTTAGGCAAGAACATTCTTTTTGGATATTCAGGAGCATTGATTAGAAATTACAATAACATTTCCCAATCTACATCTACCCAGAAGGTTTCCTTCTAGGATGATGAGCAAGAGCACTAGGCTAGAATTAATGTCACTTCCAAGGTCCTTAAATTCAGGGTCCTGGACTGTCTTCATCAAGATCTTAAAGTAGATGCTAGTCAAGGTGGTCATGGTGGTGGTTTGGTTTATCTGGTTTGGTTTATCAGCTACTCAGCTGCTGTTCCCTCTCCAATATATCTTTTATATGGCTGTAAAAATCATATCCCTTAAACACAACTCTGAACATGTCATTTTTGTACTTGAGAGGCTCTATTGAGAATAGTAGGGGTTTTAATATTTTCTGTGTTTCATGATTACCTATGACAATCTGGTAAAGCCTATGGACCCCTTATCAGAATAATGTCTTCAAAAATCATTAAATAAAATATACATCACAAAGAAAACATAGTTAAACTGAAATTCAGCTAGGTTTCTATATAATCATGTAGACATGAATATATAAAATATGTGGAGAGAGAGAGAGAGAGAGAGAGAGAGAGAGAAAGAGAGAGAGAGAGAGAGAGAGAAAGAGAGAGAGAGAGAGAGAGAGAAAGAAAGAGTGTGTGTGTGATGCCAGAAAAACTGAGGCGAGATAGAGAATAGAGAGTATTTAATAATTTATTTAAAAGAAAAAAATTTACTGGGACTAAATGGATCCATGGTTTGGTCCCAGGGCTGAATGAGACTATCGTCTCCAAAAAATCAGCAAACAATGTGACCCATATACACATGACTCAGACTCAGGGGATAGATTGAGGCAGGGGAGAAGTCCAGGTACTGAGAGAAGGAATTGGACTCTGACAGGACATCCCCACCAGGGATGGGGGAAATCATCTTGATAAGATGGTATCTGATATTCCAATAACTTGGGATGGGGAGAGGCATTCTGATATTCTAAAACATAAGATCTTTGATCCTTATCAAATATTCTGATAAAGAGGGAGGGGAGGTTTTGCAGGACTGAGCTTTGAGCTGATAATTATAAACTGAAGCAGAACAATTAGAGAAACTGAGTCAGGACTGGGTCAGGATAATGTGGTAAACTGAGTCAGGACAATAAAAGAGAATTGTGGCATAATGAGCAAGAGAGACAGAGAGAGAGAGAGACAAAGAGAGAGAGAGAGAGACAGAGAGAGAGAGAATGTATACATACACATACATACACATGCATGTTTGTACAGGCATTTATACAAAGAAATATCTGTATTTTTTGGAACTATATTGTGTATATGTATCTGTAGTTATCAATCTTAAGAATTCTTGAACTATATATAGGGATGAGAAAAATCAAGTTTTCTGTTAGGAATTTAAAACCCTTCCATTCTAAGTCCAACCAAACTTTCCAGAGGAAATTAATACAATTCTTCCTCGTGTACTCTTTGTTTTGTAGGTCAAGCTAGCGCCACAAGCAATTTCCCATACTTCCCTTCTACCTCCCTTGGCTATCTCTTTAGATAGACTTCCCACCATGGCTAGAAGGTTCTCCTTCCTACACTCACCCTTTGGGAATCCCAGCTGTCTTTAAGATTCAGTACAAACACTATTTCCTATAGAAAGCTTTCTATGATTACCCTGCACACACACACACACACACACACACACACACAAACATACAAGCAAACACACAAACACACACATACACTCAAAATAGAGTTCTTCCCCTCAAAACGTTTCATATTTACTTGATATGTATATGATGTGTGTTTGTATGCATATGCTTACATAATTTAATGTATTGATCTACAGACATGTATCTTTCATCAAAATGATAGCTACTTAAGGGAAATAATTAATAATTGATTATTAATTGAAGACTATACTCAGAAACAGGGTGAAGTAGGTTCAAGTCCTAAATCTGACACAAATTATCTTATTGTCCCTAAACAAGTCACTCCTTAGGGTTCACAAGAAACTCCTTGAGATGAAAAATTTCAGAATAGCTGCTACATATACAGAGGAAATCTCTTTAATTAGAGATTCCTAAGTCAATGAAATTATAGGGAGCTTCTGACCAAAATCAGCATCATGATTATCATGAACTTCATTATCAAATAGAAAACAAAGCTCATTGTACAGGATATGTATTAATTAATGTGCATTTTATTGAATTGTTTTGAACTGTTATTCCAAAGTTAGATGCTAATAGGTTTAAACAGAAAGTGACAATTTCCCTATCTCCTTGTCCTTTGTATCAACATTCTCTGCTTGAAAAATACCTGGGAGAAAAGCAGAAATGGGACTTTAGATGGAAAATGACTGTCCCTTTTTCATGCTGTACACATCACAAATCCCTTTCATTTTTGAAATTGAGATCTCAGTGGAAGAATGCAAAGGAACTTGTGATCTTTAATATAGAAAGATGCAATGACAAAGCAAGAGCTAAAAAAATTTAGAAGCAGAATCTAACTATTTGAAGTGCCGGTTGTCTATAAAGTGGGCAAGGTGATGGCTCCCTTTTCACTGTGATTGGCAGCATCCTTCAAATGTGAGCACTTCCGCTTCATGATGCTTCAGCTGCATCGTCAACCGGAGCAGCCACAGATCTGTTCTCTCATTCTCATCCTATTGTCTACCTCTGTGTATCTCTTTTAAAAATATTATTCATAAAAAGAGGTTTGGCAATTGTCAATGCTGTAAAGTTACCCATACATATAACCTGTAAATAAAAGGCTATTAAAAATAAAAATATTATTCATTTCTACTATTCTTTCTAGGTTCTCTTAACTTAAAGCTTTTCTTTCCCTTAAAAAAATTGTTTTGGCAAGGACCTGAGTTCAGTGGAGGTATAAATAGGACATGTGGAGAAATGATAGAGGGATACTTTCCAGCATGGTTTTCAGTTAGTTACAAAATATGCAATTAAGCCTATCAGCCATCCATGACCCATTGGGGTGCCATATGATATTGCATTTTCTTTATATGCTGATTTTAATGTATCTCTTGTGAACTAGGGGAAGGCATAAGAGCTGTGGTTGGAATCTATCCAGATCCCATTCAGCTTGTAGTAAACAGATCCTAACTACCAACATCCTATCCCCTATCCCAAGTCTCACCCCACCACCTATAGCTGGATGCTTTTCTAATTTCCTTCATAAAAGAAGATCATGCTTTAATAGAAAGAGTACTAGAGTCAGGATAAACTAAAAAAAGGACAAGATAATGACTTGTCTTCTCCTTCTAACATTTATTCACTAGACAGGTTATTTCAACTATCAGCTTCAGTTTTGTCATCAATAAATCGGAGACAATATTCTTGAGTTCACAGTACTCCATCTCACATGTTCTATGTGCCATCAAATTATCCATTTTCCTGTTGGCATTATATCTTTCACCTGAATGTCTTTGTAAAAAGCTACCCATCTCTAGAATTCCTCTGGAATTCTAGTTCCTTGCAATTATGCACATACACATACATGCATATGCATGCATATTACATATACATATTACATATACATATACATGCATGTAACTATTTTTTCTATATGTGTGAAAATATTTTCTTACCAATGGCTTCCTTAGCCATAAGCTTAATAATCAAAACTCCAGATCATAGGATGTGGGCAATTTATCACTTGATTTGAATAAAGCTATATTGATTTCAAAAATGGTTGTACTGATTCACACCTGCATGAACAATCTGTTAATGTGCTTGCCTTTATTTATTCCCAATATTCACCCATCATCTATTATTTACCCATTTGAAACCTTACCTTGTTTGTTTAATTTGTATTTCTTTAGTTATTAGTTAATTGGATTTTTTTCTTTTATGTGGTTTTTAATAATTTGTAATTCTTCTTTTCAAAAGTGTTCATATCCTGATTCAACCATTGTGGAGAACAATTTGGAACTATGTCCAAAGGACTATCAAAATGTGCATACCCTTTGATCCAGCAGTGCCATTATTGGGTCAGTATCCCAAAGACATCATAAAAGGGGGGAGGGGGAGAAGAACCCACATGTGCAAAAATGTTTGTAGCAACCTTTTTTGTGGTGGCAAGCAACTGGAAATTGAGTGGATACTCATAGTTGGGAAATGGCTAAATAAGTGATGGTATTTGTAGGTAATGGAATATTATTATTCTATTAGAAATGATGAGGAAGCTGATGTCAGAAAAGGCTGGAAAGACTTACATGAACTGATGCTAAGTAAAGTGAGCAGAACCAAGAGAACATTGTACAGTTAACAACAGTATGCTATGATAATCAACTATAGTGGACTTGTCTCTTTTCAACAATGAGGTGATTCAAAGCAATTCCAATAGACTTGTGATGGAAAGAGTCATCGAATCCAGAGAGAGAACTGTGGAGACTGAAGGAATCAAAGCATAGAATGTCCACCTTTTTTGATGGTGGTGGTAGTGGTGATAATTTTTGTTCTCTCTTGTATTTTTTTTCTCTTTTGATCTGATTTTTCTTGCACAGCATGATGACTATGGAAATATGCTTACAAAAATTACACATGTTTAACCTATAATGGATTGCTTGCTATCTAGGAGAAGGGGAAGGGAGAGAGGGAGGGAGAAAAATTTGTAACACAAGATTTTACAAAGGTGAATGCTGAAAACTATCTTTGCATATATTGGGAAAAGTAAAACTAAACTATTATTTAAAAAAGAAAATTATTCGTATCCTTTGACCTCTCATTTTAGGGAAATGGCCTTTAGTGTACATTTATCCCATCTCCCATATACTTCCATATAATACTTCATATGAATACATATTACATACAGATGTATTTGTGTAGTATATATGTATATACATATATGCACATATATACATATACTTCTTGTACAATGCATACCCATATGTGCACATGTGTATACATATAATTATACATATACCTATATGTGTATATATATCGTATCATATATTCAAAATCCTCAGACAAATTTGATTAAAAATATTTTTCACTTTCTACTATTTCCTATCATATATAAACCTCATTGATTTTGTTTATGCAGAAGTTTTTTTTTCAGTTTCATATAAACAAAATTATTTATATTATGTTTTGTAAGTGCTTCTGTCCCATTTGTGGCTAATAATTTTAAGAGCAATATAAAGGATTTCTCTTCATTTTTTTAAACATTGTAATCTTTTATTAAGCTCATGCATTTCTTAGAAATTATTACAAAATATAATACAAGGTCTTATCCTAATTTCTGCCAGACTACTTTTCAGTTTTCCCAGTACTTTTTATGAAGAAGGTGTTCTTTCCTAAATAATTAATATTTTGTAGTTTCTCAAACATTGCACGATAAAATCCCATTTTTCCTGAATCTTTCTTATTTAGTCTATTCCATTGATCTAACTCTATTTTTTAATCAGTATTAGATGATTTTGATTATCCCTGTTTAAAAATATAGCTTGACATTATAAAATATTTTACCTTTGTCTATCTCTTTATATTATTTGCCTTGATATTCTGCATCTTTTGTTGTTGTTTTTTTCTAAATTACTTCCATTTTTTTCAAGTTCTATAAAGTATTGCTTCAGTGATTTCATTAGAACTGTATTAATGGTTTATATTAACTTTGTGAGTGTTTTTATTGTCATTATACTGGTATGATCCAGCCAGGAGCACTGAATATTCTTCCAGTTATTTAAGTTGTTCTTTATTCTTTAAGGAGAACTTTGAAATTAAATCTATGCAAATCTTTTGTGTCCTTCAGTAAATTAAGCCAAGATAGTTTATGGATTTTTGGTCATTCCAAATAATATTTCTTTTCCTATTATTATCTCTTAGATTTCGTTATCATCATATATAAATGCAGTTTGTTAATGAGAGTATATTTTATATCCTGCATCTTTGTTATCATTGTCTCAATTAGTATTTCCACTGATTTTCTAGGATTTCCCAATTAAACCATCTTATAATTTGTAAATATGGTTGATTTTATGTTTTCCATCTTTATATTTTTGCCTGCTTTCTCTTCTCTTATTGTTATTGCTAGCATTTCTAGTTTTATGTCACATTAATAGTGGAGTGAATATCTCAGAATATAATTTTTAAGAATAAGTTATAATGACACAAGCTAAATGTCTTTTAACTTCTTTTCCAGATCTAGATCTGTGATTTTGAAATATTCTGTAGACAGAATAGAATACTTCTCCCTCTCCTGATACTCTCTTGGGCTTGCTTACTTAGTGCCACTGTCCTTGATCCGCAGTCCCAAAACAAAAATTAATATACCTTTGTAAATTTGTCTAATATTTTATTTTGTTTTGTTTTGTTTAACTTTTATTTCTATGAGTGGATGAAAAAATAGCTACCTGCAAATATTGTGGAGGATTTGTGACTTGAACCAAAAGAGAAAAAGGAGAACATTGTTTCTAGAATTTAAAAATCTTTACTTAGATGTACACACTTGCATATAATAGTATAGTTTGCCTGAGAATCACAGAATGGCAGATATCTCTAATAAACAATTGGTCCAACTCATTTCTAAGCAACAACAACAAAAATCCCAGTACTCAATTTTCATTTTTTTTTGTTTTAGTTGATGTGTGAGGACTTTTCACTCTGAAGCCCAATTTCTGGAAAAGTTATTAATATGATAAAAAACAATCAATCTTAAATAAACATACTACTGAAAATACTGAGTATAATACATTGAAATGCATGTGTTATTTCGACAAAGTATTTAAACTGTCATGCTTGCATGTTGTTATGCTCATAGAGTCATGCAGACATTCGAATTTCAGGCTAAAGAACATTTTGGACATGGGACTTATCATTATCTCTAATTTCTCATCACTTGTAGAAAGTGCTGTAAAACATCTTTATTGCTTGAGTTTTCATGCCTCTTAATGTTAACATTTCTTGAGGAGGGGGTGGGAGAAGGTAAGTGCATCTGTGAGTCTCTTTTGAGTTTTTCTTTAACATGGTGTGTCACATTAATGCTGCCCTACAGGGAAATAATCAAAGAACTTTAATATAATACTGTGGTTCAGAAAGGAAACATGACAGCAGTACATTACTGCAAATGGAATTTAATGAGCTTCTTAGCACTGTGAGAGTGACTCTTTGAAACAGAAGCTATTCAATTGAGATCATTTTGATTATAATTAAATCATTTTACATTTACCGCTGGGACAAGTTTAATCTTAATTAGACACTTTTACAGAGAGGTGAGGACACATGATTTATTTTTTCTTGATCACCTTATTGAGTAGTTCACAATGGGAAAGATGAAAAACAACATGGCAGGACTTCCTTTGGGAAATGCAAATATGAACTTTCTATGCATTGAATGTATTGTGTTTGATGGTGTTTGTAATTCTGCTTCTTTGGTTTATTGATGCAAGCACATATCTAACCAGTAGATAGAGAGTAGATAAGGAGAGAGACAGAGAGACAAAGACGGAGACAGAGACACAGAGAGACAACACAAGAGACAGAGAGTGAACTACCAGTGAGGTATGTTAATATGCAAAAACATACATACACCTTGTTATCTTCATTCATACTTGAAGAGGATCAAAATGACATCATGATGTCAGGGTTGATGTACCTGTGTGTTCATCTGTGGCTAATCAGACCAATATAACCTGGAATAGCTCTACCATAGGTCAGATACAAATAGTTCATACGGACATTTGAGATGGAGATGTTCATTTTACTTTGAGCTCTTGCAGTTAATTCTTCTTTGCTCATAGAGCCCAGCCCTTCTTTGCCACAGGTACACCACACTAGATGGTCTTATGCATGTGCCTCCAATGTATCACAGTCAAAAACTAAGTTCTTCCTAGAGAAATCATTGACAATGACCTTTTTTTTCACTTTTTCTGATTTCCATGTGTGTGCTTTCATATAATAGCCTGTATGTGTGTATACACATATATATGCACACATATGTGCCTATGCATATGGCTAAATACATACAGATACATCTGTGTATGTATATATAGTATTAGGAAAATAACAAATATGTGTTTTATAAATAATATATTATAAGTAATTTATAGATTTTATATCCATATTTTATTGGATATTTGTTATTTGGGGTATGTGGGTGTCAAGAAAAAACTAATCACTCTATTTTGGGGGCTGTTGAGCCTTTTTCTGGGCTGTTTTCTACATTTTATATCCACATATCACTGGCTCCAAGAAACTACAGCATGCTCAGTGGCCACATTCTAATAAACTGTTTTGGAAGATAGACTAAAGAAGTTTGAGGGTAACCAAGGGGTGTTAAACCTATGGACTCCCCAAATACGAAGATTTCCCTAGCAAAATTGGTGGATATCAACAATTTGTTCCAATGGGTCCTGCAAACAGTGGAAATAGGAAATAGACATCAAAGACGCCAAGGTCATTCTTTGCTTCCCAAACCAAGCCATATTGACTTTTGTTTTACTACTAGACTATTATGATTCTGGAATACAGACAATTTCTCACAACTCAGCCTCAATTGGATTTATGCATGAATAAAAAGACATCACACACAATATTGTATCATTTTTCCTTAACTCAAAGTCTTGTGGCAATGGGCAAATGATGAGACCACAAGTACAGAAGCACTGTGAACTATAGTCACAAACTTGAATTAGGATGGCCTAGCCAGGGGTCCTCAAACTACGGCCCATGGGCCAGATGCGACAGCTGAGGACAATTATCCCCCTCACCCAGGGCTATGAAGTTTCTTTATTTAAAGGCCCACAAAACAAAGTTTTTGTTTTTACTGTAGTCCGGATCTCCAACAGTCTGAGGGACAGTGAACTGGCCCTCTATTTAAAAAGTTTGAGGATCCCTGGCTAGGCTATAGGATCAACTTCTCATTGGACAGAAGCAGCAGCGTGACTTAGTGGTCCCCTAGGTGTTTGAGAAGTCTTAAAAGAGGATTATAGTATTTGCCTCCTGTTATGAAAAAGGGGCTAGAAAAGGTGTCATCTAAATGGTAAACCATTCCAGTATCCTTCTAAGAACTCTACCCCCCTCAAAAAAGAGGAGCATAGTTATAAAGAGTTGGACATGACTGAAATGATTAAACAACAGTGTCTGAAATAAGGAAATTTAGAAGAGGAAGGGAAAATAATGAATTTGATTTTAGACATGTTGAGTTATTTCTAGAAGATTCATATTGAAGTGTGATTGGCAATGTAGGGTTGATACTCAGGGGAAAGATTATTTTGAGCTATGAGTTATCTGCAAGTTATAGATGATACTAAAATCATGGAGGTTGATGAGTTCATCAAAAGAAAGGAAATGGGCATGGAATAACTTATATGAAATGAGTCTGTTATGAGGTTAATAGAACCAGAAGTACACTGTATACAATAACAGCAACATTGTGTGATGATCAGCTATGACTGACTTAGCTCTTCTCAGCAATATGATCATCCAAGACAATTCCAAAAATTTTTGATGGAAAATGACATCCACATATGAGAAAGAGCGATGGAGTTTGAATGCAGAGTGAAGCATACTTTTTCCCTTAATTTTTTTCTTCTTCATGGTGTTTCCCTCTTGTTCTGATTTTTCTTTCACAACATGAATAGTATACAAACATAGCCTCTATCTCAGTGGTCCTCAAACTTTTTTTTTTCAGTATCTTTATCCTATTAAAAATTATTGAGGATCTCTCCAAAGTGTTTTTGTTTATCTGGATTATATGTATAGACTTTTACCATATTGGAAATAAAAAATATTTTTTTAATTTGTAGACCCTCTAAAAGGGTTTCAGAGATTCCCAGGATTCTCTAGACCATACTTTGAGAACCACTGCTGATTGCTTGCTGTCTTGAAGAGGGGGAAAGAAAGGGAGAGAAAGAAAAAAATAGAACTCAAACTTACAAAAATCAATGTTGAAATTATCTTTACGTGTAATTTAAAATATTACTAAGTGCAAAAATAAAAATAAATTAGAGAGAGAAGACAGGAGAGGAGACATGGAAAGACATAGGATGGGGTCTGCTGGGACAGAACCTTGGGAAAAACTCATCATCATCAAACTCGTCATCATCATCAACTCATCAAAACTGTCATGCCATGGATGAGGAACCAATAAGGGAAATGAAATAATGGTATAGCAGGGATAAGAAGAAACAGAAAAGAATAGTATCACAAAATGGACTATTAGTGGAATTATATTATACAGATTATATTATACCGATTCATCTTCCTGAGTTCAAATCTAGCCTCAGACATTTTCTAGCTTTGTAACGCTGAGCATATCATTTAATTTTGTTTGCCTCAATTTCTCATCTATCAAATTACCTGGAGAAGGAAATAACCAACCATTCCAGTATCTTGGCAAAAAAAAAAAATCCCAAATGGGGTCATAACGAGTCAAATGGGACTGAAACAAGTAAATAATAACAACAAAAAGTGTCATAAAAATCCAGACAGAGGAGAGTAACTGGGAAGAGGAGGTTGTGAAAAAATATCCAGTCTAGCAGCTGCATTGATAAAGATGAAGACTACAAAAGACTATTAAAATTTGACAATTAAATATCATAGCGAGAGAGAGTAATTACAGTTGAGTGATGTGATTGGAAGCAAAATTACAAAAGCTTTGTTAACTGTAGAGTAGAAAGGCCAATTAAATTGTTGTCAAAGGATCTGTATTGGAATCATCTGTAGGTGATGAGGGAGATCTGATTAGACAGCCATTAATGGAGGAGAGAGAAAACACAAAAGAGAGCTGAAAAACTAGAGGGAGGTTATAGCTCTGTGATGATTTGGTATCCAAATGCATAAAGTCAGAGGCAGAGCCAAGAGAGGAATATAGTTTGGGCACTAGAAACCCCATTCTAGAAAAAGAGGCCACGGGAGGAATTAACCAGTGGGAGAAGAAAACTGCCTGGCAAAAAGATTTTTCAGGACAAAGTCCTCAATATTAAGAGAATTCCCGGGGTGAACTGCAGCTAAGACTTACCGACAAAGTCCGGAAGGTCAGAAACAGAAACTTGGATCACATAATTAGAGAGAACTCTCAAAAAGATGAGATCAGCCATCCGTGTGAGTATTTAAGTGGTTAGTGTTTGTAGAATGGATGCTATGCAGTCAAGAACTATCCAAACTCTGTCTTCATGGTCAACACAGGAAAATGAAAAGCAAAAGGATAACTCAAAAGAATTTCTAAAGGATTTTTTCACAACTGAGGGAACTTTATTTGTCTAAGAAGGGCAATCACTTACCAAAGAGGGAAACTCATAGGACCACCTGAACTGGATAAATTCATAGGGGACATGTAATCCAGACTCCATTTAAAAAAATGACAAAACTGCTACCCAAGGTCACATAAATAATAAGAATCACATGATATTTGAATTCAGCTCCTCTGATTCCAAGAGCAATGGTTCCCTTCTTTTGAGAATTACTTCCCCAAACCACTTTGAAGGCAGCAAATAGAAGAGCTAGGTTTGTATTTGGAATATTTTAAAATAATGAATGGAATGACAAGAATTCATTACCTGCAGATATCCTGCCTTTCCCTCCCTCTGAGGGATCTCAGACCTAACCATGAGTGATTATTTCTGTATTTTCCCTTGGTCTGCTGGTTCTCATCCAGGACTTCTAAAGCAAATTATTTTTGGCTGTGGTCAGAAGTGCTGCTGTTCTAAGCATCCTGGAGTCTGAAATGTTTCATTTATTTATTTAACAGGGTCATGGCTCTGACCATTTATCATATCAACAGGCTTGAGTGCCATTTGAGGGGTGATCACCCCTTGAGATTTAAATGAATGCAAGACTGAATTGTTTCTGATTTCTAAGATGAGGCATTACACTATAGTAGAATAAGAAATAGAATAAGAATCAAGCAATATAACTGCTAATAATTTTGGGGGCTCCATGCCATTCACTTTCTCACTCTGAGCTTCACTTTTCTGTTATTATTAATGAAGGTGTTAGACAAGATAATCTCTAACTTCTCTTTCACACTCAGGTCTTCAATCCTAGATGCGAGCCACTTTATCTGTACCTTAGTTTGGTCTCGTTTAGTTTCCTTCCACTTATAAAATTATAAAACACAAAACTTATAATAAAGAAAATGTGGGTTCAGATTTCATCTCAGATATTTACTAGCTGTATGATCCTTAACTACCTCTTTGAGTCTCAGTTTACTCATATGTAAAATTGGACTCAAACTCTGAAGACCCTTCTAACTCTCAGTCTCTGATCCTATATAACCAAAGGCAAGACCAGTCACTTCTCTAGGCCTCTAGTTTTTCATATGTAAGAGAAAGCTGTTCAATTCAATTATCTCTCTGATGCTCTCAATTGTGACAGTTAATTTTTTCCCCATCTTTGTATCAGGCTTAATAATGTTATGAAAATGTTGTGTTGCTCTCGGTGTCAAGTTAGTTTAATCCCCTATTTATCCATTCAACTCATTTCACTAGAAGTAATTTCACAGTTTTAAGAATTAGCTTAGCTTCTGAATAATTTGGTAATAGATGCAAGCATTTGGGATAGATACAATTTCCATGGAATATCTCAAGCGAGAGAGATGTACTGTTCAAAGTAGGCTATTCTTTTATTTTGCACTGATGTGTCTAGAAATGACAGAAATTGAGTTTCAAGTTTTAGAAGACCACTTCCCAATACTACTTTATCAACTATATTTTATAAAAGTTTCTGGTTCCAGACTGATATTAGAAAAACCTGGGAAGATTACTTGAACTGATGCTGAATGAAGCCAACAGAACCAAGGAAACATGGTACACAGCAATGAAAAAATTTTGGCTGATTGACTATAGTATATGGCTTTGTTCAGAAATCTAATCCAAAATCTAAGCCACTTTCAATAAACTTTGGATAGAAAATGTCATCTGCACACAGAGAGACAACTATTAGGACTGAATGCAAATTGAAGCATAATATTTTCACCATTTTTTTCCTCTTACCTTTTCCATTTTGTCTGATTTTTCTCTTCCAACATGGCTCAAATGGAAAAAATGGAAAAAAAAGTGAATGTACATATTTAATTTAAAATAAATTAAATGCACACATATACACACACACAAAATCAAATTATCAAGTTCCATCAATATGGATTGATTGCTAGCCATCTGTGCCTTATTATATGATTTTTAGGGAATGATTTGAGAATCACAAAACCTAAGTGATTTGCTAAGGTCATAGAACTAGTAAATATAAGATGCAGTATTAGAACTCAGATCTTACTGACTTCAAGCCCAGAACTGTAGCCACTACACCATATTATTTTTACTAATTAAAAGTGATGGAATATATTCTGAGGTAGAAATAATCCTGGATGTATACTTAGAAGATTCAAATTCTAGTACTCCCTCTGCTACTTCCATTGCGGGGATAAATCATTTAAATTTCTGAGCTGGAAAATGAGATGATTGTTCTATGTAGTTTTTGAAGTGCTTCCCATTTTAAGAACAATTTTATAGTATCATGGCTTCTGAGATATCTTTCAGTTCAATTTTTGATTCAGTTAATAAAAATAAAAAGGGAAAGATTAAATTTGTGGTTCCAGAGATCACAACCTTTCTTCAAATTAATATTCTTCAAGAATTGTTGAGGCTATACAGTTTCTTCCCTTTATTACCAACATGCTACTTTAACTGTCTGGATTTATTTAGATTCATTCTCTCTCTGTGAGAGAAGTAAACAATTAATGAATCCATATTTCCAATGTTTTTGGAGTGGAATGATCCATGAGAACTTGTTTTCCTCTAGCATAAACTTTGAGAAGTCAGAGATACTTACATACCATGATGACACATTAGAATTGTCTTTCAGTTGAGACATAAAAATTATTGAGAAACATAGTTTCTGAATGGATGCCCATCCATTCAGTTGGAGAATGGGCTGAATAAATTGTGGTATATGAATATTATGGAATATTATTGTTCTGTAAGAAATGACCAACAGGATGATTTCAGAAAGGCCTGGAGAGACTTACACGAACTGATGCTGAGTGAAATGAGCAGGACCAGGAGATCATTATATACTTCAACAACAATACTATATGATGACCAGTTCTGATGGACCAGGCCATCCTCAGCAACGAGATCAACCAAATCATTTCCAGTGGAGCAGTAATGAACTGAACCAGCTATGCCCAGAGAAAGAACTCTGGGAGATGACTAAAAACCATTACATTGAATTCCCAATCCCTATATTTATGCACACCTGCAGTTTTGATTTCCTTCACAAGCTAATCGTACAATAATTCAGAGTCTGATTCTTTTTGTACAGCAAAATAACGTTTTGGTCATGTATACTTATTGTGTATCTAATTTATATTTTAACATATTTAACATCTACTGGTCATCCTGCCATCTAGGGGAGGGGGTGGGGGCAAAGAGGTGAAAAATTGGAACAAGAAGTTTGGCAATTGTTAATGCTGTAAAGTTACCCATGCATATAACCTGTAAATAAAAGGCTATTAAATAAAAAAAGAGAGAAACATAGTTTCTGGGTAAGTATTTTATTGATTAAGGTAAGAATAATTAATAAAAAAAGGGTCAGTGACACTCTCAAATCCCAAAGACTCCTCATGGAATCCATTCACCACTTATATGCCTTTGGAAGAGTGGATATTGCTTAGATTAACCACTAACTTTTATTGGTTAACAAGGAATGAGAGAGAATGAGTTATAATGAGAGAAAAACCTATTTTATTATGAGATTGGGGGCATATGACTTTGATCCCTTAGATCTGCCTAATTGGAATGCAATGAGTCTCAGTTTCACTCAGATTAGATTATATTCTTTGTAAGATTCTGTAGTAGGGTGAGGTCTATCCTGCAAGGTGGAAAGGCATTTACCCTAGGGATCTGAGCAATCTCATCCACTGCCAATATCCTTCAGAGACTGAATAATTTACAGGCTTCTGACAAAAATCCTGGTTTTAACTCAACAATTGACATTAATAAAAGAAAGAAATAATCATATCTCTCATAGCAGATAACAATATTAACAACAGCAATAATAATAAATATGATCAGTATTTTAATAGTTTTTTCATTGAGAAGGCATTCTAAAATATATTAAAGTTTTGCTCCTCTCTTTACATTGGAGATTTTCATAGAGGTAGAGAAAGAATGAATAGCATTACATAATTTTAATTTTGTTATATATTTTTTCATGAGTGTGTGAAAGCAACTGAGTCATGATCTTTGTAATTAATGATCCTGGTATGCTTCTTTTTTGTTTGTTTAGTTTCCACCACTCTTTCTTCTTTTTTTTCCCCCCTTAATTCCCCATTTCTTCTTTTCATCTTTTCTCTCCTTAGAGGAACCTGTGGAAAATAATGAGCATGTTTGTTCTAGGGATCATACGAGCAGAAATTTAAAGACAGAAAGAGACTTTTATAATCACGTAGAACATTCTGTCCTTATACATGAATAAACAGAGGCCTAAAAATGTTGTTTCTTACCTCAGACCAAACAGTCCTACCTGCATTGTCCTTCCATTCTTAGCAGATTTTTCTAGTATACCATTCCTAGTGAATACTGGGCTGACCCCATCCCAGTGTGAATCACACTCCTTTTTTTAGGATTAACCATACCTTGCAGGGCAACTTCTTGGTGTAGTGCATAGACTTGCCAGGCTTAAAGTCAGGAAGACTCATCCTTGTGAGCTCAAATACAGCCTTAGAGACTTACTATCTAGGCAAGTCATTTAATCCTATTTGCCTAAATTTTAGGGGATGTGCAGGAATGGGGAATATATATATGTGTGTGTGTGTGTGTATGTATGTATGTATGTATGTATTCTCAGGGCTTGGCTCACAGGTTGGAGAGACTGAACCTGGCCCTTCAAATGAAGGCGAATTTATTGATGAGAAAATTTCATCTACCAACAACAATCAGCTTCTTCCCTGTACCTCATAGTCTTGGAGAATAGTTTAGAATATATACAGATTAGTTTATTTGCCTAGAGTAACACAACCAATTAGTATCAGATACAAGACTTCAATCTTATTTTCTTGGCTCCACAGTCAGTTCTTTATTCAATAAACTATACTGCCTCTGGTATTTCATGTAGGTATTTTTATTTTTTTTTATTCATTCACTCACTAAATTGTTGCTGAGTTCCCTTTGAATTCTGAAAATCTTTGAATCTATTCAGTTTAAAAAGTACTAACTGTTCCCAAAGCTGATGATTAATGCATTCTGCTGTTTCTAGTAAACTTTAATATACTTACTAGGCTTATTTTTCCCTGTGTTTTAAAATTTTATTTAAAATAAAAATCTTAGTGATCATTGAGTTATGAATCCATTTGCCAGAAAATACATGTGGGGTTATATTTATATATCAAGAATCTAGAAAACATTTCCAGTTTGCCACTGTCTAAAGACTATTTCTTTTCTTTCATCTAAATTCTTAATACTGTTACTAAAATTTTGAAACCTTTCTTTCACATACTTTACAAATTCACCACTGAAAATACTTATTGGACTTCTAATATTGAAGCCAAAAGCTTAATTTGGAAAGTACAGCCCAAACTCTCTTCCATGTCCAGTCTGTAATAGTGGAGTAGCTGTGGCCAGGCAGGATTCATCTGTCTGACTCCTATGAATGAAATCTCTGCAACAAAACTATGGGGATAGTTATAAATAATAATGAATATCATATTCAGATCCCTTCAGATTCTTTCTCTGTTCTTTGAATGTCTGTCTGTCTCTCTGTCTCTCTCTCTCTCTCTCTCTCTCTCTCTCTCTCTGTATGTCTCTCTCCCCTTATCCCCCCACCCCCGTTTCTCCATAATCATACTTACATACACACACAGAGATTTAGTTGTGGAAGATATTGTAGAGGTCATCTTTTTCAATGTCCTAATTTTACAGAGAAGCAAACATCATAGGACAGTTAAAACTGCTTTCTAAGAATCAAGATATCGTAAATTCCTGAGTCAAGATTTGAATCCAGGCCTTCTGATTATAAATTCATTGTTTCGCTTTGGTCCTCCTTCTCTCCCCAGCTCTCTCTACATTTATTAGTTCAATTTATTCCCTTTACTGCTCCTATTCTGTCCTATGAGACAAATAAAAGAATCGCTCAGGGACATATATGTGTGTGTGTATGTATATATACATTATATTCAGTAAAAATATGTGTGTTTTAACTATAGAAATACATTTTTTTACCCTTATGAAACAGATGTCCTATTTTCTAGATACATATTCTTCTGATTATAATTGATTAATGATCTAGAATAATTTTTTTAAAAAATCAAACCTAATAATATATTGAGGATATGATAACAAGATGGTAGTCATGAAGATTAATAAAACAGAAATTGAAACAAAAATCCACAAAATTCAAATCCATCAACACTTCTGCCCTACTTCCAATACTAACATATTCACAGGCTTCCATTGGATAGTGGACTCTATTTTTCAGGGGGACGGAGCTCTATACCTAGTTTTGTATACACACACACACATACATACATATAATAACGCCCATTTGAACAATATACCATTGTTTTAGAATAACTTAAAATAACTTAAGCATCTGGTATGTCTAAAACTATCCATGTATGTCATATATGTTTGAAAAATGAAAACTCCAGTGCATTAGTTGATTACAAAACACTTGTAAACTCTGTCTCTAGAGAATTTTATTCACAGCAACATTTGATTTGTTGAATTTTTAAGGCTATCTTAGAGTACATATTTAATAAGAGTTTGGGGATATATGATGTTAATTAATGAAAAATAGTGATATTATATAGTAGCTAGTATAGTAGATACTTCCACTACATAACCCTAGTCACAGGTCACTTTTTTTTCCCCTAGCAATTTAGTAGGTACTAAATTTTCATACTGTGCAGTGATTTGTTACATGCTTTCTATCATTTTCTGCCATAATTTATGATAACCAATAAGATCAGCATTTTTAAGGATAACCTGTAATGTTTGGTGGTGATAACCTGATCCTGAATTGCCACCATAAACACTTCCAGATCTATAAACAAATGTAAATGACTCAGCCATTCTAGACTCACCCTTTTGGTGACACATTGAATGCTTAGAGATGACATTAAGAAAGGACATTTTGATTCTACATGGGAATTTTGGCCATTTTGTATGAGCTACCTGGAAATAAATATTTCGTTCAACAAATCCATGGAAACTTCTTTATTGTGCTTTGTGAAATGATTGTTTATCCCAAGTATTTCTACAGAATTTTGTCTTTCTAATCATGCATTCTAAAAATGTTTATTGGTGTTCATCCTCCATTTTCATGATGAGGTATTGTTCTTTCCATAAATATCTCCATTTCAAAAAAATATATTATATAAATATTTGTAAGATTTCAAAATCTACAATGGTTAACTTTATAGCTTTCTGCATAAATTTTAGACTAGAATTATGTATCTGTTAATTGCTTTAAATGTGTTCATATCATCTCTCTTTGAATGCCAGTAAATCTCTTAATGTACACAGCCACAGCTTTTTTCTGATATGCTAACTTTATGCTCAATATGTTTTCCTTGGAGACAAGCTACTGCAAGTGTGGAGTAGGGGGAAGAAGGAAGGATGAAAAGAAAGAAGGAACAAAGGAAAGAAAAAAAGGTAATATAGAAGAAGGGAGGGAAGGAAGGAGAGAGGGAAGAAAGGAAAGAAAGAAGAAAGGAAGGTAAGAAAGGACAGAAGTAAAGCAGAGAGAAAAGAAAGGAAGGAAGATAATTTGTTAATTAATTACCATATCTCAAGCCTTCCCACATGTTGCTTTTTTGTTTCTTTCCTTTATTTGATATGTTTTTTTTTAACATTTTCTTGTATTCTGCAAGCTAAACATTGATAAACTCTTCCATTTCCTTTCCTTAATTTTTCAATAGCTTTCTCAATTTGTTTCTGCTATGGAGAAGCTTATCCTTCATTGTATTTCTTGCTGTGCTCATCTTTCTTACCATGTTTAATACAATGGCAGCTCTAGCACTTTGCCATGTACAGGTTTTGATTTTTTTTTGCTACTTTCTACCTAATGTTGTGGGATAATACTCAGTTTGGCCAAGGCAATATCTCCTAATCAGTGATTAAATCTAGATAAGAAGTGAGGCACAGAATGGCCTCTTTTACCTGGTCTGTCTCTCTGGAGAGAGAGAGAGAGAGAGAGAGAGAGAGAGAGAGAGAGAGAGAGAGAGAGAGAAGAAGAAGAAGAAGGAGGAGGAGGAGGAGGAGGAGGAGGGAGGAGGAGGAGGAGGAGGAGGAGGAGGAGGAGGAGGAGAGGAGGAGGAGGAGGAGGAGGAGGAGGAGGAGGAGGAGGAGGAGGAGGAGGAGGAGGAGGAGGAGGAGGAGATGATAGCAAAACCCAGCTTTTCATAGGTCATTTTTGTTTCTTTTTGGTATAGCTGAAATGCTTTGTTTTGTTTTGTTTCTTTGTTGTTATTGTTTCGTCATGCTGTCAGTTGTGCTATCATACACAAAAATAGCTTTCAGAAATTTCACTTATACATAGGTCTATCTCCTCTTTGTTAATTAAAAATTGGGATTGTTCTTGTCACGATTCATTATTAGGTAGAATTTATGGAGTTTGTATTAAAAGATTTTTTTTAAAATGTCCTCAGGTCGTTTATTTAGATTACCTTAACTCTACAATTCTGCTTTTTCTAATTTAGATCTAGGATTGAAGCAAGTTTTTACATCTGACCTACCCAGATCACCAGTACTTTGTTATGTGATTTCAGGATAAGTAAACAGCATGAAACATTTGCCTATTACTTGATAAAATGCTCCAGTTCTGTCACTTCGTCAGAGAAGTTGCTTGGTTGTGTAGTGATTAGATCAGTGGGCTTGAAGATCTGAAGACCTGACTTCAAAGCCTTTTATGATACTGGGGAAATCATTTAAACTTTCTGTTCCTGCATTTCTTCATCTGTAAAATTAGAGGATTGGACTTAGTTATCTCCAAGAGGCTTTTTAACTCTAAACATATGACACTAAAAATCCATGATCCTAGAATCATCACATAATGGAAACATGAATTCAGATTATTTTATGTAGACTTGTGGTTATCCCACCCCCCCCTTACATTTTAATGTTCGGCTCCAGATATACTGAAGTATTTCTAGTAACTAGTAACTTGGTACTTCTCATTCACTCTAGGATCTCTTTTCTTCTCATGATACCATGTTAAGTAAAAAAATACCATTTGCTCTGCTTTCCTCTTTCCTTAAATCATACTGATCATCATAATGATTTTAAGTAGGGCCAACTCTTAATCCCAAGTTGCCCAATTATATCTTTGACTGAGAAATAGATATATCATTCTGAGTGGGGTACTAGATTTTTATTTTATGCTTTTGTGGAAAAGATAGGAGTCCCAGGATACATCAAGCTCTGTGTTACATCATTCTATCTTCCATCCCTTACTTTCCACTATCCCTTTTATAAAATACATATTGATCTAGGCTTTCAGGGGGTTATTGAATTATTGTTCTTTTTATTGCCATTATCAACGCAGAATTTGATATCTTATCTAAGAATATGGATACTATTTTTATTGAATGACTGTGATAGTTTTTATTTATATTTATTTCTCCCCAATGAGATAAGTTTATCTGTCTACCTACCAACCTACTTATCTATTTATCTGTTTATCATCATTCATATTCCAGTATTACTTGCTATAAAAGGGAGGGGGGAAGTAAGAGTCTGCATCCTCAGTTACCCATGTTATGTACAAGGTCCAATATAGGTAAATGTACACATACATTTCTATGTAAGTCTGTATGTGAGAGAGAGACAGACAGACAAAGAGAAAGAGAGAGCAAGAGGAAGATAGAGAGAAAGGATGGAGGGAGAGAGAGAAGGAGGGAGGAATGGAGTGAGAGAGGAAAGAAAGAAAAATGGGAATATGGGAAGGAGCGGGGAGAGAGAGAAAGACAGAAAGATTCAGAGAGAGAGAGAGACAGAGACTGGGGGGAAGGGGGGAAGAGGGAGGGAAGGGACAGAGAAATACAGAGGGAGAGAGACACACACAGAGAATACACATCCATGAGATAGCTGGTCTCAGAATTACAAATATATATATATATATATATATATATATATATATATATGTATGTATATACATTCCCAGAATCCATATGTCAATGAAAGTCACAAAAATAGAACACATATTTGTATTTGTGTATATGTAAATGTACATATATGTATGTGTGGGCATAAATATGCATATGACACATGCAGATATATGCATATAAGTTTGAAAAATGAAAGGAGGCAAAAAAAGAAGAAAAAGAGCAGAAATGATCAGGTTTTATTTTTCACGTGTAGGAAGGCAGCATGATGCATCAAGATGTTTGTTGAACATTGCAGCAAAAGTCTAGTGTGGAATTTCAGTGGGTCCACTTTCTATATGTGTGATCTGGGGGATGTCTCTCTAGTTCTCAGTTTGCCGATTTTAAAAATAAAGGTTTTTGAATGAGATGACTTCTATGGTCCTTTCTAGCTCTAAATCTAAAATCTACAAAGGCCAAGGAATCCAGTAGCAGCACTTTAGGTGATGCAGAGAGAGTATCCTTCAAGACCTTTTTACCTTGGGTAAATTTCTAAAGCTGCTAACTCCCACTCTAGGTGTATTCTACTAAGCCCTTATGATCTCTCTGCTTTCCCTCTTATCTCTATCTCTGTGTTTATCTCTCTGTCTCCCTATCTCTGTGTCTCTATTTTTCTGCCTCTGTCTCTCTTTCTCTTTTATGTCTCTCTTCTCTCTCTCTCTCTCTCTCTCTCTTCTCTCTCTCTCAATCTATCTCCTCTTTCATCTTTCTGTCTCTGTCTCTGTCTCTCTGTCTCTCTCTCTCTGTTTTTTCTCTCTCTCCTTTCTCTCTCTTTTTCTCTGTCTCTTTCTGTCTGTCTTTCTCTTTCTCTCTTTCCTCAGTTTCCTTCATTTTAATTTTCATAATATTAATGGTTGAAGTTTTTTTAAAAAAATACACTGAATGATTCCAGTAAATATAATTTTCCTCCCAACTCTATGAATGTTCCTGAGAGGTAGGAATTGTTGGGACTATTCCCTTGCATTCCAAAAGAACTGGAGGAGGATCTGAGCGGGTGGGAGAAGAAATGCATCTTTCTGTCTCTGGTTTTCATTTTTTTCTATGCGCTTGTCTTGGAGATTGAACACCTCCACCTTCCCTGACATTGTCAACAAAGCTATTATTCCACTCAATGGTCAATGCATGTTCATCTTTTGCTTGGAGTTGCTACCTCATTTGCTGATCTCTCAGATTCATTTCCGAGGGATGGTAAAATTGAATCATCCATTCATTAAGATCATGCAAATATTCTGATTACCAGGTTCTAGTAATACTGAAATAATACTTCACCTACATGGAAGTTCAAGGATAAGAAGATTGATATGAAAAGAAAAGAAAAGAATGCTGATCTTTATGAGCATTTTGCATTTTTTCTTTGTTTTTGGCTCCCCTGCAGTGTCTAGCAATTTGAAGAGGCTTTGCCTCTCAACAAAAACAGTCCAAGAAAGAATAATAGAAGAATGGATCATACATAGCAGAAATTACATCACTCACAAAATATCATTCTCTCAATTATATCTCTCACTTAGCAGATTCTTGGCTTCTGGAATAAAAAGAAAATGGATGATTTATTTAAAGAAAAGAAGGATCACTATTTAACTAAGCTATTGAGAAGAGATGATATAGTGAGCATTAACTCATAAATATAGGAAGAGGAACAACTAAATTGTGCAATGTAGAGAATGCCAGGGCTGAAGTTAGGAAGGTTCATTTTATTGCATTCAAATCTGGGTAAAACATTCCTTATTTTTCTGTGACCCTGGGCAAAAGTTCCTTATCTATAAAATGAACTGGAGAAGAAAATGGCAAACTATTATAGTAACTCAGCAAAAAAACAAACAAATGAACTAACAAAAAAAAAAAAAAAAAACCTAAAGGAGTCATAGTTAGACACAAATGAAGCAACTTAACAACCACAGCAGCACTAAAAACAACAATACATAAATATATCACAAATATAAGATTAAATGAGAATGTAATTACACCAACAGCTTCACGGAGCCTTCAAGGAAGGCTTTATATAGAAAATGATTCTTGATTTGAGTTTTGAAAAAAAAATAACAACAAGGGATTATAAGAAGGAGATTAGAAAGGAGATTTGGGAAAGGGTTAGCATTTTGGATGTGTTAGCTTTATTCTGGAGAGTAGGCTGATTAAAATAATGAAGAAACAGAGAAACAACCAAAAAACGCCTTTATGTAATACTTCTGACATATCTTAGCTAAGTGAACTTAAGAAAGTCAACTAAACTCTTGGTGCCCCAAATCAACTTTTAAGAAGATAAGTTGCAGAGAATATGATGATTTCCTTTGATAGAGGGATTTTCCTCACTGGGCGTTCCTATATCAATGAAATTACAGGTATAAAATTGAAAGGGGGATAATGAATACTAATTTGATTAAATGAATGAAGAAAGTGTTGAAATGGAAATTTAGATTTGGTTGAGGTGTGTGGGTGTGTGTTTGTGTGTACAGCCTGTGAACACACATAATATATAGTCTATACTATGATAAATTCTCTTTAGGAAAAAAAAAAAACAGACCACTAAATTTTAGGAGTAAAAGAATTCTGAGAAAGAAAATTATACAGTGATTGCCAATCTTGAATTTTAGTTTAAATGAATGTCCCTGAGGGGCCACAAAAGTATCCCTGAGAAACCATAGGAAAATAAACTATCACTTCCATTTTCCTATCTCCAACATGAAAGCTTTTTTGAGTCCTGATCTTACAGTAGTGGATATATGTTTTAGGAATACTGATTATGCCTGTTCCTGAAGGGTTGATTTTAAAAGGTATGGTGAAACTGGAAATAGACCATTTAGAAAACCATAATCTAGGAGAATAAGAAGTCAACACTGAACTATTGTCATATCCCATTAGGACCTATCCATATCTTCACAAGTCAAAATCATTTTCTTAAAAGGAAATCATCTCTAACTATATTTCCGACAAATCAATTCTATTTATAAATATCCAGTGGTAGTTTGGCTAAAGAAGTTTTCCCATGTGTTATGGGCAGTTTGACATGAAAACATATAATACAATCAGTGACTCATACTTATCTTGTGCTTCCTATTACAAAAGCTGATTGGGGTATGTTGTTTTTGTAATTCTGTATAGCACTGGCTGCAACTGAGGACAAATTATTTTCGTCAGCCCCAGTTTTCTTCATTACCAAGTTATTTTGATGAGACAATGGCAATTATGAGATGCTCAGAAAAGTGTATAATGTAGAATAGTGTTTATTTAAATATTGTTAATCCAGCTCCAGGTATTTATTATAATAAGGTAATGATCTTACCATGAATTATCTGTTGGGTGAGATATGCAAATTGTTTACTAAGTTTAAGTCTGTACAAGGAAGGAAATTGTTTGTATTACTGCCTGAAAATGCTAATGAATAAATAGAAAATTTACTTTCAAGTCAATTATACATTAGGATATTTAGTTTTTAGCTGTCATTATTTTATAACATTAAAAGTAAAATTAAAGCAAACTTTAATGTGGTTTAAGTGAAAAAATTAATTTGCCTTTCTGGATGTCATTTTACTCATCCATAAAACGGTGTAGAATTGGTAGAGAAATATATGAACTTGAAAGCCTCTTCAAGCTCTAAATTTATGATTCTATGATCAGCTTAATCTATAATTATTAAGTAAAAATCGACTACCCAATAACATGTATGCAGAACATTAGGATATTTAAAGTGCTATTTCTATCCTCAAGTAGCTTATAATCCAAAACAGAAGATAAGGCATATGCATGATGTCAATGATTATTTTGATGTTTTTGCTATTTATTTGTTATTTAGATTTAGGCATAATAGTGTGTGGTTCAGAAATGGTGAGGGGTCACCATTTAATAAAAAAAAAAAGCTCGAGAGATCTCTAGAAGCAAAGCAAAGTTTATTATACATTCTCAGGAGAAGGGCGTCCCACCTGTGGAGCAGATAATGGAAGGGAGGAAGCACCTTCAGGGGGCAGGGTCAACATTTTTAAGTCCTACTGCAAATACCTCCTCCCACCACTGACCCTCATCCTTATTGGCTGAGGATGAGGATCTTACATTCTAAACAAGGAACTACCCAAGAAATTGAACTTGACCAATAAGTATATAGTTGCCCATATTTTACTGAAACAGGGAGAAAATGATGACATGGTAGGATAGCAGGAAGAGGACCTAAGTATGCCCTTGACTCAATCTTCAAAGTCCTTTAGGCCTACTCAAACTCTGAGTAGATGAAGCCTTACTCGATTTTCACAACTGTCTTAAAAGATCTCACCTCATTTCGTTCAATAAGGATAATAATAATAATAACAATAATACACATTTATATAGCTCTTCAAGCTTTTTGAAAAGAGCTAAATACATAAAAAACTTACAACCACTCTGGGAGGGAGGGGCCATTATAAGGGCCATTTTATAGATAAGGAAACTAAGGTAGACAGAGGTTTAGTGAATGAAGAAGGATTTGAAATGAGTTCTTCTTGACTATCTGCTCCACCTACTTAGCCAGCTACTTATTTCTTAGCAAAGTACCCAGCACTTAGTAGGGACTTAAGAAATCCTTGTAGACCATAAGAAAACAAAATAAAACACAGGAGTACTGCATCCTTGCCATAGATTATCCTAATTTACATCAAGGCACCTTTTTTCCCCCCTTGAATTTCTTAATCTAAAATCATTTTCTCTGAAAGATCTTTTCTCCCCTCTGTAATCCAGGTCTTAATCTCTTTGAAGTAGCACATCTTTTCTGAAACTTTTCCCAAAGACTATAATGTTTTGCCACTTACTGGCTATAAGATCTTTGATGAATCATTTTTTCATCTTGGATTTCTCCTATATAAACTGAGGAGGAGAGCTACATAATCTTTCAAGTCCATTCCAATTCTGATAACTCAATTATCATCACTTATTATTTTTTAAATATATATATATATATATATATATACTTATTTTCTTTTTTTTTTAATTAAAGCTTTTTATTTACAAAACATATGCATGGATAATTTTTCAACATTGACTCTTGCAAAACCTTTTGTCCCAAATATTCCCCTCCTTCCCTCCAACCCTTTCCTAGCTGGCAGGTAGTCCAATACATGTTAAATATGTTAAAATATATGTTAAATTCAATGTATGTATACATATTTATACAGTTATCTTGCTGCACAAGAAAAATCAGATCTAAAAAGAAAAAAAACTGTGAAGGAAAATAACAGAGTGAAAATGCTATGTTGTGGTCTACACTCATTTCTCATAGTCCTCTCTCTTTGTGTGGATGATTCTCTTCATTACTGAACAATTGGAACTGGTTTGAATCATCTCAATGGCCACATTCCATCAGGACTGATCATTTTTTAGTCTTCTTATTGCCGTAACAATGATCTCCTAGTTCTGCTAATTTCATTTACCATCAGTTCATGTAAGTCTCTCCAGGCCTCTCTGAAATCATCCTGGTGGTTGTTTCTTAAAGAACAATGATTTTTCGTAACATTCATATAACATAATTTATTCAGCCATTCTCCAGCTGATGGGCATCCACTCAGTTTCCAGTTTCTAGCCACTACAAAAAGTGCTGCCACAAACATTCGTGTACATGTGGGGCCCTTTCTGTCCTTTAAGATCTCTTTCTGATATAAGCATAGTAGAAACACTGTTTGAGGATGATTTCAGAAAGGCCTGGAGAGACTTACATGAACTGATGCTGAGTGAAATAAGCAGCACCAGGAGATCATTATATACTTCAACAACAATACTATATGATGACCAGTTCTGATGGATGTGGCCATCTCCAGCAATGAGATGAACCAAATCAGTTCCAATAGAGCAGTAAGGAATTGAACCAGCTACACCTAGCAAAAGAACTTTGGGAGATGACTATGAACCATTACATAGAATTCCCAATCCCTCTATTTTTGTCCACCTGCATTTTTGATTTCCTTCACAGGCTAATAGTACACTATTTCAAAGTCCGATTCTTTTTGTACAGCAAAATAATTGTTTGGGAAAAAAAAAATATATATATATATATATAGTATTTAACTTATACTTTAATATATTTAACATGTATTGATCAATCTGCCATCTGGGGGAAGGGGGGAGGAAAGAAGGGAAAAATTGGAACAAAAGGTTTGGCAATTGTTAATGCTGTAAAATTACCCATGCATATAACTTGTAAATAAAAAGCTATAATAAAAGAAAGAAAGAAAGACTGCTAGATCAAAGGGTATGCACAGTTTGATAAGTTTTTGAGCATAGTTCCAAACTGCTCTCCAGAATGGTTAGATCCATTCATAGTTTCACCAACAATGTATCAGTGTCCCAGTTTTCCCACACTCCAACATTGGTCATTATCATTTCCTGTCATCTTAGCCAATTTGACAAATATGTAGTGATATCTCAAAGTTGTCTTAATTTGCATTTCTCTGATCAACAGTGATTTGGAACACCTTTTCATATGATTACAAATAGTTTCAATTTCTTCATCTGAAAATTGTCTGTTCATATCCTTTGACCATTTATCAATTGGAAAATGGCTTGAACTATTATAAATTTGCATCAATTCTCTATATATTTTAGAAATGAGGTCTTTATCAGAACCTTTGAATGTAAACATGTTTTCCCAGTTTAATGCTTCACTTCTAACCTTGTCCACGTTAGTTTTGTTTCTACAAAAACTTTTTAACTTAATATAATCAAAGTTTTTTTTTATGATCAATAATGATCTCTAGTTCTTTGGTAGCAAATTCCTTCCTCCTCCACATATCTGAGACCTAAACTATCCTATGTTCTTCTAATTTGTTTATAATATATCATTCTTTATATCTAGATTATGAACCCATTTCAACCTTATCTTGGTATAAAGTGTGAGTTGTGGGTCAATGCCTAATTTCTGCCATATTAGTTTCCAATTTTTCCAGCAGTTTTTGTCAAATAGTGACTTTTATATCTCAAAAGCTGGGGCTTTTGCTATACTTATTGACTATTTTGTCCTGTGAACCTAACCTATTCCACTGATCAACTACTCTTTCTTAGCCAGTACCAAATGGTTTTGATGACTGCTGCTTTATAATATAGTTTTAGATCTGGTACAGGTTCATTTGCTTTTCTTTTCATTAATCCCCTTGAAATTCTTGACTTTTTGTTCTTCCAGCTGAATTTTATTTTTTTTAGGCTAGTAAAATAGTTTCTTGGGAGTTTGATTGTTATAGCACTAAATAAACAGATTAAGATAGTATTGTCATCTTTATTAATTCGCCCCATCTATCCAAGAGCACTTGATATTTTTTCCAGTTGCTTAGATCTGACTTTATTTGTGTAGACATCTTTAGTTCCTGCCTCTCCCTTGGCAAATAGATTCCCAAATATTTTATCCTTTCCACCGTTATTTTAAATGGAATTTCTCTTTGTATCTCTTGGATTTTGTTAGTGATGTATAAAAATGCTGATGATTTATGCTGATTTATTTTGTATCCTGCAACTTTGCTAAAGTTGTGGATTACTTTTAATAATTTTTTTAGTTGATTCTCTAGGATCACCACTTATTCTTATCTACAGCTCTGAAATCTCTACTTTGCCCTCAGGGAGAAATTCAAGCTCTTTTATTTCAGATTCATTCATTTTCCCCCTTCTACTCTAATTAGTTGCTTAAAATTTAGGGTGTTGTCTCTGATACTCTTTGTTCACCAAAGTTTGAACTCTATTTCTATATACAAAACAAATGTTCAATTAGCATGGAGTGATATAAATGTTAACTTTGTTTCTTCAGCAGTTTATGGACATACCCCTCATTTCCTGGATAAGGAAACTGTGGCCTGGAAAAGAGACACAATTTGCAAAAAGTTCATACCCATAGTAAATGATAGGGTTATGATTTGAACCTAGGATTTTCAACTGTGCCTCCTTTTTTATACAGCACCAGGCTAGAAGAGGCTGGAATTAAGAGTCTGGATTTTTGGTATTACTACTTTTTTTTTTTTTTTTAAATATCATTAGTAATAGAGTACCACTGTATATAAGTACAGAATAGGACTACAAAGCTGGATGAAAAAGAGGTTAGAATTTTAGCTGATAGCATGTCTCCTAGGAGTTAACAGTCTGATGCATTTTTTTCAAAATCTAAATCAACAACTGTAATGGATTTGGTTCTTTTCAACAACAAGATGATTCAAGGCAATTCCAATTTACTTGTGATGGAATGTGCCATCTGCATTCAGAGAGAGAAATATAAAGACTGAATGTAGATCAAAACATAGTATTTTATCTCTTGTTATTTTGTTGTTTCTTTGCTTTTTTTTTCTTTCTCATATTTTTTTCCACTATTGATCTGATTTTTGTTGCACAGCATGACATATATGGAAATATTAAGAAGAAGTGCATATATTTAACCTATATCAGATTGCTTGCTATCTTGAAGAAGGAGCAGAGAGGGAGAAAAAGCTTGAAACACAAGGTTTTGCAAAGGTGAATGTTGAAAACTATCTTTGCATGCATGTATTGGAAAAATGCTATAATATAACCAATTCTAAATCCATAATTAGTTGGAGCCACTATTTAATAGCAAACCCACCTCTACACAGAACCTGGATCTTTTTCTTTAGTTACAATATTAAATTCATAGTTTCCTGAAATGATAATTCATATGATCTTCTCCTACTCTGGACTGTTGCACAATTCATTCAGAAGATGGATATACTTGTTTGGTTTTTACATTTAAATGTTTTCCTAGCATAAATGTTATTTAATTGTTTTCGTTATTTCTGACTCTTCTTGACCCCATTTGGGTTTTTCTTGGCAAAGATACCAGAGGGAATTGCCATTTCATTCTCTGCTTCATTTTTATAGATGAGGAAAATGAGGTCAAACAGGGTTAAGTAACTTGCTCAGTGTCACGAAGTTAGTAAGTGTCTGAGGCTGGATTTGAACTCAGGAAGATGAATTTTCCATACTCCATGCATAGTGCTACTATGTACTCTGCCACCTAGCTACTATATACACAGATGTAGTACCAATCAAAAACAAGAAAAGTAGAAAACAAAGAAAAGAAAACAAAATTGAGTAGCATAAGACTGTGAATAGAGTGAAATTTTGACAAAAACTTGGCAGAAAATTTGGAAAACTTTTTCCAGTTCTTCAAATTATGTGAAATATGTGCATTTCAGTATTTCATATTTAATATATCACCCATTGAAATTTTCATAAATGCAAAATAACTTCATAGTCTGGTTTTTCATTTATTAATGTTGCTTTTGTGGAAAGCAGAAACATATTCTATTACTCAAATTCAGAATGACGAATCATTCCCTCAACTTGTAAAGCTAAGAATCTGGAAACTCCCACAGTGTCTTTGTCTCTATAGCATTTAACTAAGTTCCTATTTAATCACAAACTTTTCTTGTTATCCTGGAAAAAGTTAAAACCTTGAATTTATGTTCAAACTGTTACATGAGTACAAAATCGGCTTTCTAGCTTTTTATGAAAAAGAAAAGAAAGTTTCCATTGGTGATATACGAGTGAACCATATGCTATATTTTGTAAAAACCCAACTCAATGAACTTTGTCTGTAATAGATGAATAGGATATATTGATGGATTAATAATTAATAGGAGTGTGCTTCATTTTTTTTCCTTGATAAACTGGAGTTTCCAGTGAATGAAAACAAAATGGAGAAGGCTTTTAAGTTGATGTCATATGAAGACTGGTTAAAGAAGCTGAAGAAGTTTAGTCTATAATAGGGAACATTCAAAGAGAAAATGCTACTTATCTTTCAGCATTTGAATGGCTTTCAGATAAAGGGATTAAATTTGTAGTATTTGATCCTGAAGGACAAAACTAGGAACAAAAGGTAGAAGTTATAAAAATGCGGATTTCATTATGACATCAAGAAAAATTTCCTGAAAATTAAGGTAATTCATAAACAAACAAACAACAAAAAAAGATTCTTCTGTAGGCAGTGGCTTTTCATGTTCCCCCACTGAAGGTTTTCAAATAAAAACCTAGATAATTCTTTCCCACACACACACACACACACACACACACATATGTTAAAGAAAAAAAAAACTTTTTTTCACATGAACACAGCAATATCTTAGGCACATGATAGGCACTTGATAAATTCCTTTGATCAAGATATTGACTGATTTTGAGGAAATTGCTCCCAAGATCCAACTACAATGAAATTCAATGAGTCTGCGAGTATCTGACAGACTCTCAAATTGGCTAAGATGAAAGGAAAAAATAAAAATAAATGTTGAAGGAAAATCTTTGGAACATTAATACATTTTTGGTAGAGTTTTGAAATGATCCAACCATTCAGGAGAACAATTTGGAATTATGTCCAAAAGGCTATAAAACTGTGAATACCCTTTGATTCAACAGTGTCATTACTGGCTTGATATCCCAAAGATATCATAAAAGAGGAAAAAGGACTCATGCAAAAATGTTTATAGCAGCTCTTTTTGAAGTGTCAAGGAACTGGAAATGGATGCTCATCAATTAGAGAATGGCTGAATAATAGTATGGGAAAGTAATGGAATATTATTATTCTGTAAGAAATGATGAGCAGGCTGATTTCAGAACCTACATGAACTGATGCTAAATGAAGTGAACAGAACCAGGAGAACATTGTACATACAAACAAGACTATGTGATGATCAACTGTGATGGACTTGGCTCTTCTCAACAATGCAGTTATTCAAGGCTATTCCAAAATACTCGGAATGGAAAATGCCAAATGCATCCAGAGAGAGAATTGTGAAGACTGAATGTGTATCGTGTGCATTTTCACCTTTTTGTTCATTTGTTTTATTTCTCATGCCCTTCCCCTTTTGGGCTGATTTTTTCTTGCATGTGACAAATATAGATATATGTTTTAAAGGATTGGACATATTTAACTTATATCAGATTACTTGCTGTCTTGGGGAGGGGTAGGCAAAAAAGGGAGGAAGGAAAACTTAGAATACAAAGTTTTGAAGCAGGGGTGAGGATTAGCCATAGCAAGAGTAGAATCTTTAATTTAATTGATTG
The DNA here is from genome assembly GCF_902635505.1 of Sarcophilus harrisii. Taxonomy (NCBI): domain Eukaryota; kingdom Metazoa; phylum Chordata; class Mammalia; order Dasyuromorphia; family Dasyuridae; genus Sarcophilus; species Sarcophilus harrisii. The sequence continues at coordinate 226,713,034 of NC_045431.1, read as the reverse complement.
AACTGAATTATATGGTGTATAAATATACTGCACACTATTAAATAACAAGTGGATTTTATCGCCTTCACTCATCGTCATACTAGCCAAGTTCTCTATAAATACTGGAAAGTGGAAGACAGAATGTCAGAAAATTGAACACTGTACACACTAGATCAGAGTAGGGAGATCATTAGAATATGAAACCTAAAAGGTCAGGGATGAGGGAGGGGGAAACATAGGATATAACAAATGAAATGCAAAAGTTGGAAGGACTCATATAGCTCTTTCAGAGCCAGGAGAAAGATGTATTCAGTCAATAGAGATTGGTATTGAGATGTGGAATTGTATAAATGGCACAGTTACAAATGATATCCTCTTGTCATTGTGCCAAATGACACCAGCTAATCAGAAACAGAAATGTGAGACTCTGTAGTTGAAGTGATGAGTTGGCAACAAAGTGGTGGTAGGGTATTGATAGATGCTTAATGGAAATACAGCTGAGGGTGCTATTTATTGTAAAATCTGTGAGCACAGAAGGTTGAAAAGTCACTGTTTGCTCCAAAGCCTGTTATATTCATGCACTCAAAAGAGCAGAACAGGCTTGAGATGAACTAGTCTAGATGTGGGAAAGGAAAAGGGGATGGGGTACAGAAGAGGAAGAAGAAAAAAAAAACTGGCCTGGATTAAACTGTGGCTATATGTAAGCAAATACTATGGATCTGCTGGTTTATAATCTAGGGAAAATAGACCTTGAGGGATTGATTGCTTCTGAGGACTCAGACTACAAATGACTGGCCTCCAGACATTTAATTCAGTTTCCTTAAAAGGATGTAATTGAAGTATCTTCTGAAATGATTTAGGCCTGGTATGATCTTGGCACTTCCCACTGCTTTCATGGGCAGTCTTGATGATTGCACATTTGCTGGTTCTGGGAAGAATGGGAAGAAGGAGATCAGAAATCAATTATATTGAGCTATGGAGAAAAAATGGAGTCAAGCAATATTAGAATCTGCAGGTACTTTAGAACACAGAACTCAAAATGACATGAATGTCTGGAAATGTAGAACACAGAATATCCTCTGACCACCAGGGAAGACAAATTGATAGAGATGGAAGAGAATTTAGAGTGTAAGCATGGAATGTCAGTTAGAATGAGCCTTAGAATATGGAACATAGAATGTTTAAATTGAAGAGACCATACAAAATTTCTAGTCTAATGTTTGTTTTAAAAATGAGGAAATTTTAGATATAGCAGACAAATGGATTTGTCTAACACCAAGTAGATGGCAAACCCATGAATAGCACCCAAACCTTTTATTTCTCTGTCACACTTTTTCCATGACTAAATACTCTTATGAACACAGAACTCATAAGTTTTTTGGTAGATGTACTTTTTTTTCCAAAATCAAAGTCATTCTTGTGATGGAGAGTGTCATCTGCATCCAGAAAGAAGACTATGGGGACTAAATGTGGATCACAACATAGTATTTTCACCCTTTTTGTCATCATTTGCTTGATTTATTTTTCTTTCTCCTTTTTTTCTTTTTCAATCTGATTTTTCTTCTGTAATATGAAAAATATGGAAATATGTATAGAAGAATTACCCCTGTTTAACATCTATTGGATAATTTGCTGTTGGGGGGATAAGGGAGGCAGAAAAATTTGGAACACAAGATTTTGCAAGGGTGGATGTTGAAAACTATCTTTGCATGTATTTTAAAAATAAAAAGCTATTGTAAAAAAACAAAAACAACAAAAAAAATGAGTGACTATGACCTTACACTAGAATCAGAGGCTTGTCTTCAAACTAATGAGGAAAAAAATGAATCAAGTTGATACCTGTTCTTTGAATACTTTATTCCCTACTGGACCAACTCAAAGGTCCCTCTTCCTTTGTACATTCAAAGCTTGATTTGATTTGTTATCTATTCATTCATATTTGCATTTTTGATGATCAGTCACAATAGTCCTTTGGCATTGTAACAAAAATGCATTAGAAGCCAAAAGTAGGGAGGGTAACTTCTAGTCTTTATTCAATGGGGCTATTTTTTTTTTCATACAAATAAGATAAAAAGGTAATGTATAGAAGCTGACTCTGCCAACTTTTACTTCTTTCTCCACCTCATATGTATTTAACCATAAGAATGTACTGGACAATTTAAAGTTATTAAAGCCACACTCCATCCTTGTTTCTCTGGTACTGTTATATAGTCATATTAATTCTAAACCTGTCAATTCTTTGTCCACTCAGAGTAGGATACAGAGTTAGAAACAAAGTTTTAGAGGAAAAAAAGGGGAAAAAAAACATATCATCAAATTGTTTTTATATTTTTTTCAATGTCCAAATTTGTTTTTGTAGGGATAAATATATGTATGTGTATATACATTTATGCATATATACACATATACATATATACACAGACAGAGAAAGAGAAAGCGAATGTGTGTGTGTGTATGTGTATGTGTGTGTGTGTGTGTGTGTGTGTAAGAGATGTCAAGCTTTTACTGCAGAGGAGAGAACAGCCAATGTTAAGTCATTAACAAAGTACAATTTTTTGTTTTAGAAAAATTAGTCTCCAGTGCCATGACCTAACATAAATTGAATTTCAGATGTGATTTATTTCACCAAAAGATTATACTTAAGGGATCCTTTGAACATATTTTTATCATGGTCTTGACAGATTACTAAGATGAAAAGGAATTTAGAAATAGTGTAATAGTCAGATAACTAGCATTTATTAAGTGTTTATGATGTACTAGGCACTAAACTAAGCCCTGGAAGTATAGGAACAAGCTAAACAATAAAAAAGAAGGCCCTATTCCTCAGAGGATTGGTTTTCTAATAGAGGAAAACAATGAATAAAAAGAAAACTGAAAGGTATATGGAGGAAAGAGAAAGAACAAAGTTACCCAGTAGATTGAGAAGTCTTAGTAAAATGTGAGAAGATAGCTGACATGAATGCTTTTCTTATTATGGAAGTTCAGGGAAAAGCCATCCAATCAGAGAAGGGGACTTGAGGGATAGGCATTTCCAAGTTATAAATTCTACCACCTCAAACACTCCCCCCCCAAAAAAAACATATTTTATAGAAGCACTATGATACAGTGGGTAAATGAATGTTAAACTTGGAAACAGGAAGACCTAAGTTTAAATACTTAACAGATATTCTATGACAAGAGACAAGATAATTCAAATCTCAGTTACCTTAACTGTAAAAATTAAAATAATCTTCTGGCCTCACATACTTAACTCTTCCTGGCTGTGTGACACTGGGCAAGTCACTTAATCCTAATTGCCTCAGCAAAAAAAAAACAACATACATATATATATATATATATATATATATATATATATATATTTTCTTTAATTAAAAATTAAAATAATTATACCTGGTAATATTTGTCTCACAGAATAAAAAACTTGGAAAGCATGAAACTGCTGAATACATGCCAACATTTATTATGGAAGAAGTATCAATTCCAGAAATGTCAAATGATTTGCCCAAAAATCATAGATTATGGATAAAAACCTAAACAGGAATCTATAAAATATATAGCTAAAGCAAATCATCCTCCATAAGAGAAAATTGAAGCCCAGTAAGATGAAGTGAACTAACCAAGATCACACAAGTTAAAGTGGAGTTGGAGGTCAACATTTCTGGAGCCAAGTCCAATGTCCTTTCTACTCTACCACCATACTAGTCACCATCACAGCACAACTCATCCAGCTCTCCTCACTTTCAAACAAGTATTCATTTCATGATACTATTCATTCACTCATTCAGCATAAGATTATTGGGATAAAACTTGGGACTGAAAAATAGTCCTTTGAGTCAGAAGACCTGGGTATGAACCTCAGTCCGCACATTTAACAAACAGAGCCATAGCCCAGTTGTTTAACATTCCTTAGACTTAGTTTCTTCATCTACCAACTTCATCTGTAAAGCTTTTGTGGAGCATGGATATTGTAAACTTTTGATTGCCATAGAAATATGATCTGTTATTATTTTGAAGAAACTATTATGAAAAAAGATGCCAGAAATAGTCACAAAATTTGATGTTTAGAAGGAATGTCACATCATTGTTGTTCATCCCATAACTGAGAAAGATCCCTGACACAACAAACCTGATAAATTGGCAACTAAACTGCTTGAAGATCTCCAAGGAGGGAGAAACCCAGCACATCAAGAAGTATACCATTTCACTTTTGGACAGTTTTAATATATTTTTTTTCAATTTGGTTTTTTAAAAAATAGTATTTTATTTTCCCAGAAACATGCAAAGATAGCATTCAACATTTATCTTTGCAAAACCTTATGTTCCAATTTTTCTTCCTCCCTCCCCCATCTTGTCCCTTCCCAAGACAGCAAACAATCTAAACAGGTTAAATATGTGCATTCCTTTTAAAAATATTTCTCTGTTTGCTATTCTGTGCAAGAAAAGTCAGATCTAAAGAAAGAGGAAAACAAACTAGCAAACAACAAAAAAGGTGAAAATACTATGCTCTGATCCACATTCAGTTTCCATAGTTCTATCTCTGGATGTGGAAGATTCCTTCTATCTCAAATCTTTTGGAATTGCCTTGAATCACTGCATTTTGAAAAGAATCACAGTTGATCATCACATAATCTTGTTTTTTTTTTGTTTGTTTTTGTTTTTTGAACAGCTCTAATAAAAAAAAAAAAAAGCAAAAAACAAAAACAACTTTCCTCCCTTATCTCTTCATCAAGTCTAAATTGATCCCTTTTGTTTCTCCTGGGTCTGCTCTCTTGGGTCAAAATGAAATAGAATTATCTCTTCCACAAATCTGAATAAAGCCAATATGCCCATGTCCGCTGTGAGTAATCATTTCTCTGTGTTAAATATTCCTGTCTAGTGATTCATTCTAGTGATTGTCATAAGGTATGGATTATAGGCTCTTCACCATCTTTCCTTCTTCCTTTTACAGAACTTCCAGGTTATCAATATTCCTTTTTTAAAACCATGAGTCCCCAGCACTGAGAAAAGGACTTAATACAAGGTTTCCCTGCAGAAGGAAAATCCTGATTTTTTTGTGAATTTGAGGAAAGGGAAATAGAATTTAAGCATGGGCATAAAATAAAGGAGTATGTAAGTATGTCAGGATAACTAGGAGCAAAATTTAGAATTCTATGTCTTGAATTAGAAAAACTCATCGTATTGAGTTCAAATCTAGCTTCTAACCATACTAGCTTTGTGACTCTGGATGAGTCACATAATCCTGTTTTCCTCAATTTTCTCATCTATAAAATAAGTGCCAAATCACTCCAGTATCTGCCAAGAAAACCCCAAATGATGTCACAAAGAGTTAGACATGACTAAAAATGACTAAACGATGTCTCTCTCTCTCTCTCTCTCTCTCTCTCTCTCTCTCTCCCTCTCTCTCTCTCTCTCTTTGTGTGTGTGTGTGTGTGTGTGTGTCCTTGTAGGTGTTGCATGATGGATGGGGGAGATAAATACTTATTACATTACATTCCGCTCGAGGGTTATCATGAGATTTTTCTGTCTTATTTCAGCAGCCTAGAAAGAGAGATATTTGGTTGTAACCTAACTAATATTCTGCCTTCTCATACAGACATTGTTTTATAAGCTGCTGAAAATTTCACACAAAAATAAAAATAAAACACAGCTATTTGAATCTTTATTTGACTTGAAGATCTATGAGAAAATATAATAGAAGAACAAAATGGAAGCAAGTCATATGTTTCCATCAGTTCTCATTATAAGGTCAATATGGTAATTTATTACTTCAATATTAAGTTATCTGTATTATAGCTATTTATCACACTACTCATTGAAGGCAATCACATCTGATCTTGATCTTTTAAATTTTTATAACAATTGGGTCCTTGATTATGTATGTTTGTCAGAAGCCCCATTGAGATATGGAATGCTAGATGACACAAATGCAATAAAGATCTGAGATTCATTTTAGATTCAGTAAAACAATATTGGAAGATGAAATATGTCCTTCTGTTCGTTCCTGGCAGTTTGATTCTCATCACTTGCCATTACGTTTGTTATGTGTTAGAACATAAGTCTCAAATATTGGTTGCTTTTTTAAAGCACTATTTTCTCTGTTTTGGTTTTCAGTTTAAATGTCCCAAACCTTGTGGAAGAAAATATATGTGGAGACAATCACAGTAAATGGAGCAAATAGGCAAATGCAAATCCTGATGGCCAGGTTTGAAAAGGGTTATAATTGGAAGTATAATTTGTATATTAAAAATTTAAGTGATACAACCAAAATTTGCAGCACTGGAGATAAGACAATTAGCCATTAAGTCAAGGAACTTCTATTTCAGTTTGTAGAGACTGATTCCAGTTGGTTGGCAGAATCATATGGATGAAGAAAAAAAACATTAAGTTGTCTATCCCGTTATAATTCAATCTCTTTGCCATTAGTGATTCATTTACTCATTCATTGGATAAGTACCTCCAGTGTGTAGCACAATTCCTGCAACATAGTAGGTAATTTATTTTTTAAATTTTTTTCATAATTATAACTTTTTATTGACAGAAGTAGGTATTTTATTAATGATATTGATTAGCAATGGGGAAATGAGAATTTATTAAGTGATTATCATAAACCAGGCATGTTGCTTATTAGGAACCATTAGTTAAGGATAAAATGTTAAAGTGGAATGCTTTACTTCAAGGAGAAAGATACCCAAGAAGGAACAACAAAGCTAAAACCAAAACCTTTTTTATCTGGAATTGGTATTTGCCACTGGGCTAATTATCTTTATGTATAATGATTATTTTAGTTTGGTCTGGGAGAGTTCCTCATATTTTCAGGTTTGGTTATAGTTGTGTGAACAGATGTCGTGGGATGTGGCTATTATTGTGTATCTGTGGAAAAGCTTAAGATGGTCTGAGTCAGTCATCAGTACATATCACTGTCATCACTCATGTTTGTGTAGTGCTTTACATTTTAGAGGATATTTCTAAAACTTCATTTAAAACTTTTTGTTTGTTCCCACACCAACCCTGCTACCCTGTATTTTCAGTATAGTGACACTGCTTTCTTCCCACAAGATACTTTTTCTCCAAGCTTTATTCACTTTTACTGCCATCCATAAATCTTCTTCCCTCATCATTTCTATTTTCTAGCTTCCCTGCTTTCCCAGGAAAAATCCCAAACTCTACAAGAAAACTTTCCTGATCTGTTCATTCCTTTTCTATGTCCATTACCCTCAATTTGTCCGGTCTGTATCTTGTTTCTTCAAAGTTGGTTGCATATTGCCTCCCCAGCTAAATTATTACTTATTTGAGAATAACTGTTTTTAACCTTCCTTTGTATCTTTAGAGAATGGCAGAGTGACTGGCACATAGTAGGCACTTAATAATGCTTATTGTTGGTGGTGGTGGTGATGAAGATGCTGATGATGACAACTATCATTAACATCTAACTTCTCAGTATCCCAGAGAACTCTTTAAAACTATTAGTTCCATGAACTAACAAATGAATACAGATCTACATTGCAGATAGAATTTTTGTTATTGACATACATGTTCATATATAAAGTAGCATAATTAGTGCTATCTCTCAACACCCCTCCCAAATTTCATTTATTTGAAATGAAACTTACTAGATTTCAAGATATATGTACTGCTACCCTGAGCATTTCACCTTTAAAATGGAAGGATAGACTTTGTAAGCCTCAAAGAATAATAAAAATGTAAATTACTATTGTTTTTGTGATTTTCTCTGTATGTAAGTGAGAAGTAACATGCTAATGTATACAAATATACTTCTAACAATATATGTGAACATAGAGATCTAGCTAAAAAATATGAGAAAATTTTTGATTAATTAAAATGATCATTCTTTTTGAGTGTGTTGTAATCAAAGCAACTTTAAATATTTCCTGCAATCATCCTCTCTTGGCTTAACACCCTCTCTCTGGGAATATTTTTACCCCAGTTGGCAGAAGGGTGACAGATTGTGTGGCCTTGTTATATATAGATTATAGTCTAAACAAAGGAATCAACAGCTCATCCAAGTACCTTTGACTCTAGAGGACAATAACACTTTAAGGTAGAAACCTGCTGTATATGGTGGACATCTGCATAATGACTCAAATTAGCATAGCTTTACTTAGGATGGAATGTTGATTCCACAGAAAAGAGCAGAAGGTTATAAATTTCAGAGGTAGATATGGGAAGGGAGACTCTGGGGAACAAAAAGCCCTAGAACATCAACTCAATGTCATAGCCTTTTGGAAAGGGGGAAAGAGAATTTGTTTCAGATGTTGATTACCCATGAATCTCTGCTCATACCATGTCACAGAATAACTGTGCTTTGAAATCTTAGTTGTTCTTGGATATAGGTGCTCAAATAAAGGAGAGTTGATGACAAATAGGAATAGTCATATCAATTTTATTATGCTTACAAATCAAATGGGGAAGATGTTTATTATTGTCATGATCTCTTTTACTCTTTTTCACGTATTTTTGTGGGCAAGGAATTGCTTTGTCCAGATTTTTTATCCCTCAAAAATATGTTGCAGACATTCAGAAAATAGTGGATGATCAAGAAGAGAGAAAATGGAACTTTGCACTTATGTTAAGAAAGAATGTGATTTGCAATTCCCTTGTGGTGAATAAGCCATACTGGCTTCTGCCCAAAATAATAGCCAGAAAGTGAAAAATAAAGAGACATCATTTAAGGGAGTATTTCATATGTCTGTAGTTTATACTCCTTGTATTTGTATTTTGATTTTATCCTTTGCAAGAACATCTGAGTGTCCTGCAGGTCTAATGTTGAAGTAGAGACAGTAGGAATCCACTTCTGAAAGAAGCAATAGGCAACTGATTGGATTAGCCCAGACAGACCAGTGGAAATAAGAGAGAGAGAGAGAAAGGGAGAGAGAGGGAGACAGGGAGAGAGGGAAGAGGAGGGAAGAAGAGGGAGAGGGAGAATGAATTTACACTGAGCATTAGAAACAAGAAAGTTCAAGAAAGTGACATCAAGACTCACAAGTGGATTGGACTTAGGTGAGGCAAGATTGTTCAGAAACAACAGGCCCATTATCTCCTTCAGTGCTATTTGGGTCCAGAGGCAAGATATAGATGAAGCTGATTGGAGATGGCCCAGGTGCAGTAGGAGATCTTGGCCTTTTTAAGCTAAAGTCTTTCTCAGGTCTCCATTTATCTGAGGCATTCCTATTCAATGGTTAAGACTAGGTAAAATATGAAGCAAAGAATGGTCCTTTTACCTAGTTTTAAAAAAATCAATCTGAAGGGCAATGCCCTCTGGGTTTCTGACCAAACATAAGAAATTGCTACTTATACTCTAAGCTATCAGAGCCCGAAGGATGATATAATGAAGCTTGGGCTGCAACCTACTGTTAACCTATCACTGAGAGCCAGAGTGATTTGAATTTAAAACTGATCCTTAAAGAGAAATCCATAAACCTCAAATTGTAATTGCAAGGTTTCAGAGAACAAAATTTATATTCTTTTGGGCAAAGTACCTGCAGGTAAGGCTATGATTCCCTATGTCGACACAGAGAAAGGCTGAAAGGAAAGGAGGGAGGGAGGGAGGCAGGAAGGAGGGAAGGAAGGAAGGAAGAAAGAAAGGAAAGAAGGAAGGGAAGCAGGAAGGAAGGGAAGGAGAGAAGAAGGAAGGGAGGGAGGGAGGGAGGGAGGAAGGAAAGAAGAAAAGAAAGAAGGAAGGGAGAGAGAGTGAAGGAGGGAGAGAGGAGCTCCATTGCTTAATTTGAACTGACCAGTTGATTTTCCAGTGAGGCAACTACTACTCCTCACAGAATGTTGTGTTCTTTGTTCTCAAAGACGATCATGATATCAAAAAAGTATTAGTCACTTGACTTGCAAGTGATAATTAAGGTGTGGCTGTAGAAAGTCACCAACCTTACTCTGTTCTTGAGCCATCTGGCTCTAATGGCAAGATATGGATCAGGATTACTAGAAACTACCCCAGATGCAGGGAGAGTGCTTGGTGTGTTTTATTTTATTATTTTTTAGTGATAGGATTTTTTTTTTATTTTTCAAAATAAATGAAAAGATAGTTTTCTACATTCACACTTGCAAAACTGTGTTCTACATTTTTCTCCCTCCCTTCCTCCCACCCTCTCCACTAGACTAGTAATCTAATGTATATTAAACATGTACAATTGTTCTATACCTATTTCCACATTTATCATGCTGCACAATCCTTGGTGTATTTTAAAGCTAAATTCTTTTTTAGCTCGCAGTTTGTCTCGCAGGGGTCCTCAAACTTTGTAAATAGGGGGCCAGTTCACTGTCCCTCAGACTGTTGGAGGGCCATACTATAGTAAAAACAAAAACTTTGTTTTGTGGGCCTTTAAATAAAGAAACTTCATAGCCCTGGGTGAGGGGGATAAATGTCCTCAGCTCCCCTATCTGGCCCACTGGCTATAGTTTGAGGACCCCTGGAAGTATGCCCATTCAGTGATAAACCCAAGGTAAGAAATGAAACACAGAAGGACAAATGGGTAGCTGTTTATTGTCTGTGAACTAATTTTTTAAGCTAAGAGTCCATATGTTCTGGACTCTTTTGGTAATTTGATAAAACCGATGAATGTCATTTTTTTTGTTTAGTTGTTGTTTTGTATTGTTTTTGTTACATTTTGAGCTCTGAGTGAGTTGTCTGCCCCTCCCTCTTATTCTCACATTAGAGAAGACAAAAATTTTATTTCTTTATATATTAGCTATACAAAGATAGATTGATTTAAAACCATAAAATACATAATTCCATATATCTCATCTTTTGTCCTTTGTAGTTGATTTGAATGATCATATTACTCAGAATAGCTTGGTCATTCATAGTAACTCTTTGAATAATATTCTTATTACTATATACAATATTATCTTGTTTCTGCTTGCTCAATTCATTCTAGATTATTTCATGAAAGTCTTTCCATGTTTTTTCCCCCTAAAATGAATTTGTTTGTGAGTTCTTACACCATAGCAGTATTCTAACACAAAATGCCACAACTTTGTCAGCCATTCCCCAATTGATGGACATTCTCTCATTTTCTACTTCTTTGTCATCATAAAGAGAGTTGCTATAAATATTTTAGAACATATAGATTTTTTTTCTCTTTTTCTCTGATCACTTTGAGAAAAAGACTTAAGGTATTGCTGAGACAAAAGGTACAACTTTTACAACTCATTGAACATCATTCTAAATTTTTCTCCAAAATGGTTGGATCAGTTCACAGTTCCACCCACAGGATATTAATGTCTCATTTTCTACATCTCCTCCAATGTTTGTCATTTTTCTCTTCTATCATGCTAGCAAATCTGCTAGGTATGAGATCATATCTCCAAGTTGTTTTAATTTGCACTTCTCTAATCAATAATGACTTTCTTCCAAAAACAGCCTATTCATATCATTTGATTCATTAAAATTTTAATACATCCAACAAAATATATAGGATTGTACAGTCAACAATTATAATGAAATGCAATTATCAAACTATATTTTGTTTTAAAATTGTAGACTTCAGGTCAAGAATCCTTGCTAAGTGTTCATCTGAATCTTTCCTTTGTAGGGTTTATTGGCAGAGCAGAGAAGCCCTATGGGATTTAATAATATGGAAACATCCTGAACTTACAGGAGAAACACAGGGAAATATCTGTGTACAGAACACCTCCCTATGGATGATTTACTTCAGGTAAGGGAAAAGTGTCATTTACTTACAATTATTCAAAGATGTGTTGATGACTGGGTGCTTAATTAGATCTCTGTAATTATGATATTCATCGTTCTATGCTAACAGTTCTTCTTACATCCTGAATGCAAACTTGCACAGGTTGCTTATAGCTTAATATCTCACCTCCTCATCTCTTAAATTATGGCTTCATTTCCTTGCAAAGGAAAGGTGAGAAAAAAAGAGAAAAATACCATCTCATGAAAGTTTTAACAAATGTGATTTATGTAGAAGGGTGGGAGTCAAACTGTTCCTCAAGCAGATGTTTGATGGCCCAGGAGTTGAAAGAGTGGCAGATTGGACTGCCCAGGATTTCTTAGCATGAAAAGGTGCATGGAGTTATCTCCTCAGCTTCTGAAACCAAAATACCAGTTGGGTTATTAATATAGAACAAAGTATTTAGGAAAAATAGCTGGCTCCCTCTCCCCATTCCCTTTTGAAAATCTGGCACCATTGGGCAGCTGAATGTGATGACAAGAGAAAGATGTCTTCTGTTGAACTGCCAGGGGATCTGGGCTAATCAGAATGAATTATCAGGGGAGAAATTTAATTCCAATAAAGCTACAGGGGCTATCTATGAGCCCAGAACTCTGGCTGTGCCATACTCTCTGGTATGTGTACTCTACTACCAAACTCTAAGGCAAGTGAGCTTCTGTTTCTTTAGGACATACTCAAGCTTCTGAAATGGAAATGATAAGTTCTGTTTCACTGTGTTTGCTGCTTCTTATGTTTAAACCAAATGTTCAGGAGACTATTGTCAATAGCATGTTTCATTTCTTATTTTTAAGTTTCATTAATGTTTTCTCTTTCTTATACCCTCCTATTTCCTAGCGTATTTTCTAGTTCCTTTCAAATTTTTATTTGTAACAAAAGAAACAACTGAGCAAAACTTACCAATAAGACAATGACTTCTGACAGTATGTACTATATTGTCTCTCTTAGGAGAATGGCATTTTAAATTCTCTTTTCTATAGAATCAATATCATTTCTTCTAGTTAATCCAAACTTGAATACCTTACACTCATATTCTGTTTCTCTTTTGAGGTTTTTGGAGGTACTTTAAAATAGTCTGGAAGACCACTTGTTGGGGATGTTATACTGGGAAAGACCCTTTGGTATATGAGTTAGAATATCTTATATACATATATATGGACTAGAGGGTACTATACATATCTGTGTTGTGAAATATTTATATGTTGTGTCAATTAATGTAATTTATGTTCCTAAAGGTCAAGGACTACTTATTTTTCTAAGCCTTTGGATTCTTGGTACTTACCACAAAGCTTGGCAAATAGTAAATGTTTAATAAATGTTTGTTGATAGATGGATATAATTAGAACATAAAGACAAATATATATTAAAATGGAGAATATAAAGAACAAATAGGTATTTTGAGTACAGAAGTTTTTTTTAATCCCAAATATGACAATATTTATATTGTGATGGTAACCTTGAAGAAGTCACTTCTTTCTGTATGTCAACTTAATTAAATATTTAAAAAAGAATGTTATACTGGCTGCTTTATAAGTTTACTTCCAGATCACTTTCCTACATAAATAGGTGGCATCATATAGTACAAAGAACACTAAACTTGGAGCCCAAAGACTGGTTTTCTAACTCTGCTCTACCTATAATTAGCTTTTTGCCTGAATAAATTATTTCCCTCTTGAAATCAGTTTATTTAAAATGAGATTTTGTTGTCCTAGTAATAAAATTCTTAGGATATTTGTGCATTTGAAATTGAAAATATGCTATATTGAGTTACTTTAATATTTAAAAATGAATAAATCGAAGTACAATCTTGCAATTTACAAAGCCTTTAACTTACAACGACCTTGAGAGTTTTATCACCATTTTACAAATGAGGAAACCGAGGCTTAGAGATTTACCCATGTGTCCATGGCTCATTATGCGGCAAGGATAGAATTTGAACCCCGATCAGACTATATCATGAAGTAGTTCCCTCCCTCCTCCTCATTTCCTAGATCCTAATGCTCATAGAAACTAATACAATAATTCTCTAAAACCAAATGACATTCTGAATACTCAGAGTACAGAACTTCCGATCCTCCTTCATCCAAAGTAAACATCCCTTTATCCATGAACGAACGAGAATTTGGCAAGAAAGAGAACATCAGAGCCTTTGACTTCCAAAACACTTCAGTCTTGTACTAAGGGATGCCAGAGCTTATGGAAATAAGCAAGGAGATAAGGAATCTAATGGAGTAGAAATTAATAGTATTTAATGCCAAAGGAGAGGCCTGCTGAAAAATTGAAGGGAGCCCTGTTTGTCAGAGACAGATGAAAGAAGAGAGTCCCTCAAACTATATTATAAGCTCTTGGGGGCACAAACTTTGGCTTTTTGCTTTTGGTGAGACATCAGTCCAACCAGAAGGCTCTTTAAATAATTAATATTCAAGAGCAAGAAAGTAAGCTATTACTAATATTTCCTTAGGTTTCGTGAAAGCTTGACCATCCTCAGCAGTATCTCCTAGGAACAAAGCCTTTAAAACAAATAGAAACTAGAGAATTTCAAGTGTGAGAGAATTTGTTTTCCTAATAGAAACAGGAAATCATATTTACAAAAATGAATTACAATGGAGAATTGGAATAAAAAGAAAAGGACATGGGTTATATACCCTGGCCCACAAGTTTGCCTGAGAGCACAAATCCAAAGATAGAGATATATACTACTCATAGAGTGATAGACCATTAGAGGTGAAAGGATTCATCATCTCATGGTACAAGACATCTCACAAGACATTTTATTTAATCCATGAATTCTGCAGATGGCAAAACTAAGCCCCAGAGATGTTCATGACTAGTTCATTGTTGCAGATTTAGATAGCAGAAGAACCAGTATATAATCCCAGATCTTTTGATTCAAAATGTTATGCTCATAATGTTAAATTATGGAAAATAACACATTCCAAACGTATTGAATATTGGAATCTCATGCTGTCCTCCGATATATACCATCTTATCTTTATGATTGCAATTATTTGAAAGGCTTTATTCTATGATACAATTTTTAAAAATCATCTTTATTTTGTTTTTACATCACATCTTTAAAAGTTTCGAGGATAGGATTAGACATTTTTGTCGCTATGGTTCTACAAAACCATTTATTAAAATCTATGAATATTAGCAGGGATATTTTTTAACAAGAGGCTTAAATTTGTCTCTTTAGAGATCAGAATAGTACATGTCATAGATTAAACAATTACCTTTTAAGTATAATTAATTCATTTGTCTTTTGTTCTTGGAGCTCAACTTTAAGAAAAAAATGGAAATTGTATATGGCTTGTCAAATGCTTTGAGATCCACATCATTTTACACAAGCCTTCAAACTTCTTGAGGGTAGGAGCTGTCTCATTTTTGTCTCTGAAGCCACAGAAACAATCTCAGTGTTTTGTGTATAGGAGATGTTTAATAAATTTCATTGACTTGAATTTAATATCACATCCTCAAGAACTGAAATATATTTTAATTCCTTTTTAACTGATGTTGTCATGCTAATATTCATTAGTTTTAATTTAGTAGGAGCTAGTACCAAAAAGAAAAAAAAAAACTTTCTAATTCTGTTCTGGAACTTGTTAATAAAATATCATAAGTCTGAACAACAACGAAAGGAAGTTTGAGAGATTATTGCCATTTCTTGGGGAAGAGTTCATCAGTTCTACACTCTGTGACTGGAAAAATTGTTTACCCTATTCCCTGCTCAGTCTTCCATGTGGTAAATCCTTTGACTGTGAGAAGATTTTCAGGCAGCAACATGGAGAAAACTCAATTGTTAAGACACTGAAATCACATCTTTGTACTATGTTCCAGTCTATAGGCAATAATTTCAAAACATACAAAATAAATATGAGATCCATTAAGAAAAATCAAAGTTTATGGTTAAGAACTGGGAATTTCTCTTAAAATTTCATTCTTTTCTACTAGAGCCTACCTCTCTAAGAAAAAATATAGAATGGCAGTATTTTCATTGTGTGGGACCTAATAGTGTGTGGCTATTTCAACTGAAGTTGCCAATTCTAAAGCTTTTAAAATAGACCTTTCAAGAAGAAGAGATTATAGTATGAGATGCTAATATGTCCTTTTCTTGATTTTCTCTGAATTTCAAAAAATTGTAATATAAATATATATATATATGTATATATTTATATTACAATCTTAGAGGAATGGTAGCATTTTAAGGTGCTAATGCATTTGGGGGTACATACTTTCTTTAAATGGGTGGTGCTTTAGAGAGACAGTATGGGGCAAGACACTAGAGTGGGATTTAGGAAGACTTGGATATAAATCAGACATCATGCAATTATTAGCTATTTGATCATGGACAGATTATCTGAATTTCCATTTTCTGATTTGTAAAAAGAAGATATTGGACTCTATGACCTCTAAAGTCTCTTCCAGCTCTAATTCTCTAATCCTATAATCCCAAGAGTAGAAGCAGCTAGGTGGGGCAATGAATAGAACAATGGTGTTTAGAAAGCCCGACTTCAGATACAGCATATTATTATTTCCCTCTGAGACAGTTAATCTATCTGCCTCAGTTTACTCAATTGTAAAATAGTGATAAAATAGCACCTGCCTTCCAGAGTTGTGAGAATCAAATAAGATATTGCTGGATAGTTGACTAAATATTTGCCATTTTTTATTGCAAAGGAAGTGCCATCTGTCAGACTTTGCTATGCTGATGAAATTATGAATCTGGACAAATAATCACAAAGATATGCATAACTGCAAATAAGATAACGAGATAGATAGATAGAGTGAGCTATATAAATTATAACTCCTTGAGAGAAAAGGTCTTTTGGACCTGTGATTTGACCGATGTAAAGAAATGAAGAAACTTTCTTTCAAGAAAGTCTAGCATCTGCTCTCAAGCCTTCAGTGTGTTAAATGACATGGCTGCAAGTTCAAATCTGGTCGAAAATATTTATGACCCTTGTCACCCTGAACAAGTCACTTAATGTCTTTCTGTTTGATATTTCTTAACTATTAAATGGAATGACAAAAGCATCTACTAGACAGGTTGTTGTTAGAATCAAGTAAGATGATATTTGTGTATTGTTCAGCTCAGTTTTGGCAAATACTAGGTACTTTATATATTTAAAAAAAAACTTATTCCCTTCTCTTACCCTTCCCCAGGATCCCAGAGTGAGTATATGTCAGAGACACCTGCACCCAGAAATTCTTGACTTAAAACCTGTTTTATATCCACTATACTATGGTCCCTTGGGATACATGTATTCCTATCATATTTTCATGATGATGGAAACTGAAGCCACGGGAGGCTAAATAGGAAAGTTTGAATTAACACAGTAGATGTAAAGGAAGGCAAACCCAGATATTCCTTCCACGAGCTCTGAACTCTATTCACTGCACTGCCATACCTCTCAAATTGCCTCCATGATAATTGTGATACTTATCTTATCAAAAAAGTACATAAGGATAAAATAAAGGGTGAAAATAACATGTGTAAAAAGTGGAATGCACTGATTTCTTTTGAATACATCTTCAAACTGAACCAAACATCAATGGAATAATAAAAATTTATCAATAAAATAATGGATCATCCACACAAAAAAAATTGGAAGTGAAGTTCAGCGAATGGTTTCTCATATTTAAAGAAAATTTCTTGGGAAATCACATCATGCTTTCAGTGATTTTACTTGGAAGAAAATAGTCATCAGAGAGAATAAGTATAAGATAAGCTCTGAAAAAAATGTGGCTAACAGTAACAAGGGACTTTGAGATTATTATTTTGTACTAAGTTGTTCAGGGAAGCTGGGGAATCATGAGCAGGTTTTGCTTGAACCACAAGTATACTTCACTCAATGGAATCTCAGTGTATGTGGGCAAGGTTCATTACAGAACAAATGTCTGTAAAGCAAATCCAGTTTTCCATTAGTTCCTACTGTAAAGTTGGGGATATGTTCCCACAGCAGCAAATTGCTCAATAGACAGTAGGACAGTGTTTGACTAAAATGAGATTGTTAACATGAGGACTACAGAGATAAAAAGAACATTATGATAACTGAAAGGTAATTGTTTTCTTTTAGAATGTTGAAATGTTTGGAATGTCTTTCCTTCCCTCTTTTCATCAACAATGTTCTTCCTTTTCGCTTGTTTGTTGTTGTTTGGTCCTTTCAATCATGAATAATTCTTTTTGCCCCTCTTTGGGGCATTCTTGGCAAAGATACTGGTTTGCCATTTCTTTAATGAAAGCTTTTTTACAAATGAGGAAACTGAGTCAAAGAGGTTTACGTGATCCAGATTCACTCAGTTAGCATCTGAGACCAAATTCTTACTCATATCTTCCTGACTAATGGCTTAGCCAGCAATGTACTGTGCCACCTAATTAAACCCACACAAATCGTCTGCATTTTTCTTAAACAATTGGGTGACATTATCAACAAAACTAGGCAGAAGAATAGAGAAATTCCTTTAAAAATAACTTAAGATAGTATGATATACTTGGAAATCTACCTACCAAGACACAGAGAAATTATATGATCAAAAATACAAAATGCTCTTCACACAAATAAAAACTGTAATAAATAATTGGAGAAATATAATCATCTATGAATTAGAATACTTCATTATTGAACATTCTCATTCATTGATTACACTGGGAAGACTACTGTATAGTATTGTGGGTATGTTGTTGTTAATAGGATTCTTTAAAGGTAAATTCATCCTGTTATCAAAGATGCATGCAAATATTCCATTGATATTTTGCATTGTGACTAAGTATATATCTTTAATTTAATACAAGATAAATATGAGAAGTGATAATTAATTCTAATCACTTTACCCAAAATGGTTGTCATATGTGTTCCTTCATTTTAACTACCAATTTAAAATTATGGTATCTAGAAGGGCTTTTGGATGAAGCTAGTAGATACCCCTCACAATACAAATAAAGAAACTGAGGCTCAGAGAAATCAAAGCACTTTACCACAGGTTTAATAGGTGGCAAGAAGCAAAGAGGGGAATTCATTTCTATTTCTCTGACTACATCCAAGGTTTCATCAACTCTACAACTTTCTCATCTTTGGGTATTCTATTTTCCTTTGTGACTTATGAAGGTTAAATCTCTTCTCCCCCACTGATGCTCTTAGAGTGCTCTTCTGTGGCCAGCAACAACATTTCATCGCTCCAGAGTCTTTGAATCTATATATGGGGCAAATGAGTATGGGTCTACCAGTGTAGAGCCTCAAAGGAATTGAAAAAAGTTTAAGAAAAATCCAACTGCCAAAAATGAGTTTTAATTAAAATCAAAGATTTAAGTTTATAGTATTAACAGAGAATCTTTCAGGCAACTGAAGATGGCTATGTACTTCATCTCTGCTTTGACACTGACATAAGAAAGAAGTGCAAGGAATAATTTTGCAGGTTTTTTTCTAAGTTATTACAAACTACTTTTTTTAAAATTTCATTTAAATTTTTTGATGTCTCTGTAATGTTGCCTTGGGCGACGAGAAGATGGCTAGAAACCAAGGACCAAGTCTGTCAATTTGTAGCTTCCTGACACAGTGCTTTGTAAGTAGCCATAGACCTTATTTCACAGTGGTGAGAGTAAAGTGGATGTCAAACAGAGAATCCAAGTGGCCTCTAATGCTTGGCCCTTAAAACATCTGAGCTATACCCTGAAGTCAAATAGTGCTTTTCAAGAGTAGACCATGGCTAAATGCTGGAGAAATTAATTCGTTTTCAGTCTATGTCATAAGATTACATTAAAACCCACGTCTATGTCATTTGCAGTTTGAATGCACCTGTTCTCTCTCCTAGACATTGGGCAAAGAGATAACTCACTTGTAAAGATCTTTTAAAGCGCTATCCATGGCAAGCAGTGGCTCTGGATTCAAAAATCTTAGCTCTGAGACTTATTATATGTGACCCATAAAACTCAAACTCAATAACCATATGTTTATATGCATCTATGTGTGACAGACCCTTGCAGAAGTTTTGTGCAACCCATGGACTTTTTCTTAGAATAATGTTTTTTTAAAAAACCATAATAGAAAGAAATGCAGAATTTCAATGATGGATTAGTAAAGATAAATATGGATTTTATTTCCATTCAACTTCATCAACATGCTACAAAGCATCTTTAGAAATATCTAGACCCTAAGATTAACAAACTTTACCTTAACATCTCTTTAGGAATCTTTGGAATGGAGAAGTGAAAGAAGTGGGATAGCAATATTTTTTTTCTATTTCTCAGCCATTCTTTCAACAAGTGTTTAGTAAGCATCTACTATATGTTAGAGGCTGGGCTAAGTGCTGAGAATACAAATTAAAACTTTTTTACAAATCCTTTCACTCAAAGAGTTTACATTCTTTTGGGGAAACAATAAGTGCACATAAGTATATAAAGAATAAATGTAGAAAAAGTTAAAAATGAATTCAAGGTACTAAGTAAAGTTATTAAGGTGAAATAATAGTTGTAGACCATCAGTAATGGTCTCATGGCTCTTGAAGGGAATAATTTTGTAGATGATAAATACGTTTATTCCAGGAATGAGCAACAACCAATTCAAAAGCATAAAGATAGAAGATTCTTTGAAGGATTTAAAATGGATTTAAAGGGTACAAGAAGGAAGAGCAATATATAATGTCTGGAAAATAAAGGTTGCGACCAGATTGCCATGGTTTTCAAAAGGAAAATGGCAAAATAGACAGCATTGTGTAACTTAAAGAGTTAGTTAGGAAGAGAAGTTGAAATTTTCCATAGACAGATATGTGCTTAATGGAAAGCTCTTTGGTGGCTCTGTAGAGGGATTGAGGTAAAACAAGATGTGCATCAGGGAGAAAAATCAGCAGGTCATTGCATTCAGAGAGAGATAATGAAGACCTGAGTTAAGTTGGTAACTGTTAGAAGACGAAAGAGTTCAGATGCGAGAAATATTGTGCAAAAGATGAAAACATTTGTCAACTTATAGGATATGTGGAATAACAGAGTAAAGACTTAAGAATAACACCAAAAGGAGGATATAAATGTGGGAGACTGAAAGAATAATGGTCCTTCAGAAGAAATAAGGACATTTGCAATAAGATTGAATTTAAGGAGTAATTATGCAAGGTCACTTTTGAAAATTTGGAATCTTAGCTATTTCTTGGATATCCACTTTGTAAAAGTCAAAATACCTCTCTTCTCTCTAACTCCATGTCCAACTAAACTCTAATATCAGATAGGATAATATGCTTCTTTTGCTGGCTTATGAAGAAATATTTTTAATGAATCTCCAAAATTACCAGCAATTTTTTTAGCCAGGAATTCTTTCAAAATACCTGCTATGTAATTCCTAATTTTTACCAGGCAGTATTCTCCATTGATATTTTAATATTATTTCTGAGATATTTTTCTTTTTCTTTTTATCATGTCAGATGCTGATACATCCAATTTTGCTTCAAATTAAAATTTTAAGTATTTATCAAATTACTACTAAGTGTTCCTCCTGATTCTGTGGGAAAAACAAGACATTTATGACATCCCCTGTCCTTAAAGAGTTCACTCTTTTTTAGGGAGATTGAAGCACAAGAAACAATTAGAGCACAATATAAGACAGAAATAATAGCTTGATTATAATCAAATTAAGTCATTCCCAATCTAAAGCATATTCTCTCAGAATGGTATTCTAAGTGGATTTTTCCTCTCCAGTTAGATTGACATGGATTTCTTATAGAACATTAATATTTCACATGCTTTTTGTTTAGTATAAAGATTCTTAATCTGGGATCTGTAAAATTGTGGGTTTTTTTTTAATTCTGATAAATGTATGCAAATATAATTCATTTCTTTTATCATTTATGCATTTAATTTTAAACATGCGTAAATGCTATTCTAAGAAAGATTTCAGGCTTCCAGAAAGGTCCATAAACACACACATACACACACACACACACACACACACACACACACACACAGATAAGAATTCCTTATTTATAGTATAAGCATGGGAAGTAATACAGGAATGCAGTCAGAAGACATCTGCCAACAAGCAAATTATTCAATTTGAAACCATGGTAAAAGAGTAATAGTTGGACTCTTCAAGAGAAAGAGAAAGTATTTTTAACTATGAAACTATATATCAAGGGATATCACAATATTGGGATTTTTTTTCTTAGCACTACATCTTTATCTATTTTATACAAACTCTGGCCAAAAGAGCTAAACAAAGCAAAACAAAACAAAAAAAATCAAAAAACAAAAAGCAAAACAAAACAAAAAATCCAACTTTTTTTTTCTTTCTATTCAGATTCTGTAGTTCTGAGGAGCAAAGCTTGAGATGTCAAAAAAAAAAATCCACTCCATCCCCATTTTTAGTTGAGATAAGAGTAAAGAAAAGAGTATCAAATAATAGTAAAGACATCTCAGCCCCTTTCAGGAGACAGTATGGCCAAGTAGTTTTTTCCTTCTCTGTGGTATTTCACATTAGGCATTAGAAAGATAGGACAGGGAAGTCAGATATATTATTCTATTATTCTCTATATGAGGCATAATAGGTTTCTTTCCTCTTCTTTCTCCAAAGGTACTTATTTCCTTTTTTGCATATTGAAAGATCACTCTGAGGTTTTCTATGTTGCTGTCATATGTATTACTATTTCTAGAACTAATATTCTTGGAAAAGGCAAAGAAAACAATTCTTGAATTTGCTTTACTGACCACATTTAAGAAATTACAGATGAAGAGCCAACTATTTTTTTTTTAATTCATGTTGAGATGTGGGAAGAGGGATGGTTGAGTTGGAAAAAGGTGAAAAGATGGCATAAAGATTTACATAAAAATTTAGAGAACTAAGAAAATACTTTAAAAATAAAAGAGATTCTAGGGGAAAACCAACACTGAGATAATTTAAAATGATAATTAATGGTTCTATATGCATTGACTATGTTGTGAAATATACCTGGGTTGGTTTTCTTCCCCTCAAAATATATTCAAAGATGACTTGGAACAAAATCAACTTTCTCCTATTGAGCCATTGGCTGAGTTTTTGGGAAATCACTGGGTTGGGAATGGAATACATGAGGTCCAATTCACACTCTTCCCAGACTGGATACTAATTTACATTCTGCCACAAGGCCATATGTGGAATTCCCCTACCCAGACAGTCCTTTTAGAGATATAAATCTCAGGTCACAAAGGAGACCTGCCAAGAGTGTGGATGACTCACTTCAAATCATTCCGCACTTCAAGAAAATAAATCATTCAAAGTACAGAGCCTCTGGTCAATAGTATCATCTTCACATGTGATGAACAACAGACATGGAGGATGTCTAGTGAGAAGTAGTTATTTTTGTTACATCTCAATTCAATCCTGTGTCAAAATTGGCTGGAGTAGGGGGTTACAGTATGTTCAAGATAAAAGCAATATTTGGCTACCAGGAGAAAGGCATATTAAAGTAAAAATAAAACCTGAATGACTGTAGTTCATCTATTCAAGGGCACAAAGATTTCTTCTCTCTCAGCATTTTGTTGGAAAGGTTAAAAAGTCACACAGTCTCTAAGGCCCACTTAATTAATTGTTGGAAATAAAAAGATCTGTGTTTGAAAGTTGTGTGTGTGTGTGTGTGTGTGTGTGTGTGTGAGAGAGAGAGAGAGAGAGAGAGAGAGAGAGAGAGAGAAAGACAGAGAGAGACAGAGAGAGAGAGAGATGGATGGAGAAGAAGGGTGAATGATTGGATGCTTGCTTATAATAATATTTAAGTAATATTATGTATTATTTTTCAGTAGAACTGATCTTCCTTGTATTCCATACATATGTTTATTTCTATATCCATACTTTATAAGGGAAGAAACTGAGGACATGAGTGATAAGCTATTGTAACTTAGAAAGATTTATATTGAGAAAAAAATAGAGAATGTCATATATCTATATGTCATGGACTCAATTTGACAGCCTGGTAAAGTTTATTGACTGCTCATTAGAATTTTAAAATGCAGATAATAATAAAATATAGGATATTGAAATGTAGATGTAAAAATAAAATAAACATTTCATGCAACATGAAAAACCTCTTAGATAGTTAGTTGGAATTTAGAGATTTGATATATTTTTATATAAACTCATAAGACATGTTCATTCTCTCAACAGAGTAAAACCTTCTTGGGGAAAAGAACTTATTTCACTTTTACTTATCTATCTATCTATTCATTTATTTTTTAATTTTTATTTATCCCCAGTCATTAAAAATACTTAATACACAATAATAAGTATTAAATGCTAGTTAATTTTGAAAAACAAAGATTCTAGTTTGAAATCTATAATTTTGTGAATAGATTTTAGAAAATTGAATGTCAGAGTTGAAATAAACTCTACAATATAAAACATAGAATTGAAATCCGGTAAGAATCTTAAAAATAATCTTATGCATCCTTCTAATGTTTATAAACAAAATAACTGAGTTTCAGAGTAGCAGTGACCCCCCACCAAGGTCACACTGGTATGAAACATCAGAGCCAAAGTGAATAGTAATTATATTCCTACACATCAGGGATTTATGATTATTTCATTGTAAGTACAACCTCTAATAAAACTAATCAAATCTACAGTTATCTGTAGTAATCTGTAGTAATCATCTAGATCCTCAATTAGTGTTAATAGTGAACAATATGAGGTGATACAATTATTTCAATTTGCACTATGGAAATTATAATTATATGTAAAATGTCATCATTGATTCTAGCCAATACCAGATTCCTCTCCCCATCACAATAAGTCATTATTAGAGTAGGGTTTAGTATACTGAAAGACCAAGGTTCAAATTCTGCCTCTGAAATAAGTTTGTTCATTTAATCTATTGGTGCTTTAGGGAAAGTTTTTTTTGTTTTTGTTTTTTTTAAGATCAGAAATTAAAATTAAGGTGATATGCTGAATTGTAGAGAAAAGCTTCTCATTAAGGACTTCCTTATACTAGTAAAAATCACAGTGTCAATGACACCTCTTTCATTTCTCTACAACTATATAGTATATAAATTGATTTATATACAATGTCTAATTTAATCTTCCAAATAGCTTTCTAAGTAAGAGAAGAAAGTCATGATTATCTCCATTTTACAATTGAAGAAACAAAAGAGAATCCAAGTTTGGAGCGCTTTCTTATGTAACACAGTGACTCCAAAAAACATGGGTATGCCAAATTATAGATTTGATTCATTCTCTCAAAAAGGTCTTCCTGACTCCAGACCTAGTTTTCTGATTCAATGCACTACTTGCCACCTATTCTCATCTCCCACACCCCAATTACCAATCAGATAATATCATCTTTTAAACACAAGATTCAAGTCAAAAAGCTTTTAGCTCTCAACAACTCCTCTAGGCCAGGAATCAACGACCTGAAACAATGCAGACTTCTCTTGGACTTGATATTTGAGCTTTTCCAGAGTACTTTGTTCACAAGTTCATTCTCTGTTCAGGGTGTCATTTATGCTTATTTACAAAAAAAAATTGTTCTATTTATATAGCTCATGTGAAGACATGGATAGAAGAAATATTGACAAATCCCTAAGATTTCCATTCTAACAGAAAAAGCAAAAGTAGAAAGAGAATGAGAGATGGACAGTCAGATAAGAAATAGAGAAAAAGACAGAGATTTACAGAAAAAGTCAGAGAGAAAGACAGACAAATGGAGGGACAGAGACAGAAAAATAAAGATAGACTCAGAGAACAAAGAGATAGAGGCTGAGAGACAGAGATAAAAGAGAATAGGGGAAAATATGTGTCAAGGTATAAATAATATTATCACATGAAAGGAAAAAAAAAACATTAATACTATAGAAAGGGTCAGGTGATACACCACAGAGGATAGCATAATAGTGAAAGAGTATCAGAAGAGAAAGTAGTTTATCCATCCTCTTGAATACCCTTAAAATTCAAGTGTCTTAACTCTGAGATACCACTATGCTCTTCTCAGATTGGATCAGATGACAGAAAAAAGATAATGATGAATGTTGGAAAGGATGTGGGAAAACTGGGACACAAAAACATTGTTGATGGAGTTGTGAAATGATCCAAACATTCTGGAGAGAAATTGGGAACTACACCCAAAGGGCTATCAAACTGTGTATACCCTTTGTTTGATCCAGTAGTAACTCTACTATTCCCAAAGAGAACTAAAAGGAGGGAAAGGGACCTACATGTGCAAAAATTTTTGTAGCAGCTTTTTTGGTAGTGGCAAGAAATTGGAACTGAATGGATGCCCATCAATTGTTATGGTATATGAATGTAATGGAGTATTATTATTCTATAGAAATGATCAGCAGGGTGATTTTTAGAAAGGCCTGGAGAGACTTACATGAAATGATGCTAAGTGAAATGAGTAGAACCAGGAAAAAATGGTACATAGCATCAGCAACATTATACAGTGATCAATTCTGATACAAGTGGCTCTCTTTAACAATGAGATGATTCAGGACAGTTCCAATGATCTTGTGATGAAAAGAGCCATCTATATCCAGAGAGGATTGTGGGGTTTGAGTGTGGATCACAACATGGTATTTCCACTTTTTTGTTGTTGTTTGTTTGCATTTTGTTTTCTTTCTCACTTTTTTCCCCTTTTTCATCTGATTTTTCTTCTACAGAATGCTAACTGGGGAAATTGGTATAGAATTGCACATGTTTAATATATCAAATTACTTGTCTACTAGGGGAGGGGCAGGGAGAAGGGAGGGAGAAAAAAAATTGGAATACAAGGTTTGCTGAGGCAATTGGGGTTAAGTGACTTACCCAGGGAAGAGTTAAGTGTCTGAGATCAGATCTGAACTCAGGTACTCCTGACTTCAGGGCTGGTGCTCTACCTACTGCACCACCTAGCTGGCCTTCTATGCATATATTTTGAAAATAAAAAGCTTTAAAAATATATAATGACCTATTTTGATGCAAAAGAAACAATGTGAAAAGGAAGTACCAGTAGTGATTTGACCAAAAAATTACAAATAAATTAAAGTGTCACTCTCCATACTTTCTCTACTCACACAATCCTCACCACTACTTTGGATCCTACCCTGGGGTCCCCTTGCTTTGATACATGAGATACATAAGTCTTATCAGGACTTAACATGGTCTATGTAACACTTCTTTCTTATTTCCTCATCATGTCTTTCATGAGCATTCTTCTCACACCTTCTCCTTTCTCCATTGTTCTGTCCTATTAGACTATAAGTTCCTTGAATTCAGGAATTAACTTTCTTCCTTTAGGTTTTATTCTGTCTTTCGTCTCTCTGTCTCTCTCTCCTTCTTTCTTTCTGTTTCTGTCTGTCTCTGTCTCTCCCTCCTCTCCTCCCTCTCTCCCTGTCTCTGTCTCTGTCTCTGTTTCTCTCTCTCATTTTTACTTAGTATTTTATTTTTCCCATTACATGTAAAAATAATTTTAACATTCATTTTGAAAATTTTGACTTCCAAATCCTCTCCTTCCTCCATCCTTCCTCATTGAGAAGGCAAGCATTTCTAAAAAGAGAACTTTTTATAAGTTATACATGTGTAGTCATGCAAAACATTTTTGTAATGATCATATTATA
This sequence comes from Sarcophilus harrisii, assembly GCF_902635505.1. Taxonomy (NCBI): domain Eukaryota; kingdom Metazoa; phylum Chordata; class Mammalia; order Dasyuromorphia; family Dasyuridae; genus Sarcophilus; species Sarcophilus harrisii. The sequence goes on along the minus strand of NC_045431.1, from coordinate 226,685,803 downwards.
AAATAAATCATAGAAAAAACTCATGAAAAATAGTTTTTAAAAGTATGCTTTAATCTCTACTCATACATCATATATCATAGCATTTTTTTTTTATTCTAAGGTTCAAAATTGTATTGGATCATTGTTTTATTAAAAATACCCAAGTTGTTCACAGCTGCTCATCCTACAAGATTACTATTATTTTGTACACAGTTCATTTCACTTTGCATCAATTGATGTTGTCTTCCCAAGTTTTTCTGAGACCATCCTACTTATCATTTCTTATAGTACAATAGTATTCCATCACAGTCATATACTACAACTTGTTCAGCCATTTCCCAATTGATGAGAATCTCATCATTTTTCCATTCTTTGCTCCCAGAAATGAACTGCTACAAAATTTTTTATTATATATAGGTCCTTTTCCTTTTTTTTTTTCTCTCTTTTGGAATACAGAACTAGTAATGGTATTGCTAGATCAAAGGATATGCATGCTTTTATAGTACTTTGGGCGTAATTCCAATTGCTCTACAGAATGATTGAATTAATTTACAGCTCCATCAACCATGGTTTAATGTCTCATTTCCCCCAACAATTCCTCCACATTTGTCATTTTCCTTTTCTGGACTATTACCCAAACTAAAAGGTATGAAGTAGTACCTCAAAATGGTTCCAATTTGCATTTTTCTCATCAATAGTGGGAATCTATAAGGAAGCAAATAAAAGATGGATAGTTCTGAAGACAGTCTTCTGTTATTATATATGCTTTCTTGAAATGAAAATTTATTTTTACATATTTTGAATCTCTCTCATGTTCTGTTGTGCATGACAATGTTTTGCTTTTCTATTTCTCTTTTTTTGTTTTTTAGTTTGTATTTAAATTTAAATAAATAAATACATTAAAATAAAGCTAGAGGAAAGCAAAAAAATGGTGTTATTTTTCACATAGCTATAGATATCTGGTTATTTCATCTAAATACCTGTATCTTTTGATCATTTATAAATTAGGAAACGACTTATTTTTTATAAACTGGATGTAATTCTCTATGTGTTTGAAATATGTGAACTTTATCAGAGAAATTTGCTTCTTTCTATTCACAGTTATTTTTATTAATTGTATTATCTCTATCCTTTCCTCTATTCATTCTCTTCTCTCCTTTCACCCTATCCCTCCTCAAAGTGTTTTGCTTCTGACTACCCATCCTCATGTATTATATCTTCTATAATCACTCCTTCCATTACCTTATTCCCTTCCTCTCCTGCTTTCTTTACTGTAAGGTAGATTTCTATTTCCAATTGAATATATATCTTGTTCCCTCTTTGAGCCAGTACTGATGAGAAAAGAACTCATTTATACCCCCTCAATTCTCCACCTTTTTTCCTTCCCTGTAAAAAAAAAAAAAAGCTTTTTTCTTGTCTCTTTTACATTAGATAATTTAGCCCAATTAATCTCTCACTTTCCCTTTTTCACAGTTCATTCCTCTCTCACCCCTTTATTTTTTTTTTAGCTATTATCTCTTTATATAGAATTCATGCCTGTGCCCTCTGTTTATATATACACTGCTTATAACTGCCTCAACAATGAGAAAATTGTTATGACATATCTTTCCATGTAGTCATATTACAGTTTAATGTTAATAAGTCCCTTATGTTTTTTTTTTCCCCTGTTTATCCTTTTTATGCTTCTCTTGAGTCTTGTATTTGAAAGTCAGATTTTTCTATTCCTCTTTGGTCTTTTCATCAAGAATGCTTGAGAGTCTTCTCTTTCATTGAATATTCATTTTTCCCTTAAAGGATTATACTGTTTTGCTAGGTAGGCAGTTCTTCATTTTAGTATTATCACCTTTGTTCTCTGGAATATCATATTTCAATCTCTTTGATACTTTAATGTGGAAGTGGTTAAATCTCGTGTTATTCTCACTATGGCTCCATAATATTTCAGTTAATTTTTTTTCTGATTCCTTACAATATTTTTCCTTGACCTGGGAGTTTTGAAATTTGGCCATTACATTTGTGGATGTTTTCATTTTGGGATCTCTTTATTGATAAGTGGATTTTTTCCCAATTTCTGTTTTAACCTCCTGTTCTAGACTAATCGGGCATTTTTTTTTCTGGATAATTTCTTTAAAGATGATATGTAGTCCTTTTCTATCATAGCTTTCAGGGAGTCCAATGAGTTTAAAATTATTTCCCCTGGATCTATTTTTCAGGTCACTTGTTTTTCTAATGAGTTATTTCATATTGTCTTCTATTTTTATTGTTGTTCTTTTGGCTTTGTTTTATTGTTTTTGAATTCTCACAAAACTTATCTTCCATTTCCTCAAATATAATGTTTTTTAAAAAAATATTTTCTTCAGTGACTTTTTCAGCTTTATTTTTTTTTCTTCAGTAAATTTTCCATGCATCTCCTTTTTATTGCCCAATTCTCTTTTTGACATTCTCCTTCTTTTGCTTTTTTTTTAACCTCCTTTCCTACTTGACCTAGACTGTTTTTAAGGTATTAATTTTTTCAGCATTTTTTTGCTTTCTCCTTTACCAACTTATTGACGTGTTCTTCATGATTTTCTTGTATCACTCAAATATCTCTTTCTGATATTTCTACTACCTCACTTTCTTAATTTTCAAAATTATTTTTGAAGTATTCCATGACTTGAGACTGATTCTTTTTTTTCTCTTGGATATTTTTCTTGTAGCTTGTACTTTGCTATCTTTTTCTGACTGTGTATTGATCTTCCTTGTCACCACAGTAACTTTGCAGGGTCAATTTTTTTTTTTCATGTTGTTTGCTCACTTTCCTAATCTGTTGCTTGACTTTTTAACTCTTTTAAAAAGTGAAGCTTTGCTTTCAGGGTAGGGGGATGCACTGTCCCAAGGTTAAGGAGTTTTACCCAGCTGTTTTGGGGATCTTTCTAGGGATCTGTAAGTTTTCCAATCTTCCAAGGTGACATGATCTTAACAAGAGATGTTTACTTCTCTCCTAGCCTGTGATCCAGTTTGTGAGTGACCACAAGCACTCTTCTTTCCTGGAACTGTGAGGAGAGTCTGTGGCTATAAGTTCTTGTGTGCTAGTGCTCTTCCTTATCCTAGGACTACTACCCAGGACTGCCACTTGAGTCTGAGTATGGATAAAGTAGTAGAGTCCTGCCTCAGTAATATTAAAGTGACCCCTTTAATTTCCTTCTTACTAGTTGTTTGACCCCCTTACCATCTGAGAGCTCGGAAAGCAGCAGCTGCTTCTGCTGATTCATTGCCTACCAAGGTCTGCTCCTGGTTTACTGGGTTCCAGACTGTGCTGGCACACCTGACAGGACTATGTTCCACTCTCATTATGATGCACCACACCTTACCTGGCAAACTTCTATGCTGTCTTGGTTTGGAAAATTGTTTCATGCTATCTTTTTGTGAGTTCTGCTGCTCTAGAATTTGTGTATTTAAAGATTTTAGATTTGTGTATTTGGAGAAGTTGGGGGAAAACTCAGACAAGTTCCTGTTTTAACTCTGCCATCTTGGCACTGTCTTTCCCTCTGTCACTTTAGCGGTCATTTATTTTAACTCACTGACGTTATAGATGAAGAACCTGAGATCCAGGGAGACTCCACAAAGGTCATTAGTGTCTAATGTAAGATTTGTACCTAAGTCTTCTGAGTCCATATCCAATGATTTTTCACTGCACCATTGTTTGAATTAGCTGACATGTCTTATTCGTTCTATATCCCCAATGTCTCTTACATCTTCCACCTTCTCTCTAATCATAGTACTAAATTCTGACTTTCAGCTTTTTAACACTTTTCATTTGGATTATAGCCATAATCTCTTAATTGGTCTTCTTGCCTCCTTCCATTCCTCTCCCTCTCCAATATATCATCTTCATAGGTGCAAACTACTCATTTCTAATACAGAAATATGGCTATGTCACTTCTTCCCACCCACAACTTAAAATTCATCATTAGTTTTCTTTTACGTTTAGTATAAAACACAAACATCTTCATATGACTTGGAAAGCTTCCACAATCCCCAAATACTGACTTTTCTTACTTTCCCAAAATTATTTCTCTGACACTCTTAAACAGATCATTTACATCAACAGAGACTTACTTTATTCATCTGTAGAATGAAGATAATGATGTATGTGGTACTTACCCCACAAGGTTGGTATAATTCCATTTTTGTGCTTTTCCTTCCAATCAAAATAGCCTCATACTCCATGTATAATGCTACTTTTGTAAGTTTGCAGAAGCATTTCCAATAGTCTTTGATCACATGTAGAGTATTCTCTTTCCATAATTCCATCTCAGAGGATCTTAGGTTCTTCAAAGAATAGTTTAGCTTCATGGTGATAATGTGATCTGGGACAGAAGGTTGCAGGGGACAGCAGTTAGGGGTGGAGCAAGGGCGGATACCAAGCTAATGAATGGCCAGGTGATCAGATAGAGGATAGCCCAAGGTGATAATCAGGTTGTTGAGATTGTTGCAGGCTTGTCCCATTCAGATTTCCTTCAGTGAGAGAAATGTTCACCCTCCCTAGAAAAAAATTATTCCTAGAAGTTAGGCCACAGGAAAAAGCTGTATTTGTCCAGTATTAATTGTCATTTTTATTTTTGTTTTGATAGAAAAGTCTCGTTGAGGGTATTAATTCAAAGTTTAAGATTCCACAGGGAGAAAATGTTAATAGATGTTAGCTATAACGGTAAGCATTTTTTGAAAGCAAAATTGTGTGTTCAGGGAGATGATACTTTCTGTGGGGTGATATAGTAGAAGGTATATATGGGGCTGTGAGATGAGAGTGCTAGATTTCTATTCTTATTTGGGGTATGAACTCTCTGTATATCTTTGGGCAAGTGACAAACCTTTCAGGGACTAAATCATTTCTAAGATGCGTTCCAGCTCTAGAATCCTTCAATTTGCTCAAATATGGTTGAAAGGAGTAGAAATAATTCCTTTATCAAGGTTGGAGGAGAAGATAGGAAGGATCAGACCAATACTAATGCCCCTTTTTATGCACTCCAAGTAGATACCTCTCAAGGGATTAACAGGAACTACTTCCTCCTTCTTGACTGTTCACTTGAATCTTTCCTTCCAAAGTAGTTGTCTGGTTTCATATAAGATTCCTTGTGTATGATCAAGCCTTTAAACCAAAGACAATACAATTTTTGCATTATCATTGATTTTGATCTTATGTATTTGAATCATTGTTAAATTGGTCTAGATATTTTGAAACTGAATCTAAAACCTATGTTGCTTAATTAGCTTAGCACAGTGCCTGATATATAGTAAGCACTATATAAATGTTAACTTTTAGTGTTGATTACTATAATAGGTCAGTGATCCTTAACCTAAGGTTCTTGATCTGTTTTTTAATCTTTGATCATTTTTTTCAATGTGATCAGCTTCCTTTCTGTTCCATATATTCAATTTTATGCATTTAAAAACATTATTCTGACAACTAATACATATGTTTTACCAGAGTGGATGGAGCCATAATATACAAAGGTGAAGAACTCTTTAAATTGAGAAAAAATCTTTTTATACCTAGTTCATACCTACAATAGATTGTTTTTATATGCCAGAAATTTCAACATATTCTCTTTAAATCATTTGAAGTGAAATGGGAAAATTTATTGATTACTTCACCACATGACCACATTTGGGGTTCCCTTGGCAAAGATACTGAAATGATTACTATTTCCTTCTCCAGCTCATTTTACAAGGGAGAAAGCTGAGGCAAACAGGGTTAAATGATTTGCCCAGGATCACTCAACCTAGTAAGAGTCTAAAATCAGATCTGACCTTGAGATGATGAGTCTTTCCTCTTCTAGTTCCAGAATGCTACCCCTGTGCCACCTAGCTGCCCTACTAGCCAGTAAGCATTCATAATTTATGGAGTTGACTTCAGAAGTCCTGCTTCTAACACATTATATTATAATCCTGCACAAGTCACTTAACATTTCAGGATACCAGTAGATTATCCAAGTCTAAATTAGAGAGCACCATTTTCTCACTCTTCACTGGTAGAGAGAGGCTCTTCATTGGGAACTACTCATGTCAAATATAGCATCCAGTTCTAATAATAATAGCTAATATCTTTATAGTATTAGAATTTGTGATATACTTTATAATATCTTACTTGAGTCACACAATTCCATTTTGTAAAATGGGCATAATAATAGTAATATATCTCTCTAAGGATTGTTGTGAGACAAATTATATATAGACCTCTACAAATACTAGTTCTTATTTTTGTTAATGTTGTTGCTATTATTCTTATATAAATGAGGAAATTGGGGTTTACATTGTTTAAATGGCTTTCCAATGGACACATAGCCACTAAGTGTCAAAGGCTGAATTGAAGTCTCTATACTACAGAGTGCAACATGTTGTTTAGTATACTGTTATTAAATCTCCATTTTATCTTAGGCACAGTGTTAAATTACTTGGGATTTTTTTTTTAAAAAACAAATAAATTGTAAAATAGTGTCTGCCCTCGAGAAATACCCTGCACTCTAGAAGGCTAAGTTAGAACAGATCAGGCTAAAAACAAAGGTTCTTAAATTGATTAAGTTCAATGCTCAGTGATTCCCTTGTCTTTCTATTGATGTATTTTTTTGTAACTTTTTTTTTTCATTTCCAAAGATGCTGCCTCATAATGGTCTTATTCATTTGTTCACTAATGCAATCCACAATGGAACATTTTGCATAAAATGTAAACCACCCACAATGAATAATAAGCACCAACAAGATGTAGTAAGAATCATACACACATGTTTTGGCATCCTGTTTGCATTAAAAAAGAACTTTAGTCTGGAACATTGGGAATATAAGAAGGAAGGAGTCAGAAAAGATGTTATAGAGAAAACTCTTGTTTTTTGTGCTCTGTGTGGCTTTTATAAGCTGTAAGGATCTTTATCCTGATTCCTACTATGATTGATGAGCTAAATCCCAGAGGACAACTATCCTTATCCCTTGTTTGTGTTCTTGGAATAGCCCTGAAAGTTTATGGGACTTTCTTCTTCTAAGGCTATTGGTTAAAATCTCCTTTCCAGTATGTCTTTCTGAATATCCATCTGCACTGACTAGCATCCCAGTATCTTTTAGCCAACTAATCTTGATGTTTTTTTTTTTTTACAAAGAGATCTTTACTTAGGAGATATGACAAGAACAAAAGCAGAAACATTTCTTCCCAGTGCACAGTACACTTCCCTATAAAACTTCAGTCCTTCAGGAGAATGGGTTGACATTTTAAGTAGTGTTTCCAAAGTATTTGCTGCATCAATTGTACTTCGGAATGTAAAGTTGCCAAATGGTCCATTGCTACCTATATTTGTTGCCTGCCTCTGTGTCTCTTCCTCTCTCTGCCTCTTTCCTTCTCTCTCTCCCTCTGTCTCTGTCTCTGTCTCTGGCTGTCTCTCTCTCTCTCTCTCTCTCTCTCTCTCTCTCTCTCTCTCTCTCTTCCCTCCCTTCATATCTCCCCTCCCTCTAATCCTCCTATCACACATCTAAAAAATTTACAGATGTGAAAACTTTTTACTTTAACAAAATTGACATGGTTTCCACATATTCTTTATTATTCCTTCAATTAACAAGAATTTTATCCCTTTAATCATCTCCACATTGAACAATTTTTAAAATCATAAAATGAAACCATCAAAATACATCCGCAAAATCTAGCAAAACAAACTCCCACATTAACCATGTCCATGATTGTTTCCTATTTTTCATTTTAAGCTAATCACTTTTCTGTCAGGAGATGTCATATTTATTTTTTAAATTCACTATTTTTTAAATGAACAGAAATATAGTCTCTCTTCTATTATCCTTTGAGGGGAATCAACTTCTATAACTGCTATACAAAACCAATCAAAACATTTTCTCATTAGTCATGTTCCCAAATATCTATGTCTCATATTACATCCTGAATCCTTCACCCCTTTATCAGGTAGTAGATAGCATGTTGCATCTGGAAAAAATAAAGGATATACTTGTTCTTCATTTTTGTTTTAGACTCAAAGTTTATCATTACATTGATATCTTTTCCATTCTCCAGGGAAAATAATGTTTCATAATTATTTGTGAACATATTTTAATGAAATCTGTGAAATCTCTCAGTAAACTTTTATGATGATGATAATTACTTATATTATTTTGTGCATGAAAATACCCTATACATATCTTATATGTACTTGCCAAATTATGGTAGTGGGAAACAACATTGAAGCAAATTACAGAATAATAGAATAACACAATTCAAGTGTTAGAAGGGACTTCACTTGTCACCCACTCCCATATAGAGAGGAAAGGAATATAAAGTAATCCAATTTATGAACTGCTCATATATTAGGATTCTAATCATAGAAGTACAGAATTTAAAAGTTAGAAAAGACATGTCCATTCAGTCCAAATATTTCCTGAAAATAATTATCACTATATCTGATGACACTAAATAGTAATTTTATGGTCCTCTATTATTGTTTAATTTTTGTTGTTGTTTTGTTTTGTTTTGTTTTTCCTCCTTGACATTGAGCTTAATTTAATTTCTTTGTAACTTTCTCTCTCTGTTCCTGGTACTTTTTTCTCCCAAACAGAATAAACCCTGTCCATGCACTACATGATTCTTCAAAGAAGGTCATTTCTCCTAGATCATTTCTGTTCCAAAATAACCATCCCCTATTCCCTCAAATTTTGGTATTCTGACTCAAAATATTTGAAGGGCTGTTCTACAGATTATAAGATTCTAGATTTAGAACAGAAAAGTACCTTAAAATGCATCTAGTCTAACCCCCTTTCTTACAGAGGCACTGTGACTTGAGCAAGGTCACATACATCATATTTAGTATGGACAAGATTTGAATTTAGGCCCTCAAACTGCAGATGTCTTTCTTTTCCCACTATATCATATTATTCCTAGCTGTCAGTAAGTGCTTAATAAAAACAATATTATTGTGTAACTTTTACTCAGCAATGCAATGCTGACAAAACTTGACAGTACCTTGCATATAATAGATGCATAATCAATATTTATGAAATGATTTTCTTGATGACTCAGTGTTCTGATTATGGAAATCAATTATTCTTCTTTGCTAAAATACAAGGTTGAATGACACCTTTGTCTTGTAAGTCTTTATGCCTTTACCTTTTTTTTTCCATTCTCTTCTCTCAGTATGGAACTGTCAGCTATTAACTTTTTTCTGTCATTATAATACTGACCCTGAATAACACATCTTTCTTCTTTATCTGCTTGGCTTATCTTTAGTCCATAAGCCCTAAGACTTCCCAAGGAAGCCAGAAGATAAAATTCTTCATAATGTGAAGAATAGGAAATCCATTCCCCAAAACTAACTAGAACTTTATCTATTCCATATATATACATATTACATACATATACATATATATTCCATATATATATACATACATATATTGCCTTGGTAATTTATATGTAAATATATATCAATTACAAGGCAATTTTTGTGGTAGTGACTCTTATCTAATAGGAATCCTGCTTATAATATGCCATCAGTCAGACACCAATAACTATTTCAGATTTGTGTATAAAGTAAATAATAGATTCTGAGTAAGGGTCTGGGACTTTTCCTGTGGAGTTAAGTACATGGGCTTTATGAAAAATGTTTCTGTCTTTCTAAAATCTTTTTAAACTTACTGATGTATTATTTGGCAATGTTTCAAAGGGTTGAGGTCACTTAAAATCTGACCTTTGGATAAGAAATTTTTATTATATTAGTAGCAGTAGTAGTATATAATTAACAATATCACCATCATCATCATCATCATCATCATCATCATTATCTCTGGTAATTTTATAAAACATACGGCATATTTTTTTCATATTTACATAAACTACCAAGTCTTCTTTCTACATATGAGTATTTTTCTAAGTCCCTGGTAAGTATTATGTAGAATTACCTTCATTATAAAAATAATACACATGTAAAACTAGTATTCCTGGTGCAAATAATGCACATTCAATGACTTATATGTTAAGAATGATATATTCTCTTGCATTGGAAAGAGAGTCAATGATATCATTAAATCAGACTAACACATAGGAATAACTGACATTGATTTAACATTGGGTGATCCTGTTCCTGCTTGGTCTGGAAGGTATTTAGCACCCCAACTCCTCTGAAACATCAGTCCCCTGCAAAAATGTAATCTCTACAATGATGATCAAAAGACGTTTCCTGTCTTTTGATTCTGTGTTGCCATAAAATTTGAAAACTGGGCAAGAAATTTATGTACATCTTGGTTTCAAAGACTGGAAATGTGTTTGCTTTTATTTTTTCTCTTCTTTTCTTTAGCCCCTCTTCTTTTGACTTTGCCTTTTATTTCTGTGACAATGCTCTCTCTTTATACGTCTATGTTTTGGAATATTCCTTTCCAACTCCTTTCTCAGATCATCATTTCATCTTGTCCACTAAATATGAGTCCCCCCCCCCCCAAGCTTCTTACATGGGAGTTGATCTCTTCTCTTTCTGCATTCTCTTCTATATTAATCTTATCAGCTCCTAGAGCACTCTTATTTCTATGCCAATGCTAATTGTACATATATTGTACTCATTGATCTCCTGAGCTATGATCTTCCATTATCAACTGGATATTGAGAATCTCTAATTTCATGTTCTTGATTGTCTCTGAATCAAGTTTTCCAAAAAAGAACTCATACCTTACACCCAATTTAAAGTCATCATTCCTACAAAATCTCTATTACTTTTGTGGGAAGCGCCCCTTTCAGTTACACACATTCACAAACTAAGAGTCAACTTTGTCACTTTCCTCCATATCAAATAACTGGTGATTTCTCGCCAGTTCTTTAACCATAACATTCTTTCTTGACTTTGCCCAATTGAGATCCTGATTACTTGTACTATTGTGTTAGCAGCCCAGCTAATTCTCCTAATTTTATTTTCAACCTATTTTCCATTCAATAGCCAAATTCATATTTTTAAAACACACATCTAAACATGTTATCCCATTGCTCTAAAATCATCAATGGTTTCTGATTGCCTTACACGTCCTTTATCCATGTATGTGTACTTTCTGTCTCTCCAGTAAAAATTAAGTTCCTTGAGAGCAATTATTGAGGGATACCTCCTGGATCATTTTTATGTTTTTATGTTCTTGTAGAAGAAGAGCCTTAAAACATTTGCTGAATTGAATTGAATTCTCTCCTCATTTTCTTCCCCTTTTTATTTTAAATTTCTCCATAACTTAGACACACAGATTCCCTCATTGACAACGTCAATGTGAATTGATGAGTTGAATAAAAATTTGGACTTTCATAAACTGTTTGCTCATCTTTTGGCTTATAATCTTACATGTAAAACACAATTTGCACACCTAATTGTCACTTGTATCAAGAGATATCCAGGATACCCAGTACTGGCTGGGATTTCAAATGAGTTTGTCACAAAAGAGATCAGAGCATTTTGTACCTATTAAAAGATTTTGTGAGAAGAGCAGATACCAAGAATAACCTCTCTTAGAGCTCCCCTTAGTGATGGATTACTAAGTTTGTTAAACTTTTGGTAGGTAACTGATATATCTATTAACCATTTATTCAATTCAAAACTGGCTATATTACAGTGAGATGGAAAGTGATTTGTCACTATGGACTTGCACTATGGTATCTGAATCATAGTTAAGCAGGAAGAAAAAAAGGCTGATTTTGGAGTCAGGTATTTTAACCATAAATCTCATATCTGATAACTTAATGATCTTGTAAAAGCCACTTGAATGCTGTGTGCCTTAGTTTCCTCATCTGGAAAATGTGAGACAATATTTGTAAAGTATTTTTTAACCTTAAAGTATTATGAAAATGCAAGCTAGTAGTAATAGTAGTAGTAGTAGTAGTAGTAGTAGTACTAGTACTAGTACTAGTAGTGGTGTTTGTGGTGGTAGTAGTTGTAGTAGGGGTGATGGTGGCGGTGGAGAAGAAAGAGTATTAATGGAAGTGGTAGAAGTAGTAATAATAGTAGTAGTATTAATAACTTCAAGAAAAGTTTAGGTAAGAAATCACTGGAAATTAGCAATGACTTTAAAAAAATGATAGAACTATATTTTTAAATGTTTAAAATTTGTCTTTGCTTTATGGCATATTAGGATGAAAAGTTGATCAGAGAGAGAGAGAAAGGAGGAGGGGGAATTGATGGAGTTTCAAGGTCTAACCTCAGAGCAGCTAAGTAGGCAGAGTATCAGATCTATAGTTGGGAAGACTCAACTTCCTGAGTTCAATATCTGTCTTCAGAGACTTTAATTGTACAACCCTGGGTAAGTCCCATCATCCTGTTTACCTCAGTTTTCTCATCTGTGAAATATACTGGGGAAGAAAATGGCAAATCACTGTAATACTTATGCCATGAAAATCACAAATGGGGTCATAAATAGTTGAACACAACTGAAGAACAACATGGCCTAATAGGACTTTGCACATCTATTGCCTTACTACCTGTGTCAACTTGGCAAATCACTTTATCTAGGCCTCAATTTTCCCATATGTTAAATAAGAAAATTGAGCTAAATATGAGCACTAAGTTTGTTTTCAGTTATAAAAAAGATATCATTTTACTGCATGGTTTTTATACACTGCTATTTTGTGTATTTGCTATAAATAACACCTTACTTTTTAATATACTCCATGCTTTAAAAACAAATGTTTTTTTTTTATTATCTCCTTAAACCACTTACTACTGGATATTGCACAGAGTAGGTACTTAGTACATTTTTCTAGAATAAAAATTGTTTTAGACATTTTAAAGGAATAAGGGTGACTTTGAGGAAATCAAAGGACTTGAATGAACTGTGAGGAGAGATTAGCCAAGCAAGCAGGAATGATTGGCCATTCAATCAGTATTTGCCATAAATTTGTTCAATTGCCAGAGTGTTAAATTATTAGTATGTGTTACTACTGTGAGAGTGTGTGTATGAGAGAGAGAAAAAGAGAGAAAGAGAGAGAGAGAGAGAGAGAGAGAGAGAGAGAGAGAGATGCAAATTATTAGTTTGAGGCAAAAACATTTCATTATTTTTTTGAAGTCCAAATGTCATTTTCGGACCTGGAGATAACAATGGGGATAAATAAAAATGCCATTCAAATCTCATATTTTCTTTAGTTTAAAGAAATGTAGTTTTTTTTTCATTTTTTATTTCATTCATATTTATTTCATTCATTATCTCAACATAAGATATTCAAACATCATCACTAAAATAGCAAGATTTTCACATATCTCATGTGGCCTGTTTTCTCTAAGGAATAGTTATTCTGCTGGTTCAAAGGGAAGAGAGTTGAAAAATACCAAAAAAACTAGTTCCAAGCCACAAATAATAATGCATTGCTCTCTGCACTGAATTGGGACAAATAAGCTTAAATTGATGAAGTGTCCCATCAGAGTTGCACATTTTATTGGGGACTTAATTACAAAAACCATCCATGCATTGAAGTATTTTTCTCTCCTATTAGTGACTTATCTGCCTTTGCAAGGGTGGTCTCATTGACCACATTCTTTTCTCATTACAATTTGAATGTTGTCTCAGCCATAAGTCATGGTTACTCCATGGAGGCAGAGAGACTGGAAAAGCCAAAATCAGGATGTCAGAATGGGTTCAGCTTTATCGAAGGCTCAGATTTTTATAAACTGCTCTTTTGAAAGTGGATTGCCACTTCTGTGATCTCTCTGGACAATGCCTGGATGTCTGAAGCTGCTGTCTCATCCTTCTTTGAAAGTTCCCCCAAGTGTTAGGTCACATAGTCTAAATAAATGAATCTGCCAGTTGACATGATCACATTTGTTCCTAGGAGCACAGATTTAAAGCTATAAAAGGCCTAAAAGATCATCTCATCCAGCCTGCTTATTTTTTTAAATAATGTGCAGCTTGTATTTCCATTACTTAATGCGTCCCATAATAAGTGCTTACTACATGCTTATTGTCTGATTAAAAATAATGCAAAAGAGTTGCAGAATGGGAAGAAAGAAACTAATGCATTGATGCTAAAGATAATATATATAGAAATAAGAGCACATTCTGTGGCACAGGAGCCTCACAAATAGTTAAATTTAAAAAGAAAAGAAAAGGAAAAGAAAGGAGAAGAAGGAAGAAGGGAAGGGAAAAGAAGGGAGGGGAAGAAGAGAAGAGAAAAGGGAGGAGAGGGAAGGAGAAGAGCAAAGAGAGAGAAGAATAGAGAAGAGAAGAGAAGAGTAGGTGAGAGAAGGTAAGGGAAGGCAAGAGAAAAGTAGGGAAGCGAAGAGAGGAGAGAAGGGATGGGAAGAATAAAGGGAGACCTACAAATTTATAGATATACAAATTAACTAAAATGAAAATGAGGAAAAAGTAGTAAACTTAAATGCTGTAATCTAGTTCTCTGGATCATGAGAAACATAGAATAAAAAGGGGAATAAATATGTATAATTTATAATTTTATGGCTTTTCTCTTGATCATCTTTAAACACATGATAATTTCCTTCTAATGAAGAGGAGGAGACCTTAACTCAAAATACTGTTCACCTGGTAGCAGCTGCCACCATTGCAGCCATGGTACCTAAAGATACGAAACAAACTTTCATAATGCTGGCCTTATAATCCTAAGATTGTTATCATTTTGACTGGGCTCCTCCTGGAAACAGTTAATTGGAATGATTTTCAGAGCTTTGGGTAAAGAGTAATGTATAGGGGAAAGGAAATTTTGTGGACTGCACAAAATGAATTGGGATCAACTGTAGAATTGCCAAGAGTCAACACCATTGTTAGAAGCTGGGTAGCGCCATGGCTCATATTGAAATGGGTGCATGATTCTGGTGAGGATTCAGGGGGGAGCAGAAGCTTGGGGGAGCAGGAGATGATTTATAACTGGAAAAGAACAGAATTCTCTTTTCACAAGGGTATCTTTACTTGCCTATTTCTAAATCAGTCTTTCAGCCTACTCTGTTCTTGACATAAATAAATCAGTTTAGAAAAATCAATGGCTTTGAATCATAGCTTTGTATAGCACTCAAAACCTTTTTCCATAACACATGGTTTCCAGTAGACTATACCATCTTTCTGCCTGCTAGTCAAGTCAGTCACCCACATTGATTTTTTAGTAGTAACTAGACACCCTTCTGGACGATACTGTCAGTGTTCCACATTGGGATGCTAAGCTCCTCACAGCTCCTTCTCCTCCTAAACATATATGATTTGAATTATTGCTTATTTTTTAAAAATGATTACTTGGATAAATTAATAGCTTCTTTAAAATGATAGGAGATACCATATAGTAGCTCAAGCTGGAGGATCACTACTGAGACACTGAAGTATGTTATCTGTACATTACTGTGTTCTAACTCATTCATTGGAGGATGACAAAAGCTTCCTTCTACCTCACTGAACTTGAGTTCCCTCGTGTGGAAGGGTTATGATAAATGATCTAGAAAGCATCTTCTACTTTTAACAATTTGTGTGGATTATACCAGTTTTTTGAGGGCAACTTAAAAACATAATAGATATGGGCCTTTTCCTCAGAAAGCTAACATTGTAAGGATGCTGCTAACATTGTAATAAAAACAGCAATACGTATCATAGAAATGATTGAATTTGGATTTAAGAATATTGGTCCAAGATAATTTCCAGATGAAGAAATTAAAACCATTTCTAGTCAGATGAAAATGTGCTCTAAATCACTACTGATCAGAGAAATTCAAATTAAAATGGCTCCAAGGTACCACTACATACCTCTTAGATTGGCTAAAATGACAGAAAAAGGTAATGATGAATGTTGGAGGGGATGTGGGAAAACTGGGACACTGATACATTGTTGGTGGAACTGTGAACGGATCCAGTCATTCTGGAGCAATTTGTAACTATAATCAAAAAGTTATCAAACTGTGCATACCCTTTGACCCAGTTTAAATCCTAAAGAGATCATAAAAGAGGAAAAGGGAACCCCTTGTGCAAAAATGTTTGTGGCAGTCCTTTTTGTAGTGGCTAGAAACTGGAAATTGAATGGATGCTCATCAATTGGAGAATGTCTGAATAGGTTATGGCATATGAATGTTATGGGATATTATTGTTCTGTAAGAAATGACCAGCAAGATAATTTCAGAAAGGCCTGGGGGGACTTACAGGAACTGATGCTAAGTGAAATGAGCAGAACCAGGAGAACAGCAAGATTATACAATGATCAATCCTGATGGATGTGGCTCTTCTCAACAATGAGATGATTCAGGCCAGTTCCAATGGTCTTGTGATGGAGAGAGCTATCTGCACCCAGAGAGAGCACCGTGGAGATCACAACATAGCATCTTCACTCTTTTTGTTGCTGTTTGCTTGCATTTTGTTTTCCTTCTCATTTTTTTCCTTTTTGATCTGATTTTTTCTTGTGTAGCAAGATATGTATAAATACATATGGAAGAATTGCACATGTTTAACATGGATTGAATTACTTTCTGTCTAGGGGAGGGGTGGAGGGAATGGAGGGAAAAAATTTAGAACACAAGCTTTTGTGAAGGTAAATGTTGAAAATCACCTATGTATATATTTTGAAAATAAAAAAGCTTTCATTAAAAAAAGACAATTGCTTCAGATCTCATCTTTCATGTTGAATTATCAGATTGTGATCTTAAGAGGTATAAATGACTTGCAAGATCATCGAATCTAACTCACTTACTTTACAACTAAGGAAACTGAGGTCTTGAAAAGTCAAATGGTTTGTCCAAATTCACACAGATAGTAAATGGCAGAGTTTGAATCCAGATTTTCTGATACCAAATCAACTGATACTTCCACTGTTGCAACCTGCCTCTCCCATTCCCTGAACTTTAGTTTCCTTAGCTGTAAAATGGAGATAATATTAATTGACGCTGATGACAAATATTGACTGGCATTTATGTATTTCTTTAAGGGCTGTAAAATCTTTTACAAATAATATCTCATGTGATTCTTAAAACATCCCTGGGAGATAAGTGCTATTATTGTTCCCATTTTACAGATGAGGAAACTTGAGGCAGACAAAAGTCAAGTGACTTACATTGGTAGGAAACATCTGAGTTACGGCTTATACTCAGAATTAGTACACTACATATACCTAACAATATTAAATTTCAAAGGAAATTTCATATACATGTCTGTGTGAGAATATATATGTGTGTATGTGAATATATGCATCTATGCACACACACATATATATATACACATGTTATATGTGTATTTATACACATTAATATATTTGCACATATATATAATAATAATATATTTGAATGTACAGCTATACACACAGGTGTATCTGTGTGTGTTTGTGTGTGTGTGTGTGTATCAAATGATTGCAAAATTTAAAGAACTATCTAAATGCCTTTTAGATTTTTATCGTTTGCCTGATAAAGAAACAGGGTACATTACTAGGAGAGCCAGGAAAACCTCTGCCACATCATGTCCATATGACCCTGGGAAATCCCCACTCTCAACTCTGTAAATGACTCTAAGAAAATAAATTTAAGAGAAGGTGAGTCTCCTCAATGGGAACCGACTGTAGATATAAAATCACAG
This sequence comes from Sarcophilus harrisii, assembly GCF_902635505.1. NCBI lineage: Eukaryota > Metazoa > Chordata > Mammalia > Dasyuromorphia > Dasyuridae > Sarcophilus > Sarcophilus harrisii. Next base: position 226,668,304 of record NC_045431.1, on the reverse strand, counting down.
ATCCAGTCCCAGTCTATCTAGTATGAGAGAAATCTATTCAGGTTCCTTCCTGAGATGATGGGCTGGGGAACCTAATTAGATTTGAAAAATAAAGTCTCCTTCACATCTGGTATGTGTATAGCTGGAATGGGGACCTGTTAGGTCATCTAATATTTACAAATGAGAGCGTAAAAGCTGGAAGGGAGGAAGAACCTTCCCCAGATTTTCTTGCAACAAGGAAGAGAAGACCAGGCCCCTGCCTCTATCCAGGATCCTTTTTCCTTCACATTTAAATGGGGAGAAGCTCCTTTTTGACTATTATTGTAAGTGATTATTTTATACCCGAAAGCATTAGGTTTGATATCCCTTGGTAAAACTGTTTAACCCAAGGTAACTGTAACAAATGCAAATCATTTTCTTGTTCCTATAAATATTCCTATGTTGAGTCCCTCCATAACAATATCTTCCTCCATTGGACTTATTTGCATATGCCTTATATTCCTTGTTTCTATTTCTTTCTAGAGCTCAGTGAATTCAGACTGTGGATAATAAAGTGAAGTAGTGGGGGTCTCTGGCTGACTCTGTGAGCAGAGGAGAAATTGTAATTTGTATTGATTAGTGGATTCAGTCTCTTCAAAGACCAAGGGGAAGGCCCCACTGGAGCTGGAACCTCTGCCTTATTAGCTCAAGGACACTCTTGAGAGAAGGAATGTGTTTTCAGGAAGATTAAGTTCTCTAACTACAATAAGAACTGGAAGATGTGAAATATCCAAAAGGATTGCTTAAAAAGGGCAGTACTCTCTTATGCAAAGGCAGAGGTGGACCTGGGCATATTCTCCAGGTAATAAGACGGGACCTGTGTGGTTGAAGTAAGTTCCCTGTGAAGTCCAGCTTCAGAAATTTGTAATCGAGGAAATCAAAGTTGGGCTAGGGAAAAAATAGCTTCCATATATGTAATGCTTAATCACAAGAGTCATAAATGGCAAGGCTAGAATTTGGGGGAAGAGAGGAGGTGGTGGAGAAAGGGATGCAGGGAAGGAGAGGAAAGGAGAGGAGGAGAGCGAGAGGGAGACAGACAGATAGAGAAAGAGAGACGGGGGGTGAAAGGGAGAGAGACAGAACGACAGAACGAAGTACAGAGAGACGGAGGGAGGGAAACACAGAGAGAGAAACACACACCAAGAGACATACTGAGAGATATATTCACAGAAAGGGACTCAAATGAGACAGAGAAATCAGAGACACACAGAGAGATAAGAGAGACAAAGAGACAGAAAGAGAGAGAGAGAAAGAGAGAGGCAGATGGACAGATAGACACAGAGACAGAATAAGAGAGAGAGAGAGGCAGAAATACAGAGACAGAAACAGAGAGAGCCATATAGAGATAGAGAGAGACAAACAGAGACCTACAGACAGACAGATGCAGAGACAGAGACAGAAATGAAAGATGGAAACAGAAAGACAGAGACAGACAGAAATACAGAGAGTGACAAAGACAGAAACAGAGAGAGTCATATGGAGACAGAGAGAGACAGAGAAAAATAGAGACCTACAGACAGACACACAGACACACACAGAGAGAGAGAGAGTTAACACTTTCTGATTTGCAAAGGACTTTACAAAAGTATCTCCAAAGAATTCCCCTCACAACAGTCCTGAAACTTAGGTATGACCATTACCACCCCCTTCTTCAACAGGTGGGGAAATTAAGTCAGGGAGAGGTTAAGTGATTTGTCTAGGGTCACTGAGCTAATTATCATCAGAGACCTGGTTTTAACTGGTCTCTCGGACTCAATCCATCCTTCTCTCCCTTATCCCACCTACTTGATTTGAGTCTAAATCTTCTTTTTCTAAAGTGAATGTCAGACACACTCTCCAAGCTAATGAAGATCATCAATGTGATAAGAAAAAAAAGCAAATGTATAAACAACAACATAAAACAAAAATGGCAAACATAATCCTGTAAAAGCAGAGGCAATCCTGATGGCTGTCACCACACTAAAAGATCAGAAGATGGAACAAGTGCCTTATCTCCTGCCTTCCCTTGCTCTGACAGTCCAAAAAGAGGTAATTCTTAAATAAAGAAATAGACGGGACCTTGGTCATCACCTCATCATTATGAAATAGGAGAATTGGAACAGGTGATGATCAAGGTCCCTTTTAATTCTTTATTTATTTCATAATTGAGGAATTGAGTCCAAGAAAGGTGAATTTTCCATCATAGAATTTTAAGAATGAAAAGAACCTTAGGGTCCATCTAGCCAAGGATGTTTATTTTTTGTGTGTGTCATGGGTCCCTTTACCCATCTGGAAAAGCCTTTAAAAATGCAAACTAAGTGATAAATGCATAAAATCAAAGAATTAGAAAAAAATTACTTTGAAATAATTATCTAATTGTCTGTCTATCTATCAGCCTATGCATTTATCTATTTTTCTATGTATCTCTAAACAAACAGCAGACTCCTTATAATCTCTTCAGGGTCCCTAGTTATCATGGGTTTTAAGTTAAGAATCATATCATTCTGTGGACCAGTGCAGAGCCTTTAGTCCCCTAAAACTTTTGAATGTTTTTTTCGCCATATCCATCTCCATATCCCTTTCTCCACCTTGCCCAGGTAAACTGATCTATAAGAGATACAAAGTAATAAATCAAAATATCTGGATTTTAAAGCTAAATTTTCTGATTCTAGATTAACCCCGACCTTTTTTCCCCACATGCCATGTCCCTTCAATAGGTACTAAGCAAGGTGAAGTCTAGAAAGAGCCAATTCAATCTCCCTCATACAAAATGGGAGCTAAATCTAGATTATAGAAAACAATTACCTGGGGAAATATGCCTTGAAGAAGAAAGCCTTAGATTCTTTAATAGTCTAGCCCTACTTGAATGAATAAATCAATCCAAGCATTTATTAATTACTTACTGTGTACAAAATACTGACAGAATACAAATAGACAATTAGAAAAACTTGTATTTCAGCAGTAATACATTTGGTAGCATAAACGAACAAGTGACCAAATATCCTTTGTGTACCTCCAGTGAGAAAGAATGAGCAGCATTACTTTATGAAGTATATACCATTCCATAATAAAAGAGTATTAGTAATTAAAAAGGTTTTACTCATATCAAGCTGCAACTCCCATCCTGTGTTCCTAGCTCTTCCTTTTGAGATCAAGCACTGATGTTTAACAAATGCTGGTTGATTGATTGAAATTAAAAGAATGTGCTGGTAACTGTTTAACAATTGGCTCTGGGAGGTAAGGGTTATATAATGCAGGATATACTTTTAAAGTTTAATCTGCATTATTACTATTTCCCAAAAATTTTCTTAATTCTAGATATTCAACAAATCTATAAATGAAATCCTGATTTTAGGGTTGCCTATTTCTGACAGGTAAATGCTCATAATAAAAGTTAAACAATCAACTGTCCCAAGTAGTATCCAGTATACTCCTGGACTTGGATCTCTCTTTCACATGACAAGCACTGCAGCTATCATTATTCTCTTCTTCCAATCTTCTTTTCTAAGACTAAACATTCCCAAATCTTTTAATTATTTTTCATAAAGCATAAGTTCAAAGTCCATCATCATCCTTATTGATCTTCTCTAGATCCTCACCAGCTTATCAATGTCTTTTCTAGAATGTGGCTACTAGAACTGAACATAGAACATGGATTAGAGAATCAGTACGGTCTAATCGATCTGTCATTCCTAAAACCTCTGCCTTTTTTTTTTCTCAATAGTATTTTATTTTTCCAAATACATGTCAAGAAGCAAATCACATGACCTAGATTTTGAACCCAAGCTCTCTAATTTCAGAGTGTTTGTGTTCAGAGAATGGCACATGCCCTCAACAGGCAGCAGGGAACCAACGTGCCCCCAATTTCCTTCAGACTGGGAAAGGATTACAGAAAATAGTTTCCTGGGGAAGTTTGTCTAGAAGAAGATTTCCATCTTGGATAAATTTAGATAAATGTTCTGTAGTTAATCATTCTGTATTTGAAAATTGGTGTGGGGTATTATTCCTCCAATACATTTAGCTGTTCTAGTCACCAGAGTACATTTTTCATGCCAAGCAAACAATAGTTTCAGAGTTGGTGGGGGAAGAAAGGGGAGGAGATTCAGGGAAGTGCTAAAGAAGGTCTAAATTTGATGCATGAAGGAAGTAAACAGTTTAGAACAATATCAACAGCTTCTGCTTGCACAATTATTCAGGGAGATGATATCTTTCAGGAAGTACAAGGTCATATTAAAATGGCGATAAATGTAACTGAAATAGCTTGTCTCCCTAAAGGAGCAAGCTGATAGAGCGAGAGGTAAACACCAGAATTTCTTTAACTGCTTCAGATCAGAATGCTGAAAAAGGAGACAGAGGTAAAAAAAAATGCCCATTTATTTCATGTATTCTCCAGAGAAAACTCTGATTTTCCAAGTGTCAATTCTTGAATTGGGCTCTTATCAATACCCTAAATTTCATCAGCTGGAATTCTTTTTGAAGTACTTTCCTATTCAATTTTTTGAAACTCAGGATTTGCCTTTTAATAGGAAAATCTGCATCTGGAATTCATTGTAAAGATGATGGAACACAGCATCAGTGACTAAGTAATTCTCCAGAGAATCAGGTTGTTTCTTTGGGCAAACCACATATAGAACACAGGAGAATCAAATGACAACGAATTTATTTTTGGCATAAGAGACTCGGAATGTACATACATATGGAGAGAGGATAGATTTCTTAATGGTATTCTGAGGTGTTCTGTATTTTCACTGATCTTAAGGTCCAGCCTTTTCCTGAATGGAGTAATAGTGATCAAATAGAGCCCGCCAAAGTCATTTAATACTTAAGTCTTTTATATATCATATTCCATTTAGTCATTGAGTTACATTGACTTAGAATTGGAAGAGACTCCAAAAGGCATATCATTCAATTTAAATATGAACAGGAATTCCATGTAAATTAAGACTGCCAAGTAGTCACCCAGCTTCTGCTAAAAGATTTCTTATGAAATGAAAGAATAGCACTATTAATAATAGATATTCAGTGATTACTTCTAGATACACACACAGTGCAAAATCCTAGGGCTACAAAGAAAAGCAAAAGCATAGTCCTTGCCCTCAAGGAGCACACATCCTAACGGTTTAAAACTTCTAACTCTACTCTTGCATTTTCTACAGGACCTGAAACCACTAACTAAGTACTTTACATACATTATTTTTTCCACTGGAATTTTACAATAATCCATTGGTGGGTAAGTTCTACAAATAAGAAACCTGAAATTAGGAAAGGTTAAGTGATTTAATGTGACAATATAAATTATTAAATTATTTAAATGACTTGCCAATGGCCAGACCATTAATAATATCATACTCATAATTGGAACTCTACTCTTCTAGATTCAAAATTCATTCATTATATATTCATTCTATGGTGAGGAGAGTACATTTCACTTTTGAATAGCACTAGTTATAAGGAAAATTGTGGAGTTTTTGTTGTTGTTATGTATTGGTTTTGTTTTATCTCTGTAATTTCTATCTATCTAATTCTTGCTCTACTTCTCTTCCTTTCCCCTATCCCATGGGACCCATGTTAAATAATTGCTCTGTTTTTTATATAACATCCTTTCAAATACTTGAAAATAGTTATCACGTCTTGATAGTTATCAAGGCAGTTATCACCTGCTTTGATTTGGCTTAATTTTCTTAAAGCTAAATTATTTCTTCTTCTATTCTTTTGGTATATCTATTCTTGTTGATGGTAGCATCATATCATTAATCACCCAAGATTCGAACTTAAGGATCATGTCTCATTCAGCTCTTCATATACCATATCAAATCAATTGCCAAATCCTGTGACAAAAAAATTCAAAAAGTTTCTATCTTCATTCAGTCGCTTTTCATATCTCACTTGGGTAATTGAAATAACTTCTTAATTGATCTCTTATTCCTCATCTCAGAATGTTCTCTGTAAGACTCAAAACTCATCGTTTTATAGCTCAAAAACTGTGACTATTTGTAGGATAAAAGACGTATCCCTTAGCCTTATTGTTACCATCCCCCATAGCCTGGGTCCAATCTGCCTCTCCAGTTTTATTTCTCATTGTTCCACTTCAAACACTCTTTGCTGTATCCAGGCACCTCCCTGAAGTGATCATCCATCTCCTGCCTCCATCCATTAGCACTGACTTCCATCATACATGTGATGTTCTCAGCTCTCATCTCTCATGTTCAATCTGTATCTTCCTTCAAGGCTCAAGTCAGCTGTCACCTTCTCTGCAGACATTTCTCTGCTTTCCTTTTCTTCCATTTCCTTACAGAATATGTTTTCTTCTTCCTCAAACTGACTTCATACACTAGTATTTCTCAATTGCTTCCAGTAGTATTCACACACACACACACACACACACACACACACACACACACCAGCCTCCTCAGTAGAATGTAAACTCATTGAAGGGAGGGCCAATGGTGTCTTGAGTTCTATATCTCTGGCACCAGCATACTCAATATTTCATATGTTTGCCAAATGGATTAAACAGCCTGGAAAGGGGAAAACTCAAGCATTCTATTGAACTGCTTCTGAATTTATGCCTAAAGTATTACAGCCTAGTAATCTGAGACATCCACTGCCACCCAAATATGCTGCAAATGCTTTGATGTTTACTATTCCTCCATCTTTTTAAAGAAAAAAGCAGAGTAACTGATAGCAGAAGATTAAATTGGACACATCTCAATTCAGCCACCAAATGCCGACCTCAAATGCTGACAAGCATTGTAATCAAGCATTTGACCTACATAATAAGTGTACTAAGTATCCTCAAAGCAACCAGCCCCTCATAGGGTTTTTACTGGATTTTATTTTTAACTGGAGATATGCCTGCTTAGCACTAGAAAGCTTCTAGGGAAGCCCCACAGTGCCAGTGGTATTCTTCACTACAGACGGGTGTTGATGGGGAAAAAAATAAAATATTAGTCTTGGAGTCAGCAGATCTTGAGTTGAGTCCTAGCTCTGCCATTAAGTAAACATGTGACTTTGAGAAAGTCATTAACCACCCAAAAACTCATTTTTCACATCTCTAAATAGGCATAGTAACACTTGTACAGTTAACATTACAGGGCAATTATGAAGAAAATGCTTTATAAACTATGAAGCATTATAGTGATGGGGGAGGCAGCCAGATGGTGCAGTGAATAGAAAACTGGGATTTGGAATCAGAAAGACTTATTTTCCTGAATTCAAATTTTACTAGCAAATTCTTTTTTGCCCCAGTGTCCTCATCATTAAAATGAGCTAGAGAAGAACGTGGCCAACCAATTCAGCATCTTTGCCAATGTGACTCCATCTAGGAACAAGAGTCATTCAGGACTGAAAATTACCCATGCTAATGGTGTTCATGATAGTAGCAATAGGAGCCTCATTAGAGTTGGTTGAAACATGCTATCAACCTATATGCTATCTCCCCTTTGTTTTTGTTCTTCATTAAATTATTCTGTATTCAAATCTAGAGTTTAGTAGTAATAAAGGAATCTCTACTCCCTAGTTTCCCAGGGTTTCTGAATTTTCCTTGGCAGATATCACTCAATCCTTAGAAATAAGTTTTAAATACTCCTATGAAGGATTAAATGATGCTCAAAAAATCCTCCTAAATGTAAAGCTAATAATTGTTAAGGTGACAACAATATATTTATTATATGCTGACTATGTGCAGGCATTTTGCTGAGCTCTGAGGCTGCAACTAAGAAAAAGAAAGCCAGTCCCTGTCTTCAAGGAGCTTAAAATCTAATGATAAACTCGAAAAGAAGCTGGGAAAGTAGGGACATTGGGAATAGCCAATGCAGGAACACCTAGATCCATGAAGTAGAAAACAGGCAGAAGAGCAGATGCAAGTGATATTCTAGCACTATTTTTTCTTATCTTATTTCATCAAATGAATTATAAATTATTAAGTTCTCTGACTGGCTTATGAAAGTAAATTTATTAATGGAAGCTCTTGAATTAAGATTGAGAAAATGTTGAATTATAGAGGGTTACCCAGCTATTAAGTGTCTGAGGTCAGATTTAAACTCAGAAAGATAAGTTTTCCTGATTGCAAGCTCAAAACACTATTCACAGTGCCACTTAGCTCCATCACCACCCTCAGTAACTATCAAAAGTGCTACAACTTTTTCTGTTATCAATATTTTTGTCATTATTGTTGTTATTTTGTGTTAGAATTATAAGAATATTCTAAGATATAAGATGTTATTTGACTCTTGGTATAAATATTCCGATTGAGGCAAAATACTAAAATTTTATCCATTTAAATTTATTAAGCCTCCCTATCTTTTATCATCTCCTCTTTCTACCAGCAGATAAAATGTGTTGATCTTTCCTAACCATATTCCAGAAGTTGGCATATGATTTACATTTGGAGAGACATTGTGCTGTAGAGGAAAGTGCTCTGAACTGGCAATTAAAGACCTGGTTTTTCAATTTATTGCCTGCACATCATTAGACAAATCCTTCCACCCCAAATTAAGACCAGGAATGTTTGATGCCTACCTAGGCAAACAGCACAATATACTTCCTTACATCAACTTTTAGAAACACATTTTGGTTTTGGTATAATGTTGTATAAATGTGCGTGAGAGTGAGTGTTTGAGCAAGTATGTGAATGAATGTGTGGGATGTATGTGAGTGGATGTGTGAGTTAGTGTGAGTGTGTGTGTGACAGAGGGAGTGTGTGAGTGTCTGATGGGGGAGGTAGTGTAAGAGATTGAAAGAGAAACATATAAAATATCTGCGTTCTGAAACATGAGGGTTGGAAGTGGCTTTAGTGAACATGTAGTCCAAGTCATAGAGAGACAGTGATCTAGGAATCCAGACTCAAGAACCCCTCCTCTGAGCTATAGGCAATTTAGAGGATTCATCTGATAGCATCCTATTTTAACAAATTCTTCTAAGATCAATGTTAAATTTAGTTTCGTTTTTGTTTGTTTCTTTGTTTTCCTTATGCTGCCAAAAGAGTATAAAATGTCATCAACATCCTTCAAATTTCAGTGTCAAAAGCCAAAGCCACGATTACTTAATCCTATTTATAATTTTGATATTATTTCTCTAAAGACTCAATTTTCTTCTCTATAAAAAGGGAATATTCTTTGTGCTGTAGGTCATAGGTTCCTTCGCAAATTGGCAATAAAACACTGTGTGAATGGGAGCAATTATTTTATAGTCAACCTAGACTATTTCTCAGAGACTTGGTTGTGGTTGTTGTACGAGGGATCAGTTTTCTCACTGTGTTGGTTAGTCAGAAAGAGATTCAGAACTCTAATTTTCCATGTCTACATTTCTACAACAAAAGTAAAATTATTATCATAGATTTAGGCATATATGGCTTATCTATAGCCTACGGGTGCATGGTTAAGATTTACAAAATTCAAGAGCTTAAGATCATCACTTATGTACTGTCACTTATTGACACTTGATCACTAATCTTTCTCAGGATTTATATTGTGTGGAATTTTCAGGAGACTCTGAAACCCCTATATATAGAAGCTCTTTGATGTATGTTTATTTGCCTTTTTTCCCTCCTTAACCTCTGGTGGTAAAGAATTTTCATAAAAGCCTACAATAGCTAACTAAAAATTATATTATCGGTTGGGTGTAGTTGCCCCAAGGCAGGAACTTGGCTAAGAATTCCTAGTTCCATTATTGTTGTCAATTACAAAACTCTACCTAGATAATTCACTACCAACATGTTGCTAAGACCTGGATGTAGGAAGAAGAAAAAAGGAATCAAGGATATTTCATCTCTGAGTAATAAGGATAGTTTGGTAGCATCAACAGAGATAAAACGTCAAGAAAGGGAAGCTGATTTTGCCGGGAAGATGTTGAATTAAATTATAAACAAAGGAGTATTTCAAATATGGGCTTAGATACTCACTAGCTCTCTGAACCTAGGCAATCACTTCATCCTGTTTGCCTAATTCCTCATCAATAAAATAAGCCAGGGAAGAAAATGGCAAGCCAGTTCCATATTTTTGCCAAGAAAAACCCAAATGGGGTCATGTGGGGACACAATTGAAAAATGACTGAACAACAAGAACATATAGAAAACTGAGCTGGAAAATACGTTAGGAATCAAAGAATTTCCTTTTTTATTTGACAGTTTGGGGTGACAGCTCTAAGCTTAGAAACTAAGGAAAAGAATGGATAAGGTACTTGCTAAAAGCTACATAAGTAGTATATAACAGAACTGAGATTAAAGCTGGGTCCTCTAACTCTAAACCCTTGGTTCTTTTTATTATATCATCAATATTTTTATCATAGCTTTCTTTTACAAGACATGTGCATGGGTAATTTTTCAGCGTTCAATCTTGCAAAAATTTCTGTTCCAACCTTCCACCCCCTACTCTAGATGCCAGGCAGTCTCATACATGTTAAACATGTTAAAGTATATAACATTGTTATATTATATTTGATCTGTAAACTTGGCATTTCTTAGCAATGTCCAATTGACAGTTGGCCAAAATGCAATGAGGACTCAGACTTGAGCTCATATCTGAATTAAAATTGAAGTCTGGGATAAATTAACAAAGCAGAGATTTGCCATTGGGATCAACAAGCATAAGTTGATAAGTAACTGTTACTTGAAGTATGAATGTATGGTTGGAAGGACAAGAGATCCTGAGTTACAGCTGACACTCTTCAGGCTTGCTAAAGAAAGCTTATTGGGTGATTTGTATGTACCACAGAGGGCATCATGTTATAGAAAGAGGTAAAAGCAGTGCAAAAAGTTGTGGAGCATATATTTGTGATTCATCGGAAGCTGTCATTATTTGAGAATGTTAGAAGGGTACAAGAAGTAGATCTGTGTGGCAGAGAGAAAGATTACATGTATATTATACACATATATACACACGCATGTATGTATATATATGTATATATTCACATATACATATGTGTATACATACACATAGATTAAAAAAAATGGTTCCAAATATAAGGAATTAAGGGAAATCAGAGAACCAGAAGATTGATACATAGATAGATAGATAGATAGAGGTACAAAGAGATAGAAATCAAAATGATTTAATTCTACTGTTACAATTATAGTGAGGATTGAAAATACAACAGTACTCTCATAAACCTTCCTTTGGGATCTGGTGGTTGGAGATCACAGATGCCAGATGAGGAAGTAAAGTAATATAATTAGAAACTACTATAAATTCTACCTCAAGGAATCTCCAAGCCCATTCCACAAATCTGCAATACTTCATCTCATGATTAATGAATCAAGATAATAAAACTCTGTCCAGAATTTTTGTAGTCAGCCATTAAGAGACGCAGGCTAACAGATGAAAAAAAAATCACTTGGAGAATATGCTTCAGGAAGACTAAGTGGCCTAACTAGGAACAAACAGAAGGTGGTTCCAGAGTCAGGAATTTAAGGGAGCTAGTGAGCCAGAAGCCAAAATTTGTGATTGCAATTGCTATTTATTGGACCTGCTAATCAGTTTAGTTAAAGGACTGATGAATAAAATGTGGGGAGTTGACAGAGTGTCTTCTTCAGGTCACAGCAATTAAAAAATCCCAATCCAGATGAGTGGTTGGTAATCAGTAAAACTGTGTTAACCTCTGTCTGCATCTTCATAGCGATCTTTCATCTGCCCTCACTTTTTCCTACTTCATACAATTAAAAAACACAAACATATTTTCAAGGTCACAAGCCATTGACTTTACTGCTAGGAAGGCATGGAGATAAAGATAAATTGGAAGAAAATAAAAGAAAATTAGGTCATGGGCAACCGATCTGTTACCGTTTCTTGGTGTTCTGGGAATTTTGTTTTAAATTTCATTTAATGAAAGGAAAATTCATCTATGAAATGAAGATTGAGGTAAGATTAAATCATCACTGTTAATTGAATAAATTTTTAAATTGATTGGACAGTTATATATCAATAGTCAAACTTTTGATTATTATTATTCATCATAGTTTTAAAGGATGTTCTGGTTCACACTGAAGTCATTATAGAAATATATTTTTATATATGGAGAAATATGGCATCAATGTTTATAACTAGATAGAGAAGATCTGCCTTTGGAGTGAAAAAGACCAGGGTTCGGGTCACTTATCTCTTTGGGTTTTCATCATTTCCTTAACTATGAAATGAGGGAGTCAGACTCAGTTGTCTCCAGCTTGAAATCAATGATATTTTTTTGTTTCATTTATTTGTTTACTCATTTTCCAGGCTAACACGCATTTATTTTAATTCCCTTTTTATTCTTATTGAGCAATAATAATAGTAATGTATAAAGAAATAAAAAGAAAATCCTTATATCTGATATGCATAGTCAAGCAAAACAAATTTCTATGTTGATTATTTATGTCTCATTATGCATTTTAAATGCATCTCCTTTTTACTGGAAGGTAATCAGTTTGTTTTTATCTCTGCTTCTCTGGAATTATGGCCAGTATATTCCTATGATCCTTGATGGCCTATATGTATAAAGAGTATATTTTCACTGGAAATCAATGAAAGAGCAGGTTCAATAGAGTACATAGATATTCTTCCACACACATGTACTATATATGAGAAAAATTTGTAAAAATCTAAAAAAAATAGGATTTCCTTCTGACTACTTATAACAGTCTATATAAGTGTTTATTGAATCCTTAAAGACATTAAATATATTACAACACAATGCAATATTATACAAAACAAATACATTAGCAACTTATGATTTTAGTGCTATTGAAAACTACTTTCACTGAAACTGATTGGAATCCACCTGTCATTTAGCATCTGAAATAATAGCTCAGTTTCAAGAGGTTAATTGACTTGATGATGGTCGCAAAACTTCTATCAAAAATGTGTTGCTAACCTTTATCCACTATATTGGCTGCCTCTCAACATAAAAATTTAGTACCAGATTAAAGTATGCTTAAAAATGGTGGTTGAGACTTCTGGGGAGTGGAGCCAAGATGATGGAATGAAGCCGGGAAGCTTCTCTAACTGCCCTAGTTTCCCTTGAAAATCACATGAAACCAAGCTTCTGAACAGTCTGATGGAATGAAATCTCTGTCCAGCTCAAAATAGACTGAAAAAACTTCAAGAAAGGTCGGTCTCATGGAGTGCAAATGGTGTTCAGGTCAGCTCAGATAGAGTGGGAAAACTGATCAGTATGTCTTAATCATAGCAAATCAGTAACTAAGACCCTCAATCCTAGCTCAGTAGAGGAGCAAATCAATGGGGCAGTTTCCAATCCCAGATCAAAAGGCAAACTCTGGAAAACCAGGCAGTTTCCTTAAAAGAGCATTCAAAGCTACCACCTGCAAACAAAAGGGACCCTTGTGCTCAAAGCCAAGGTTCAGAGCTGCACAGGAAGCTTAGGACAGTGTTACTTTTACCTCAGGGAGCAGAGTTACATCTTAAAAGTAAAAAAATGAGGAAATACCAAAAGAAAAGGAAAGATCATGAGCAAAACACAGAAGAGAACTTTAGCCATAGAAAGCTACTATGGTGACAGGGCAGACCAAAACACAAACTCAGACAAAGATAAAATGTGCACACAAGAAATCTCAAAAAGTAATATGACTTGTTCTCAAGCCCTAAGAGGCTTCTTGGAAGTTCTCCTAAAAGACTGTTAAGGCAAATAAGAGCAATAGAAGAAAAATGGGAAAGGAAATGAGAGGTATGCATGAGAGAGTCAACAGCTTGGAAAAGGAAGAAAAACGATTGTCTGAAGAAAACAACATGTTCAAAAGTAGAATTGACCAAATGGAAAAAGAGATACAAAAGCTAACTGAAGAAAACCACACATTAAAAGTTAGAACAAGGCAAATGCAAGGTAATGACTCTGTGAGACAGCAAGAAGCAGTCAAACAAACTTTAAAAAATAAAAAAAATGGAAGAAAATGTGAAATACCTCACTGGAGAAACTCAAACTGGAAAAAAGATTCAGAAAAGACAATTTAAAAATTATTAGATTACCTGAAGGTCATTACTTAAAAAAAAAAAAAAAAGAGCCTGGAGATCAAGAGATCATTAAGGATGTATGCACATATTAAATTTAACATATTTCTACCATGTTTAACATATATTGGACTACTTGGCATCTAAGGGAGGGTGTGGGGCAAGGGGGGAGGCAGAATTGGAACACAGGGTTTTTTGCAAGGGTTAATGTTGAAGAATTGTCTTTGCATCTGTTTTGAAAAGTAAAAAGCTTTAAAAAAGAGAGAGAGAGAGAGATCATGAAAGAAAACTGCTTCAATATTCCAGAAACATAGGAGAAAATACTCATTAAAAGAATCTATCAATCATCTTCAAAAAGAGGTCCCACAAGAAAAACTCCAAGGAACATTGTTGCAAAACTCCAGAACTACGACCTCAAGGATAAAATACCGCAAGCTGCCAGACAGAAACAATTGAAATATCAAGGAGCAATGTCAGGATTATCCAGGATCTGGCAGCTTCTACAATAAAGGATCAGAAGGTTTAGAATACCATATTCCAGAAGGCAAAGGACCTGGGCTACAACCAAGAATTAACTACCCAGTGAGATTCAGCATAATCTTTCAGGGAGAAGATGGAACTTCAATGAAGTAAGAGACTCTTAATCATTTCTACTGAAAAAACTCAGAACTAAACAGAATCTACAAACACAGGACTTAAGATAATCAGAAAGGTAAACAAGAGGAAAATATAAATTATTTAAAGGTTAAACTGTTTACATCCTTAGATGGGAAAATGATTTTTGTAAACTCTTGAGAACTCTATCTGCCACAGGGGCACTTGGTGATACCTATCCAGCAATGCCACAACTGGATCTATATTCCAAGAAAATCATAAAGGAGGGTGAAGGACCCACATGTGCAAAAATATTTGTAGCAGCTCTTTTTGTGGTAGCAAAGAATTGAAAATGAGTAGAAACCCATCAATTGGGGATGACTGAACAAATTGTGGTACATGAAGATAATGGAATAATATTGTTCTATTAAAAATGATGAACATGGTATTGTTAGAAAGGTCTGGAAAGATTTACATCTATGATGCTGAGTGAAACAAGCAGAACCAAGAATACATTATACACAATAACAGCAAGAATGTGCAATGATCAGCTATGAAAGACTGAGTTCTTCTCAGTAGTTCAGTGATCCAAAGCAATCCCAATGGACTTTGGACAGAAAATGTCATTTGCATCCAGAAAGAGAACTGAGGAAATTGAATTTAAATGAACACATGCTACGTTCACTTATTTTTTTTTCTTTTTTTTTATCTCTCCTACAGTTTTTCCCTTTGGCTCTAATTGTCCTCTCCCATCACGACTCATAAAGTAATGTGTATTAAAACATAAATAAATTTACTAGAAAAAAAATGTTTACAACCAAAAAAGAAAAGGTGTTTGGCCAATCACTGAACCAAAGTGGGATAACCATTATGTTTCTTTGGTGGCCATGAAATATCAAAAGTTATAAAAGAAGGTAGCCACCACAAAATTTTGAGAAAGGACGTGATCAGCAATAATACAGAGAGGCAGGAACTGGATGGATTGAAATTTTTGAAGTATACCCACAAGAGATCCTATATTCATTGAATTTAAATTGTTTATATTAGTTTAGCACCTATCAATTTGCAAAGTATGTTTCTCACAAATCAATGAGTATTGCAAGTATTGACAATCCTATATTAAAGATGAGGAAATTGAATCTTGGAAAGGCAATCTGAGCTAGAAGGAAACTCAGGGTCTAGTTAGCTCATTAGGTATCTGGATAGGAATTTTCTCAATAAGCATTCATCTAACATATTACTAAAGAATCTAAAGTGATGGAAAACTTATTAACTCATAAAGCAACCCACTCAAGTATTGAATGTCTTTAATTGATTAGTTCTCTCTTCCTCCCTCTATCTCTGTCCCCTCTTTCTTCTTTTCATCCCTTCTCTCCCTCTTGTCTCTGCATCTGTCTTCTCTTATCTTTTTTTCCTTTCTTTTATCTCACCCTCCCTCTCTCTGTCTCTCTGTTTCTCTCTGTCTTATCTTTCAGTCTCATTAAGGAAAATCTACTTCTTTGAAGAGAAGTTCCTCTAAATAGTTTTCCTTTCCTCAGTAGAATCATGCCAAGTAACTTTGGCAGTTTTCAACATGAAACTCATTCAAATACTTAAAGATACATACCATCTCTTCCCCATTCCTTGCCAACTTCTCTTCTCCAATCTAAATATGCCCAGGTCTTTCAAAAAGTCTTTGTTTAGTATGGTTTCCAAATCTCTTATCATTCAAGTTGTTCTTTTATGTATTATCTTCAATGAGATAAGCCTAACTAATGATGTCTAAAACTGAAAATAGAATTCTAGCTTTGGATGACCATAATAAAAGAAAGTGAGAGAAAAATCTTCCTTATTCAGGACATTATGCTTCCTTTAATGAAGCCTTATATTGCATCAATTTTCTTGAGTATAATATCATATCATTGTCTTTTTAAGCTTGAAGTTCACAAAATTACCAGAGTTTTTCAAATATGTGTTCTTTTCTATCTATGTTCTAGCAGTACTTCTTATTTGATTGTTCACCTTATTGTTTAATTCAAGTGAAACACTTGATATTTATTGCTATTTAATTTCACCTTAGTCAATTTGGTTCATCAATATCAAGATATTTTTGTTCAGGTAAATGGTACAATGGATAGATCTCATTTGTAATCAGTAAGACTTGGGAAGAAATCCAGCTTCACCCACTTATTATCTGCACTATCTACACAAGTCAATTAACCGAGGTCTTTCTTAATTTCCTCACCTGCAAAACATGGATAATAATGATAAGACCTGCTTCTCTGGATTGTTGCTACTATAATATAAGATTTGTAAATCTTTTCTCAAGCTATAGAGGTTTGTTGATGATGATCATCCTATCAATGATTAAATATTACTTCCAAATGCACTTGGAAATTTGCCAAATATAACCTATTAATTTTTCTATGTTGTGATCATTATAATATTTATACTGTTTGATCTTATAGTTATAATTGTTGAGGTTCATAAAGGAGACCCAAAAAGGTGCAAGATAACTCAAAAGAATTTGCAGGCTTGAACCCAAGTCCAAGTCAAGGGGCAAAGTGTATTATAATTGTAATGCCAATAAGTGGGCTAAGTTCCAAAAGATTTTAGCAAAGAACAAGGAAAAGAAGATAATTTAGAGAACAAAGTTAGAGAGACCAGAGCTTCATGTTATTTACGTGCTAATTTTATGGCTTACATGTAGGTTTGAAGGGTGGTCTATTCACGATTGTCTCAGGAACTTGGTTATTAGTGACCAACAGATTATCTGTCTGACAGTCAGTAATGTTTGTAGGACTATCCTAAGACCAGAAGACTTTAGAATCATTGACAGACAGATTATTAAAACAATCACACTCTAAGAAGACCTCAGGATCACAGCTATATCTTTCCTAAAACCTAAGCAGAGGAAATATAATATTCTTAAGGTAAGAAGACTTTTAAAATCATTGGCAGACAGAATACTAAAATAATAGCACTCTCTCGTCAGAAGACCTCAGCATCAAAGCTATATTTCTCCTAGGGCTGTACCTTATCACAATGTTATTGTTTAGTCGTTTTTTTCAACTATGTCTGGCTTTTGAAGATTTTTTGACAGAGATATTGGAATAGTTTGTCATTTATTTCTCCAGCTCATTTTGCAGATGAAGAAATTGGGGCAAACATAGTTAAGTCACAGTCCTGGGTCACACAGCTAGAATATATCTGAGATTGGATTTGAACTCAGGTCTTCTTAACTCCAGGTCAGTAGCCTTTATGCCTTGGTGCCTGCTGATGAAACTGCTCTTAATGATCACTGCTTTACTTTCTAATTGCCCATACAGTATGGAAGTAAACATCCGATAAGTTTTTCATGGAATTAATTTTAGACTTAGTGTGCTATCGTTTGAAAAATTCATCTTTTTGGAAAATTGAGATACTGACACAACTTCAAGCCTAGATAACATTGTGTTGTTTTGTTGTTTTTGTTTTCTATTATTTAATTCTCTACTAAAAACCTGACGAATATTGGCTCAGCAACTATATCAGTAAATTATTTTAGCATTCTTCAATGTAACTAATCACTGTTTTGTAGCACACAGTGCTTTGCTGTCATCTTTTCACTTATGCTGAAAATCCATTTCCGATTAAAAGAAAAATCTGTTTTATCCTGTACTATCTGAAGATCATTCCTGGCAAAGTAAATAAAAGAAAACCAGGACTTCTACTTTTATCTGTGATGACCGTGTATTTTAAAATCAGCCGGAGTCAGGAATTCAGGTTAGGGGAAAATCTTCAATCTTTATTCTCAGTAGAGATGAAGAAAGATCGGAGGTAGAAGGGAATTGGCAATAGCAATGTGTGTAGCTGAGTCAAGAAGCTAGCTAGACCAGAAGCCACCAGAGCAGAACCCAGCCAGCAATCTCTCTCTGCCTCTCTTCCTGCCCCTCTGCCTCCACCCACCAAAATCGTCATTTCCTATACAACACATCAGGACTTGCACAGAGAGTGGGTGGAGGCCATTCTTTCTCCAAGCATGTGTATTAATAAGAGTATAGTCCAATTACTATTTAGCCTCACGTACTTGGGACCTCAGTGCATCAACTCAAGCCTCAGCTTTTTCTTCTCTATATCATCTATTAGCATCATTCTTACCAGCTAAACAATGGTCTTTGATAATTGATGTGTTTCTAACAACACAAAAATAAGTATCTTTTTGCCTTTAAAAAGAATTGCTCAGAAACTGGTAGAATCAGGACTTGAATTCAGGGCTCCTTATGCCTGTCTCTATCTTCACTTATATCATCTTCCTTATCTATTAAATACACCTATCAGTAGTTATAAGTTACAAATCCTGGGCATATGCAATAGGTATGTTCTGCCTCAATTCCAGAATCATAAATGTCTTCTGTTGCCTCAGAGATAAAATATAAACTCACCTGTCTGGCAATAAAGTTCTTCACATGATGGTTTCAGCCACATTTTCTCAATCTTTTAATATATGCTCCTTCACATTCTCTGCCTCACAACAAAATTAATAATACTTTGTCTTCTTCCTGACCCCAGGAGAATGCATACTTTGGAGGATCATAGATTTAAAGATGATAGGATCCTCAAAGACCCTTTACCATTTTACAGATGAAGAAATTGAGGCAGAGAGGTAAAAAAATGTGCACATGATCACATAGATTATGAGTGAGAGAGCAGGGAAGTTGAACCCAGCCCACTTGAAGATGTATCTAGTACTCTTTCAACTATCCCATGATTCATCCTAGCAAGAACTATTTTTCTGTTCTTATTGTTTTAATTTGTTTTTCTATTCCAAGTAACAATCAATACTATTTATTAATCATTTACTATTTATGAGTGGTAAGCACTAGTAATAAAAAAAAAAAAAGGCCAAAAGAATCCCAACATCTTCCACAGAATAGCCCTATAAATGATTTCATTTTTGTCCAACATATAATGTATATGTTGCCTTCCCAAATGTCTTAGGGAAAGAAGAATTTTTTTACAAATAAAAAATAAAGTTGGTTAGTCTCATTTGTCTCAGTGACTCTAGTGAAGGGTTTTCTCCTAGAAAATGCAGTTTTTTTTTTCCTCCCATGCCCTATCTTGAAACTTCCCAATTTGCCTCAGGGCTGGTTTTTAAGTGGTATTAGCTCTCTGTGTATTGAAAAAGTCTTAATCTTTGTACCTTCCAATAAAAAGACATTTTAATAAGAAAGGAAGTAAAATACCTCCTCAAGTTCTTCTTTGCCCCATTTTTTTTGGACCCAGGCCCTCTTATCCCAGTTAGCCAAGTAAAGTAAAAAGCTGTAAGTGCCAACTAGTTGCCAGGAAACTCTTTAAACCCTCAGAACATTTTAAAAAAGAGAGAAACAGTTGCTATCCTTAAGGAGTTTACAATCAAAAGAAGAGATAATATGCAAATGACTATAGTCAAACCTGATAAATGCATAATAAATTATTATTAAGGGTATTGGGATTTTAGTGGAGAAAGAGGAAATTTAGTGAGTAAAGAAAAAGAAACTGGATGAGCCATTGGTTCTTTAGCATATTTTTTCTTCCTTATTCAAAGAAAATGGATATTTCATGGATATTTAAATATATTACACTTGCCCCTTGAAGACTGACTTAGTTGACTAAATTAGGATGTGTTGTTATGGGAATGATGATTTTTGAATAATGCACATGTGCAAATCCTTGTTGCATTTGATCACATATACATTTGCACATACATACAAATTCACATTTTCATATCCTACATATTAACTAGTCATTTTCATCTTTGGATCATGAATTTTGAACTGAAAGGATTCCCAGAGATCCTCTAATGTAGTGAATAGAAGAATGGACTAGAATTCAGGAAAACCAACTTATGAATCGATGAGACCCGATTTCCCCCTCTGTAAAATGAGAAAATTGGACTCTGGCCTTTCTTTCAAACTTTGGCTGTAATCCCAGTCTTAATCTCTTAGTAAGTAAGTAAGAGATTAAGGCACAGAGACTCTTGACAGTAATTTACTGAGGGACACACAATAAATTACAGAGATGGGATTCAAATCCAGATCTCCTGTCTCCAAGTTTACCATTTTCCATTCTAAATATTCCTTGTGACAAATACTCATCAACTTGTAAAGGACAAATCTGATAAATCTGAAAGATGAGTCCTCTGATCATGTGATTTTAAGCATGCTTGTGACAACACTGTTCTTTGGAGAAGAGTAGATGTAGGGATGCTTAACACCTAAGGCTTCTGCTGGGAAGACTGGGACTTTGGGAAGAGGGAGGTCTAGGAGAAGAGTAGGGCAGAGATAATGTAAGGAGCAAATTCCTTGAAATACAAATGAACCATCCAGTAGTTTCCTTTTTAATCTTTTCTTTTTGATAATAAGGTACTAAGCTCTGTTGTTTCTATTTTTGGAAGATGTATGGCTGTTCTTGTTTCTCCATGGGACTATTTCTATAAAACTTCTGTAATGATAGATGTCTGTATACTCATATATTAAAGCTTTACAATGTGACTAGATAAATTGTTCCCCCTAAACAGTACAAACACAGCAACTAAATGTTGTAAACTATAACAGAAAGATGAAAAATACTACCAACAACATAAAATGAGTTTTTCATGATCTACTAAATCTGGGTGATTGTAGAAGCAAAAATAATAAAAAATAATAATATAAGGATATCACTGTGTCACATACCCATTTTTAAAAATGTAATGACATTTCATCAATATATCTAAGTAGAACTTTTAGGAGCTGCTGAGGTTGTATAGTCCAAACCTTGCATTTTGAAGATAAAATTGAGTATCAAATAACTTAAGTGACACATTTAATATCACATAGGTGATCTACCTGCCTCAAGGGATCCCTTATTTTCTTGAAATTCTATATCAGTCCCCTTAGCTACTTGAGGCTTTTCTTCATTTTGACTCTATCCTTCATCCTCAAATATTAGAATCTCTATTGTTTGGAATTACTTAATATATGCTTCATGTTCACTTAACTGCTCATATACTCTATCCTTTCAATATACTATAATATCCTTAAGGCAAGAATGGTTTTCTTTTTGTCAGT
The DNA here is from genome assembly GCF_902635505.1 of Sarcophilus harrisii. NCBI lineage: Eukaryota > Metazoa > Chordata > Mammalia > Dasyuromorphia > Dasyuridae > Sarcophilus > Sarcophilus harrisii. The sequence goes on along the minus strand of NC_045431.1, from coordinate 226,646,730 downwards.
CTATCCCCATTAACATGTACATATATGCGGGTTTGCCTTTAAAAAAAAAAGTCTTTCATGAATTAAAATACTAAACCCAGAATTGTATGAAAACAGCCTATCTCTAGAACTAGGACAAGACATTTAAGGAATCAAAGTTCCCCTATCTTCTTCTCTTTCCCTTTTATTCTTTTACTGATAACTTAGTTATACTCGAAGGATATGCTGTAGAGAACCCTGGACATTATCTGGTTCAACTCTTTCATTTGAAATGGTGTCTTTGACCTATATCCCCAACATTTCATCATCATCTGACTCAAAGGCATACTTCTATTGCCCTGGCATTTCCCAAAGGCAAAATGTCATTCCCTGCCAAGCTGCATCTGTGGCAGCAACCATTTACTTGCCTAATATCTATTTTTAGAAACTAAAAATTTGAATCATTAAATGATAGAGAGTTTGAAATCAGTTATCCCAATCTTCCATTCTATAAATGAGGAAAACTAGAAATTCAAAGAAAACATGATTTTCTCAAGATCTATAAAATAAAGGGGTTGGAGTAAATGCCCTCTCTGTTTCATTCTTAAATAGAGATTTATGATCCTATGATCAGTAAGCTATTCTCTCCCCTCACCCTATTCTACCTGGAATGCATTTCATGCTTATATCTACCTCTTAAAGTCTCTCAATTCCTAGCTTCAAGTCCACTTCAAATCTCAAGATCTTTCTGGACCCTTTACCAACTCTTCTTACCTATGTTCAAAAATGTTTTGTATTTATTCTGCATCTATTTCTTATTGAAATGTTGTTCCTCCTACCCCAGTTCTATTAAATCACAAAATCCTTGAAGATAAGGACCATTTTTGCTTACTTTTCTTTTTATGCTCAGTTGTTAACACAATATCTGACACTGAGTAATATAAATAAGTCTTTGTTGAGTGATTTAATGAAAGAATTATGCATTTGACATATCAAAAAGCTTTAGATAGGATTGGAGCTTGGGCTTTGGATTTTAAATCTAGCATCCTTGTTGCCATTATTTTTTTTTCCCTTGAGCGCCTGGGTCCTAAGTAATTAATCATTACACTACAAAGGATCAGTGTGGCTAGTGTGGGTATCTTACTTTATGACAACAGGGCCATAGCTACTAAATCCACATCCTTTAAGCCAAAGTTGATTGACCCAATAACTGGCAGTCCTGCATTGCTTTGGGCTGTCTGAGCAGCTGCTAATTGTTGAAGCCAGAAGAGATGCTGGCAGGAGTTACCCAATTCTGAATCTGAATCTGAGGAGAAAGGTCAAGGATGAGAGATAGAGGGAATGAAATGTTAATAGACAGAGTCAAAGTTGGGCCAGGAAGTTCAAAAGAGGGAGGTGACTTAGTCTGGGGCCTGAAGTCAAGTCAAGCCTCCAGTTTAGCTTAAATGCTCTATATCCAGGGAAATCGTATTGATTCAGGAGCTCAGGGTTATAACTAAGGGGAAGTTTGCCATGTTCCTTATGAACCTTATCCCAGAAGCCTTTTCCATGGGGGAGAAATGATTTCCTTATCTCTTTCTGGTCCTGACTGCCTGAATATGATCCACATTCTCTTACTTGGTCTGTATTTGTCGAATTCTTTTCCTATAGTTGCCAGAATTACTAGGGACCCCACCTGTTTTGGACTCTCTAAATATCACATAGTCAGCTAAGGTGTTAGAAGCCCAACTTACACGATTATAAATATTCTAAAAGAAGGAGTATTTCAAAATGTCATCATATTGACTGGAAACTTTTCAATATTCAATAAGAATATTGTTATATTTAATCATACTTCATTTTATATAACTGTATTATATAGGAGAAACCATGTAACATGGATGGCTTTAGACTTAAGTTGTTCTTGAAACCCATGCTGGATCTGTGACCCATGGCAAGTAGCTTTACTTCCTAATGTTTATAGACATATTCTATGTCTGTAGACTCTAAAACAAAGTCTCTAAATTTGAAACAATTTTCCAGTTTTCATTGTAGGAATGAAACTTCCATGTTAGGAGTTTCCCACACTGATGAAACAATGGGTCTGAAACAGTAAAGTTAAATAATATATTTATTTAATATATATATATATATATTATATTTCATATGTATTATATATATAATAAAATATATTTAAAATCACAGAAGACGGCATTTTAAATTTTATTTACTGAGAAAAATATAATTACAGAGAAGAATTTGTTCTCCATTCTCAAAGAAGACAAAATGTCATCACTATGTTAGAGTCACATTATAGTGTTGTATGACTATAGCTAATCAAACTAACATGAGCTTGGAATACTTTACCACAGATTGGGCACAAATAGTTCATGTGGATATTTTCAGTATCTTCTCTAAATCTGCATATCTTTGATTTCTTTTGACTTATTTAAATTCTGCTTTGCTCCAAAACACATTATCTTCTCAGATAAGGACATGTCACTCTGGGCAGTCTTGTGCCAGTGTTTCCTATAACACATAATCAATTAAAATTGGCTACCAAGGCACAGTGAATAGAGTCCCAGTCCTGAAGTCAGGAGGATCTGAGTTCAAATCTGCTCTCAGACATTTAATACTTCCTAGCTGTGTGACCCTGGGCAAGTCACTTAACCCCAATTGCCTCAGGAAAAAAAAAAGACCAAACTGAAGGTCTATAGAGTCATTGCCTGACCTCGTTGTTGTATAAACTGTGAAAACTGGACAGTGCCATGCCAAGAAACTTAATCACTTCCATTTGAATTATCTTAAGAAGATTCTCAAGATCACCTAGCAGAATAAGATATCAGACACTGAGGTCCTTTCTTATACTAAACTACCACATATCCAAACTCTATTGTAGCGTGTAACTCCATTAAGCTGACCACATTGTCCAAATGCCAAATATATGCTTGCGAAAAAGATTATTTTGTGGAGAACTTACACAAGATAAGTACTCATATGGTGGTCAGAAAATGTGGTACAAGGACATTCTCAAAATCTCTTAAGAACTTTTACTAAAAAGAAGATTGTAGGGGCTCTACTATGGAGGTAGGAAAGTGTCCAGAGAATATATACTATCTCATTATTTATTCAATATGTCAAGTCAATATAAATTTTATTTAAGAAAGTCTTCTCTGTGAATGGATCACAGCTGTGCTGGTAGTCATTCAGTCAATTCTTTAACCTTCTCCAGAACAATATAGTCTTTTTTTTTTAATGGAAAGATGATGTAGTTTTAAAAAAATTAATAGTATTTCATTTTTTTCTAATTACATGTAAAATAGTTTCAACATGCAGTTTTGTAAGATTTGGGGTTCCAAATTTTTCTCTCTCCTTCCCCCTCCCCAAGACAGCAAGCAATCCAATATAAGTTGTACACGTACAATCATATCAAGCATGTTTCCTTGATTGTCATGTTGCGATAGAAGAATCAGAAGAAAAGAGGAAAAATTGAAAGTGAAGACAATGTGCTTCAATATACATTCATTCTCCATAGTTCTTTCTCTGAACATAGATGATATTTTCTACTACACGTCTTTGGGGATTATTTTAGGTCCCTGTATTGCTAAGAGCAAAGTTTATCATAGTTAATCATCACTCAGTGTTGCTGTTACTGTATAGAATATTCTTGTTCTTCTCATGTCACTCAGCATAAGTTCATGTAAGTCTTTCAGGTTTCAGGACTGTATATATTTTATGTGTACTCAGTTTCTCCTAAGATCATGAGTTTCTATACTACAGTATGTACCTGGGAGTAATCGGTCAATAATGTTTGAGATGATCATTCATTTGCATAAAAAAATAGGGGATGATAAGATTGGGGGAAAAAATGAGTAATGTCCTTGTCTAGTGAGTGCTCTTTATTGTTTTTAGAGAAGATGATTGCTTTCTTTGCATCTTCAGGTAGAATCAGATTTCTCCAGGGAGCTTTTCCTTCTTGGTGTAGAGATTATTCTGAATTTTCTGGCTTTCATGATCTATGGATGGTTACTTTGTTTTTTTTTTTTTTTTTTTTTTTTGTTTTTCCATACATATTTCCACATTTATCATGTTGCATGAGGAAAAAAACAGACCAAAAAAGGAAAAAATAAGAAAAAAAAAACAAGCAAACAACAACAAAGGTGAAAATGCTGTGTGGTGATCTACATTCAGTCCCCATGATACTCTTTTTGGATGCACATGGCTCTCTCCATCACAAGTCTATTGGAATTGGCTTGAATCACATCATTGTTGGAAAGAGTTAGATCTCGGATGATCGCTTTGAAAAAAGCAAAACAACATATTTATTCTATCTGTATGATTTTATCCTCCTAAGAACTCTTCTTTCCCCCTGAACTCTTGGAATTTCCCTTTCCTTGACTCCTTACCAATCACTGATTGGGACTAGCCAATCATCACAATGAGAGTAGGAAAATCCTTGGGTCAACAATGGAAAAACTTGGGTTCAAATCCTGCCTCTGTTACTATCTGTGAACATCAATTTCTTTATCTGTATAGTGAATAGATTAAAGAGAAATGATCTCAAAGGTCCCCAACATGTCTAGGTGTATGGCTTTATTATACTTTTACTGTCTCCTGCCTGTGTTTCTTGTCTGCACCCAGAATTTTTCAATGTGATCATGTAAGGGCAAAAGGGGGAAAGAGATTCAAAAAATGGACTGGTTAAGGAAACACAGGAAGGATATCATGATTCTTTTATATTTTCTGATTAACAGAGGTATTACATGGGTTAAACAGGTATTTATGGATTGGCCTCTAAACTCGCCATCATGTATGTAGCATTGTACTGTCATGAAAAATGAGCAGAAGTTCAAATAACTGATTGACAAATGGATTTTTAGGATACATATTATTTATAGGTTTTTTGCTGCTGATACCAAGAAAATAAAAATGACAAGGTTAGGAGGATGCTCAGTATATTAAGTGCCTGATTAGCCTGACAGACGTATTTCCTTCTCAGAAATACACTTCTGAACAATATTGTGTTCACTAAGCACCAATTCTTCATAAGACAAGGTAGCCAAATGAACCTGAAGGGAATCACTCTGGGAAAATTTTCAAAGCCATTGGAATTATTTAAAGATCCATAATTGTCTGGGGGAACAGATGGCAATCCAATGTAATGGAAATACTGGAATTGGAAATTGTTTTATTTAGAAATAGCCTTTGAGCCATTTCTAAATAAAACAAGGAAACAGAGTGGAGTGCAATGAGTATTGAACTGGAAGGAACCATGGAGTAGGGTTACAGCTTTATTAGTTATTATGTGACCTTGACCAAGTCACTAAATAGCTAGGTCTCAGTTTTTCCAATGTGGAAAATAAGGGAATTGGATGAAACAGTGACTGAAATTCTTTACAGATCAAACACCTCATGCTTCTATAATGGTGGGATACATTCTTGGTACATTATTATCAGTAGGATAATCAAAAAAGTAAACATTTATTAAATGTCTATTCTATGTCTATTCTATGTAAGGAACCATATTGAGAACTAGAAACTAAATGACAAAAGACAGTTTACATATGTATAAAACAAACCCATATAGTTCAGAGCATAGAATTCTAAATGACCTCATCCTCACTTCTCACTCATAGGTGAATTAGATTTCAAAGAAAGACACAATATCTAGTGATATGATAAATACATATAAAGCATAAACAAAGTTATCTTTGAAGTGGAAGATAGTAATTGTTAAGTGGTTTTGTTTGTTTTTGCCTTTCTTTGTATCCTCAATATATAGTAGGCGCTTAATAAATGCTTCTTGACTTGACTTTTGATGCCGACAATGTTTTTGTGATGTATTTTAACAGAAGCAAGGATTCAAAGAGGAGAAATTGAGGTGGTAGAAGCATAAAAAACTGCCAGTACAGTGGAGAGTCATCTGTAGGATAGTGTAGCTGAGCACAGAGGACACTAGAAAAGGTTAATTCCTAAGATTGAAAGATTGAGAAGAGAGAATACACATATTTCATTCCTTGCCTACATTTCTGTATTTTTCTAAATCATTTGAAATTCCCTTTTCTACTTCATTGGTAAGGCAATACCAGACAATAAATGATGTAGTGACAAAAGCATGGGAAATGGAGATAGGGAAACCTGAGTTTAAATACTGTCCCAGACACTAACACAAGAGAATGACATTGGGAATTCACTTGATCTCTCTGTGTCTTACATTTCTATTATTTTGTCCATATTGGTCAATTTCTTTATTATTCTCTCTAGTCTTTTTTTTTCCCTTTTTCTTTTATTTCTGACATTGTTCTTATGTCATTTTTGGTATTCTTCAAGTTCTCTTATTTATGTGACTTTTCAGTACTGCTAGCTCTTTAATTTTTTAATATATGTATTTGATGACACAGTATATTATTTTGAATATTTTCTTTTCCTATCTCACTAAAGTTTCTTAACTGTTTTAATTGCTCACATCTGTCTATCTGTCAATCTATATATCTATTTATCTGTCATCTATCTATCAGCTATCTATCAATCTATCATCTATCTATCTATTTATCTATATATATGTATATATATGCATGTCATTTGTAATTTTGTTATTACTCTGCTTTGCTTATTTTTAAATATTCTGGATTGTCATATAATTTTTTTTGCGATTTTTGTTTATTTATTTCTCTTCTCTTTATTGATTCTCTTTTTTTTTGGTTGAATTTGCCAGCAATATCTCCCTCCAATCTTTCCCTCCAACCTATTGGATCACACAATTCTATAGATACGAAAAGAAATTCAGGAGCAATCAAGGCCAACCCTTTCATTTTGTGGATAGGAGAAGAGAAATCAAAAGAAGATAAATGACTTGTCCAGAGTCATTCAGCAATTAAGAATATTTAAACACAGGTCTTGCTGAATTTATCTCCAGTTCTTCATTCCCCACAGCAGACTCAGCTTGGCCTAATGATTTCTTTGTGCATCTTCTTTTCAAAGTTATCAGAAGCTGATATTCTTCCTCTTTTTCTCAGTGATTTAGACCCAATCAAAACCCTCTTTTTAGTTTTTTTTGTTTCTTTCAATGACAGGAAATTTGGCTCTTGAAATATAGATCATAACCTCTCTACAGTGTTTCTGGAAAACCTATTCAGATACAATATGAATGACCTACATGACTATTATCAGTATAATTTTATTCTAATCCATTCATATATTCATGGGAATATATTCAGGGGAATGTTTGGTTCCCCAAAGAAGGACCATAAGAGACCTTATTTACATGCAGGGCTTTAGAAATTGTAATGATGTTTTGGGAATGTATAGTTTTTCATCAGTAAGAAGGCACCAAGCAAAAGGAAATACTATGGAGAATTGTACTTTAACATATTGAAAAGCATTTTGATTTCCTTTTTCTTTAGAGTAACCAGACATGTATTTGAATGATACCCAACTTCAACATACTGAAAGTTCTGAAGTGCCTGTGAAATGCAGACAAATAGGTTGCTGTTTCCAGGGACTTTGATGAAGGCGGGGAAAGATGTGTTTTTAGAACAGATGTTACAAAGCAAACCAAGGAACAAAATATTTCAGTTTCATAATGCAATGGCCAATAAATGTTATCTGGTATTTCAGGCAGGGAATTGAAAGTCAGGACTACTGCTATCAAGTTCTAGCTCTTGTTCTGACTTTGCTTTTCTCTATGAGTAAGTAACTTACCTTCTCTATGCTCAATTTCTCTGTGGTCTAACTATAAGATGTTATTTAACTAAAACCTAGCCAGGTTATTATAAAAGGCTGGAGATTGAAGGATTTAATAACTTAGAAATAGAACCAAGAAAAAATCAATGGAAAGATGAGGAGTGGGTATAAACAGTCTGTGGGCTGTTACCAATGAATTATGGATGAGCTGTAGCTTAAAATATATTATCCAGGAAATGAATGATCAGAAAAAGGAGATGGGTTGGTCATGGAGTAATACTAAGGGATAACAGATGGAGAAATTGTATATTTTCATGGGATGGTACCCACAAAAGATTTAAATAAAAATAAAAACCTTGAAGAATTTGCTCAAAGAGGTAGATATATTTCATTTGGGAGACTTTGGGGAAGGTATTGACCCAAATTTTACAGGAAGAAAATATATGAAACAATGTGCTCTATATCTTTGGAGAGAGTGATTGTTTGTCCTTCATTCTCAAAGAGCACCAGGGAGGTGATACCTGAGCATGTAAGTGAGTTGATTTTAAGTGAGAGAGGATTGTGAAAAGTCACTAGTATCACTTTCTCTTATAGAGCCCTCTAGTTCCAATGGCAAGAAAAAAGATCAGGATGAGTAGAGATGACCCTTTGCAGAGAGTATTCACATTAATTAGATTAACGATGCAACTGAAGTGTTGAAAATAATCCAGAGCATAGTAAATGAAAACGTCTGTCATAGTCAGAACAGCTACTATGGTTCAATGAAATGATGATGTTGTTGTTTTTAATTGCTACCATTGAAGTTTTATGTGGATATTTACTATGAACATATTAGGAATATTACATTCAGTTTTGGATGAGTCTGTTTTAAAAAAAGACATTGATAGAATGGAATATAACCAACGGAAGTGTCCAGGATTGAAAAAAAATGGAAAATGGATATCATTCCATATGGGAATGATTTAGAAATTGGGTATCTTTTACCCTTTGATCCAGCAGTGTTACTATTGGGCTTATATCCCAAAGAGATCTTAAAGAAGGGAAAGGGACCTGTATGTGCAAGAATGTTTGTGGCAGCCCTCTTTGTAGTGGCCAGATACTGGAAACTGAGTAGATGTCCATCCATTGGAGAATGACTGAATAAATTGTGGTATATGAATATTATGGAATATTATTGTTTGGTAAAAAATGACCAACAGGATGATTTCAGAAAGGCCTGGAGAGACTTACACGAACTGATGCTGAGTGAAAAGAGCAGGACCAGGAGATCATTATATACTTCAACAACAATACTATATGATGATCAATTCTGATGGATCTGGCCATCTCCAGCAATAAGATGAACCAAATCAGTTCCAAGGGAGCAGCAATGAACTGAACCAGGTACACCCAGCAAAAGAACTCTGGGAAATGACTAAGAACCATTACATTGAATTACCACTCCCTATATTTTTGTCTGCCTATATATTTTTTTATATTTCCTTCACAGGCTAATTGTACAATATTTCAGAGTCTGATTCTTTTTGTACTGCAAAATAATGGTTTGGACGTGTATGCTTATTTTGTATTTAATTTATACTTTAATATATTTAATATTTCTGGTCATCTTGCCATCTAGGGGAGGGGTGGGGGGGAAGAAGGGGAAAAATTGGAACAAAAGGCTTGGCAATTGTCAATGCTGTAAAATTACCCATGCATGCAACTTGTAAATAAAAAGCTATGATATAAAAAATTGGAAAAAAAAGAAATTGGGTAGGTTTATTTAATCTGAAGAATAGGGAGATCATCATCCAAAAAAATAGTTGCACAGCTGAAAGCAGAACTAAACAACCCTAACTCCCATTTTGGTGCTGGTTTCTGTATTGCCTCTATATTTGAAGGCATTTATGTACTACAAATCACTTTGGTTCATTTTTTCTATCATATTTGACACTTCATATTTCCATTTAGAACGTTTTTGGCAGAAATACTAGAGTAGTTTGCTATTTCTTTCTCCATCTCATTTAACAGATGAGGAAGTTGAGGCAAACAGAATTAAGTAACTTGCCCAGAATAACATACATAATATCTGAATCTTCATTTGAACTCACAAAGATGAATATTCCTTATTCCAAGTCGATCCACTACATTGGATCATGTAGCTGCTGCTTGTTATTATCCTTATTATTATTAGCATTTTTCTTTCAGCATATTATGTTTAGATTGTCAACAGAACAGTAAATCGAAACCTGATCTATATTTGCTGATTTCTGAGGTGCAATGCTCAAAGAGAAAATTTAAACTTCTATTCTTATATTCCAGTAAAATTGACTTCACCACACCTCTGCCTGTTACTACCCATTTTAATATTGCTGAATTTGTCTGTCGGTATTTGAGCCTCAAGTTTGTTCTTGATATTATCTTACTTACTTTTAGAATGGAACTAAGCCCAGGAAGCAATCATTTTTCAAGTTAAAAAAAATAGACTCTTCTGAGCCATTTGGGTAATATACAGAAACACAAACTTATCATGTCAGAGTTGGGAAGAGTGTAGAACATAGACTTATAGATCTAGAATGGAAGTTAGAATACAGAATATAAGCATTGGAAAGAAATTTCAAGATTATCTGGTGCAATCAGTACAGTTTGAAAAGAAAGATAATGAACCTTGGTGGTGCTAATTCTAGATTTGATCATGGCTCTCAACATACATTGTATATCAAGAGGTGTGAGGGAATAATCAGTCTACCTCAAAAAGAGTGCCAAAAGTATGTTGGGGAGAAATTTCATTTCAGAGAAGACCAGGAGGTAGATCAAATGTGAGAAGATGAGATCCTTGATTTAATTATACATATATGTGTATGTGTGTATTTTATGTATGGAGAGAAAAAGAGAAGGGGGAGAGAGAGAGAGAGAGAGAGAGAGAGAGAGAGATTGAGAAAGAAGAAGAAGAAGGAGGAGGAGGAGGAGAGGAGGATGGAGTGTGTTTCTGACTATTTGACTAGTCATTCATTCATTTATTCATCTGCACATTCATCCATTCTTTCATTTAAATAGGATTTCCAGAAATCAAAGCCAATAGCAGAAGATAAAGACTGGGGTATTTTAGGACTGTGATTGCTATGGTAGTAGAGGGGATAGCAGCCAGCATATGCTGTCATTACTGCTGATTCTTAACTGCATGACACAGATCCTCCGACCAGTCAGGCCATGAAAAGGGCCAAAAGACTAGGAGACCTTGGGAAATGACCTAAAGACTGAAAGATAGCTGCTCAAGCAGCAAGCTAGCTAAATGTCTGTTCTTATTTGGTCTCTTCAATCATGTCCAATATGCTGTGACCCTATTTTGGGTGTTCTTGGCAAAGATACTGGAGTGGTTTGCCATTTCCTTTTCCGGTTCATTTTACAAATAAAGAAATTGAGGATGTAATGATGTGACTTGTCACACAGCTAGATAAGTGTCTGAGACCAGATTTGAACTCGGGAAGATCGGTCTTCAATACTCTAGACCTGGCAAGCTCCATGATACCACCTAACTGCCTCCAGATGACTAATTTCAGCCTAATTCTGAATCTCACAAGTATACATTCAAAAATGGAAGTGACCTTAGAAGTTTTATAATATAATCATTTTATTTTATACCTAAAGAAATTGAGTTACAGAATGATTAAGAGTTCTGATTTCAGACAATAGCCATCTGGTTTCCACTACCTAAAAAAGGCTGTCATGTTTATCCCCTGTATCCCAGCACACACCTAATAAAGTGATGGATCATTCATTGACTATTGTCAAATGTCAGGACTATTATTCTGAGCCTCTACCGAAAAAGAAAACATTAAAAAATATAAAAGTACATTTCCAGGTTCTGAAGAATGACAATGACAATTTGTACCAGTGACCATGTGCCTTATCTGAGAGATAAAAAGAGTATCACATCACTAATTGTACAGTTTAAAGAAATGTAATAAGTGCTAAATAAATAGGTCATTAGCTTAGATGGCTTAAGGATGTTAATGTTTTATGTTAGGAAAGACATTTTAGATCAGAGAAAATTAGGAATGCAATACTTTGTGACACATGGTAACTTATGCATATTTTCTTATTTCTCTGTTATTTTGTAAAATCAATCTGTAGTCCATGAGGTATGGCTTGCAATTGTTGGTCTGCTGTTTGTGATATGAGCAATTGTTATCATTGTCTGATGTCACAAAAATAATATGAGATTTTATTGATGTTCTCCTTCAAAAAGGAAAGGAAATCACTGCTTGAATTCATCAAAGAAGAAAGGGAAAAAAACACTATGTGAGAGGGGATTATTGCCTACTGGAAAAAAAGTCTTTCATTTAAGGCTTTGGAGCAGTGAATAGAGATCTGGCTCTACTTTCAGGAAGACCTGAATTTAAATCTAGCCTAAGAAATTTAGTAGCTGTGTCTCTCTGGGCAAGTCACTTAATCCTGTTTACCCCACTTTCTTCATCTATAAAATGGGCTGGTAAAGGAATCCAGTATTTTTGCCAAAAAAAAAAAAAAAAAAAAAAAAAAAAAAAAAAAGACAACCAACCAAACAAGCAAATGAAGTCAGAACAAGTAAAAATGGCTAAATAACAATCACTACAACAACTACATATATTTTTATCATGATCTTTAATTCTCTGTATTTTCCTGTTTCTATGTCATTTCTTATATTATTCATTTTTCTGAAACATTTTTTCTTCCTTCTAACCTCTCCTAGATTGTGGGATTTCCATCCTTTGAAGAGCAACTTAAATATAATCTCATCTATGAAGCTTTTCCATAACCCCCAATGAGTTATGCCCTCTTACCTGACCTCCACTATACCTTAAGCCGCACATCAATCAGCAAGCTTTTATGAAATGTTGGGTAGGTATGAGATATTGAGCTTGGATCCCAAAATGACAAGTGAGACAATCCCTGCTCTCAAAGATCTTATGGAGAGAGGGAATAATTACAATATATACCTAGATCACAGGACTCAAGATTCCCATTCAGAAAAGACATCAGAGATTATCTAATTCAATTTGTTGATTTGATGGATAAACTGAGGCAAGAGATGGTTAAATTAGTTTTCTAGAGTCACACAAGTAAAAGCTGTTGATGAGATGAATAAATGTATTATTTAGATTAAAGAAATACAAAGTGATTTTCTAGATGTTTGGTTACATCATAAACAAATAAGGAAAGACCTTATTAGCACAATTCATGTATTTATAAATTCTCTTGTCATGAATATTTAATGATGATTACACTACAAAAACAAACAATCACATTAAGCATTGATGTAGCACTTCACAATTTATTTATATTGCGCTTTACATGTTTTATGCTATTTGATTCTCATTACAACTTGGGTATTATTATCTTCACTTTTAGTTGTTGTTCAGTCATTTCATTCTTATCTATCTCTTGGTGACTTCATTTGGGGTTTTCTTGCAAAGATATTAGAGTGACTTGACATTTCCTTCTCCAGCTCATTTTACAGGTGAAGAAACTGAGGCACACAGGGTGAAGGGACAGGCTTATAAATATTTGAGCAGGATTTAAACTCAGATCTTCCTGGCTCTAATTTCAACATTCTACCCACTTTATTACTTATTTGGGCCTTTTTTAGACTGTAAATTCCTTGATGGAGGCAGAGTCTGGAATCACTATAAACTTTACTTTGTGCTGTTTGTATCAAATGCTTTTAATAGTCTGCTGCATCAAATTGGATTCAGGCTTGAATAGTCTTCATACATAATATTTTCTCGTATAGAGAGGTGGGAGGGCAGAGTAAATAAAATAACATGGAAGATGTAGAAGCAGGACGTCCTGGTTTCAGATCTCCTGCATCTGAAACTTATTAACTATGGGATCTTTGACAAATCATCTATTTTTTTTTTTAGTCTCAGTTTGCTTATCAATGAAATAGAGAAGTGGAGGGTAGCAGGGTTGTAATGCCTATGAGAGTGAACTTTTATGTATATTGTGAGATTCAAATGAACTACTTCAGTGATTCAATTTAACAAACATTTAAGTTGCTACTGTATAAAAGACACCATTAAGGGGTGGTGGGAAACAAAGAATTATTTGAAAACTTTCAAGTCCTAGTTGAGTGCCAGCTCTGGTTATATTAATTTAGTACCATAAAACTTTGGAGCTTTCAAATTCTATTTTGGATGAGAAAGTCAAAAACTATTTTTCATAATTCTACTTCAATACATCCAATGAAAAAAAATGAAAGAAGGAAGAAAGGAAAGAAAAGAGAGGAGGGAGGAGAAAAAGGAAAGGAAAGAGAAGGAAGGAAGGAAGGAAGGAAGGAAGGAAGGAAGGAAGGAAGGAAGGAAGGAAGGAAGGAAGGAAGGAAGGAAGGAAGGAAGGAAGAAAAAAAGAAAAAAAGAAAGAAAGAAAGAAAGAAAGAAAGAAAGAAAGAAAGAAAGAAAGAAAGAAAGAAAGAAAGAGAGAGAGAGAGGGAAAGAGGGAGAGAGGGAGGGAGGGAGGGAGGAAAGAAATGGAAAACTTCATATACCCTCCACATGGAAATTTTATTTCATTAAATATTTTTGGTTCCTGACATTCCTCTCCTTTTAAATTTCATTTCAGTCCTTTCTGTTAAGCCTGCTTCTTTAACAAACTTTCAGTTCCTCTTGAAGACATGATTATCCTTCCTGACAATAATCTGATTAACAAACATTCCTTCATTCTTGCTTCCAATGTCTATCTTTACTTTAATAAATTGCTAAATCCTCTTAATTTTACCATCCCAGTAGCTCCTACACTAGTTCAGGCCATCATCTCTCCCATACATTTCAACAACAGCTTTCCAAAGATTATTCTTTCTTCTCTTCTCCTTCTTCTATAATCTCTCTTCATATACGTAAACAATAAAATAGCTTTCTGAGTCACAAGTGTGACCATCTTACTCCCCTCCTCAGAATTCTTCAGTGGCTCCCTATTTCCCTTAAAACCAAACACTGAATTGCTTTAGAGTGACTCTTAAAAATTTACACAATCTTCCCCCAATCTTCCTTCCCAGAATTTCCAAATTGCTTACCTTCCCACAAATTAGTTTCTAGCTATACTAGATCCCTGATTTTAGCATGTCCTGTCCCACACTTTCTAAATAAACTTAAAATACACTAGATACTTGCAGTTCTTTCATTAACATGTCGGTTTAAGTCACCACTCCCTCCCTGATGTTTCACCTGATCCCAGCTGTGATTAATATTATTTTTATTCCTCTAATTACTATTTTGAATGGTACAACCCCAAAAAGCCTTGAGTGTTCAAAGCTGTTCCCAACACCTCCCCCTTTTCATCTTTCTATCCTTTATTACAATCATGATCCTTTTTACATATCAGATTTTTTTTACATCTTTGTTGGAACTAAGATTAAGCTCACTGGCACTGCTTCTATAAAGATATGGTACACTCACTGCAACTGTTCTCACAGGCTAGTGAGTCCCCCGCCAAAACTCCCTTCCCTGGCCACCACCTCTGTGGGTTGAATCCTCTTAAAAGAATGGAATTTTCTTGTTCCAGGACTATTTTATTTTGTATACATTTTATTGTTAAGGATAAACGTAATCCCAATAGCTAGTATTTGTATAATGCCTTAAGATTTAAAAAGTACTTTACAAATATTATTTCTTTGTACTCACAAAAGGACCCTGGGAGTTAAATAATACTGATATCTCTATTTTCCAGCAAAGGAAATTGAAGGTGAAAGAAGTAGAGATTTGTGTCAGGTCATATATATGGGAGGCAGGATTTGACCTTGGGTGTTCCTTCCCAATGATTCACATGTCACCTAGATACCTTTTTATTGTATCTCTAGTGTTAGAATGTGGACATTGTTTGACGTAAAAGATACAGATAGATTGAGAGGTAGAACAATAAATAGATTGATAAACAGATAAATTGACAGACACGTGTGTGTGTGTGTGTGTGTGTATGTTACCCACTATATAAATTCAGAGTGTATTAAGAAATTATAAATTATTTACATGAATATATATTTGTATCTGAATATTTTATGCATTATACAAACATATATGTGTATATATGAATATATAGATATAGGTATATAATATATAACCTACTGAACACAAATATATACACACACATTATATATGTAATTGTTGGAATATGAGTGTGTATACATACATATACACATATATGTATATAAACACATACATACATAATTTCTTAATCCACTCTAAATTAATATACAGTGAATATTTCTCAGAAAACTACCAGATCAGTTATTGAACTCATTCAATTACTATTGATTGGTCAGTTCTGTAGTATCGTTCCTTTTTAATTTATTTGACTCTTTTCAATATATCTTATAATAACCAGGTCTGCTGTAAAGATGCCTTTTTTCTCAGGCATACAAAGAATTGTGTCATGTATTATATTATAGTGTCATAAACTGCAGCAAATAGTCAACTTCAGTTCCCGAGGGAATTAACCCAAGATGGTTACTCAAGATTTTATCAGAGGATTCTTAGACAAATATTTTTCAATTTGATATTTAATTTGTTAAACATTCATGAAACACCTATTATTTAATCTTACTAGAGAACAAAGAAGATAAAGTAAAATTCTTTTGGATTTAAGAACTCAAAGATTCAGAGGACATCCTTCAGCATGCTGAGTTTAACCCTCAATGGAAGTTACTGGATCAAATGAGAGAATATGTATAAAATTGTTTTGCAGAATTTAAAATACATAGACTATTACTGTGGCAGAAAGAATTTTGGTACTTCTACAAATTAGCAAAAGTAGAATTACAAAAAGACAAGTAACTCCAAACTAGTTCCTTTCTATCCTGTCATGTTTCCTTTCTGGCTTAGCAATAGTAAAAAGTAGATGGAGATGAATAGTCTGAAATAATTCTAGTTAGTCAGGCAGTAGTCCCTGAGTACCAGTTTTGTTTTGATTGATGTAGAAAATAGTTGGAAGTTTTTAAACAGATAGAGTGGTGTGGTAACTCAACTGTAGGGAGATTATTTTACAGTTCTGAGGGGTATATGATTGCCTTTCTATTTTTTTAAGATTATGATCTTAAAGATTCAGATCACATATCCATTTAAAATGTCTTGTAGAGTATAGTGTAAGACTTTGGTCTAAAACTAATTTCTGCCAGATTGTTTTCCAGGGTTTTTCCATCTGGCTTTGTTTGTTTAATCACATAAGGATTTCTTTCTTAGGTAATTTATGTCTCCTGCTTTGTCACAAACTGGGTTGAATTTCATTATTTCTGATTCTTGTCTAATCTTTTCCGGGAAACTTATTACCCAGGTGAAGGAGAAAGAGGGACAGCAAATATTTTGGTAAATCTGTGAGCTGGGCAAATGTGGCAGATAATATGCAGGTAGAATCTACTGGATTTTCAAATGATTAGCTCTGGTGGGAGTGAGAGTGTGGGGAAAGAAAAAAATCTACTATGAGTCTGACAGTGACTAACTGGGAACTCCTTGGGTATAAAGACCTTTTTTGCCTTTCTTTGTATTTCCAGAACCTAGTACATAGTAGGTGTTTAATGAATGGCAGTTTACTTAACTCACTGATCCTGATTGTTAAAGTAGTCAAATGGGAAGAGGGAGTAAAATCTAGAGTACAATGTTAAGAAATAAATTATTTGCCCAGGTTGTGATAAATGCCTATAATGCCTGCTACCAAAGGTGCAGAGGTTAGAAGATTTCTTGAATGTGAATGGACTAAGCCAATTAAATACCCCCACTAAATTTAGGAAAAGTGGGTAACAGATTACCTAAGAAGGGACCGTATGAGAGAACCATTCAGATCAAAGATCCAGAGGGCAGAGTGGAATCAGGCTCATGCATATCCCTCCTTGCACTTCTGGACGGTGTGAAAATTTGAAAACTAAACAATATAAAATGACTTATTTTTTAAAACTGCTTTTGAAGTGAATTGCATTTGTAAATATCAAATTTGAGTTTCCAGAAGGACATTCCCACAGAAAATTAGAGATGTGAATTGGTACCACAAAGGAATGTTTGGGATTTAGATTATAAAGATAGAAATTATCTGATTGGCGAACACAATTGAAGCCATGGAATTAGATGAGAAAATCAAAGAAAATTGCAGGTCCAGGAAAGGAAGTCCTTTGACAGCATCTATATCCAAAGGATGACAGAGGAAGACCATGAATCAAGATGACAAACTGATGATAGCATAGCCTTGAAAGTGGAGAACTAGGAGACTAAGGATCGTGCATACAGAAGCTTAGGAAGGAGAATGCCAGGGTAGTTAAAAATGCAGAGCTGTCAAGAAGGATGAATACTGAGAGAGTCCAATGGATTTAGCAATTAAGAAGACATAAGTAACCTTAAAGAGGACAGTTTTCATCTGATGGAGCCGTAAGCCAGAGAGCAAAGGTCAGTGAAACAAATGGGGTCAGAGGAAGTGCAGGTCTTAGTGTAAACTATTCTTTGTAGAACTTTCACAATGAAAAGATTATTGATTTAAACTTGGAAGAAATCTCAGAGGCCAAAATAGTTCAAGCTCTACATTTTAGCTAAAGTCCAGGAAAATTAAATGGAATACTCAAGATAGCCCAAGTAGTGGGTTACAAAGCCAGATTCTTTGAATTCGGATATATTGGCTATGTTTATTTTAACCTCCATCCCCCATTACTACTGTACAACAATTTTAGATTAATAGCTTAAGTGCTTAGCAGTCAAGGGAACTTAGGTGGCTCAGCCATTCTCATTTTACAGATGAGTAAATTGAGGCCCAGAGAACTAAATGAGTCATCGAGTGTCAGTAATATTCCTCTGACTCCACATCCAGCATCCTTCCCATTGTACCATAATGTCATCATGATACAGTAATTTATGAACATAAATGATGGAAAATTATTTAAAACATGGGAAAGTTTAACAGTATTAAATGTGTAAGAGAGGAGATCTTCATTGGATAATATTATTTTTATCCTGCCGTTACTTTGCTCTAGCTTCCAAGGTATTACTTCACATTTAACATGTGTTTAGTTGTTGTCCCTAGACTTCTATTTTGGAGGAATAAATAATGTAATAAAAACCTTTCTCATTTTATAGATGAGTAAACTGAGGCCCAGAGAACTAAAAAATAATGTAATAAAAACATTTCTCATTTTATAGATGAGTAAACTGAGGCCCAGAGTCGCTAATTGTCAATCATATTTCTCTGACTCCATACCCAGCATCCATCCCTTTGTGCCATGATGTCATCCAATACAGTGGTTTATAAATATAATTAATGAAAAATTATTTAAAACATGGGGAAATTTAACAGTATTTGAATGTGTAAGTAAAGAGATTTTCATTGAATAATATTATTTTTATCCTGCTGTTACTTTGCTCTAGCTCCCAGTGAATTACTTCACATTTAACATGTGTTTAGTTGTTGTCCCTAGACTTGTAGTTTGGAGGAATAAATTATGTGGAAACAATTGCAAAAACTTACATTCAAAGAAAATGTTTTTCATTAAAAATATATTTACCTTCTGTCCTAAAGAGTGACAAAATGAAAATAGCAATGTTTAAAAACCAGTATGCCAAGCCCATGCTTAATGTTGGTTTATCACAGTTTCTGCGCTTTAATTAATATTAATCTGGATAAGTTTTAACTTTAAAAACGTTAATTTAACTCACTAGGTCTCCTGGCTCATTAATCTCTTCAATGGTGTCATTTAGGAGAAAATGCCTCATCAAACAATAGCGGCTCAATCATAGAAGTATGCAATAGCAACAGCACAAAAGACTCCTAGGACTTAGAATATTTCTCACTTCTCAGCATTTCTTCTCTTGGCTAACATTAGTCTTTGAGAAGCTCTCATCCTTAGCAAAATAATCATCTTAAAATGTGACTTCCTTTTCCTAATAATATATTTTTGAGAGAGAGAGAGAGAGAGAGAGAGAGAGAGAGAGAGAGAGAGAGAGAGAGAGAGGAGAAGGAGGGAGAAGAAAAGGAAGAGGGAAAGGGAGACAGAGGGAAAAAGAGAGAAGGAAGGAGGGAGAGGGAGAAACAGACACAGAAACAGAGCCAGACAGAGAGACAGAGATACTGAGGGACAGAGAGACAGACAGTCACACAGAGACAGAGAGACAGAGAGAGATAGAGAGGCAAACAAGCAGAGAGACTGAGAGACAGAAATACACAGAGACAGAGGGATAGAGAGACAGAGACAGAGTGAAACAGAGAGACATAGCAACAGAGAAACAGAGATAAACAGCCAGAGAGAGAGACAAGAAAGACAGAGTCAGAAAGACAGAGATAAAAATAGAGACAGAAATAGAGAGACATACAGGGACCGAGAGAAGGAAAGACAGAAGGAGACAGATTGAGAAAGAGACAGACAGACAGAGAATAGACAGAGAAATATATAAAGACAGACAGAAAAAGAGACATACAGAGACAGACAGACTTACATACACAGAGAGAAAGATAGAGACACTATCAGAGAAATGGTCTTCAGTGGGGAAATTTTTTTTTAAACTTCTAGATCCAGCCTTGGGAAATATATTGTTTCCTTCCAGTCCTATTCATGGCTAGTAAGTTGGTAATCTCACACTTCCCTCTTTTATTCACTATTTCAAGGTTCAGCAGCACTGGCTCACATGCTGTTCCTCCCCCATGACATCTAATCTCCTATCCTCTTTGGTAGCCCTCCATGGCTGCTATCTATCATCACTTCTGCCTCCTGACTTCTCTTGCTTCCTTGAAGATGCAATACATCTCACATCTTCCACAAGAGGTCTTTCCTCTCCCATCCCTCCCTCCCCCTCCTTCCCAACCCCTAGCGATTTCCCTGTGAGATTACTCCCCATTGATTCTGTATATCATGTATATCTGTACTTGGTGGTTCACATTCTGTCTCCCATCAGGCTGTGAGCCACTGGAGGATACACTCTCTCTATGAGTCTTCGTTTATTCTGGGCATTTATCACAATGCTTGGCGCATGATGAGGGCTTGCTAAATGCTTGATAGTGATAATGAGGATGAGGATGAGAAGGACAGAAATAGCTGCCCTGCCCCATTCATGGGGTTGTTGTTGGGAAATCAATGAGATAATGGGTGTGTGAATATTCTAAAAATAATGTCAGCACCAAGCAGAAAGAAGATGCCATAGCTTATTTATGTAGCACCTGGTATATGTCAGTACTGCACTAAGCCTTGTGAGGACCTATTTGGTCCCCATAATAGTCCTGAAAAGTAGGTACTGTTTTTTTCCCATTTTTACAATTGAAAAACCTGAAGTTTAATGACTTGCACAGGATCTCACAGTTTAACTGAAGTCAAATGCTGGGCGCTCTATCCACTGTGCCATCTAATTGCCGGTAACTGGCTGCTTCCTGACTTTTCTATTCTGGAACCCATAGCGTCATTAATGACCAGACCAGACCTGGTTCAGAGCAGGAAGCACCAAGCAACAGAAGCCATTGTTCTCAGCTCACAAGCTCCTTTCTCATATTTGATTCTAATCACCATGACTCAGAAATCTTGCCTTGAACTTCTATTGCTCGGGTTCTAGGACTTAGAAACTAGAGCTTCAGCCAGAAGGCTGACTTTCTTGACCCTCTTATTTGCCAGTATATAAGCTACTGGCCAGCTCAGGAGGACCTTAAGTGACTTCTTTGGATTTAGTGTGCTCCCCTTTCAGGCAGCACATGATACCTACCATCATCTCTAAAGATTTTCTACCAAGGATTCTCAATTTGGAGTCACAAACCCTAAAGAAATCTGAGAAAATTTCAGGAACATAGATTTCAAGAGGTCTTCTCTGAAACATACATACACATATACACACATACTTATACACATATACACAAAAATATAGTATATATAATATGTACATTTACTTATATGCAAACATATAATATATATTATATATAACATGAAATTACATATTCTGTTTCATATATTAACATATGAAAATATATGCATATATGTGTATACATACATTAATAGTATATCTAATTAAAATTTTGCATTTCCTTTAGTAGTTTGAAGCCATTATTATAAAAAGAGTTCTTTGTTGATCATACATTAAGAATAATAAACAGAGCCATGTGCACAATGGTAAATGCTTGAATTATGGATGCAAAGACCAAGGAACTATCCCTGTCCTTGAGGAGCTTATAGTCGAGAAACCTAAAAAGGTGGAACAATATGGGCAAGCATCATAAACAAGGGAATGGCAGTGGGAAGGCACTAAGATTCTAAAAGATGGAATGAGAAAGGGGTACCAGTTTTGTATGAATAATGAGTATGTAAAGAGGAGTGATGTAAAATCATTCTGGAAATGTAGGTTGAGGTTAAATTATGAAGAGTTTTCAATCTCAAACTGAAGAGTTTGTATTTTATCCTAGAAGGAAATTCTTGAGCAAGGTAATAGCATGATCAGCCCTGTGCTATACAAAAATATTCTGGGATGTATGGAGCACGTTTGGAAAGAAGGAAAGAATAGAATCAAGGAGATAATTTTGAAAGTTATTACAGTGGCTGTAGCTGTGAGAAGTGATTCAATTGTTCTAAGAACCTGCCCTGTGTTGGTATTTTGTGACTATAGAGGGAACCAACTTGACAGATGCCATGAAGATAGAATCAACAGGATTTGGCAATTAATTGAATTTAGGGAGTAAACAAGAAGAAAAAGGGGAGGAAATCCCTTGAAATTTGTGGAGATGCCTTCCCAGATACTTTTACCTTCAACTGATATGGGAAAGTTTGAAAGATAAATAGGTTTGGGAGGAAAATAAACCTTGGCTGCCATAACTTTGGCCCCTAATATTCCAGGGAACTCTACC
Organism: Sarcophilus harrisii; assembly: GCF_902635505.1. Lineage (NCBI taxonomy): Eukaryota > Metazoa > Chordata > Mammalia > Dasyuromorphia > Dasyuridae > Sarcophilus > Sarcophilus harrisii. The sequence continues at coordinate 226,624,314 of NC_045431.1, read as the reverse complement.
TTCAATCAACACATCCATATTATAGTGACTCATTGCAATATGGGGAACATTTGAATTTGCCATTATCCTAAGAACTTCTAAACACTGACATTGATATTTCTTAGTTATAAAATTGTAGGTAAGGCAACATCTATTTATGCCTCAATTTTCCCTTCATTAAAATGGAAAGAATAATATTTCTGTTAGCATCCTGTTAAAATAGTTATGAGGAGAGCAAATTATTATTTTTATTACAGCTTTTTATTTTTAAAACATATGCATGGATAATTTTTCAACATTAGCAAAAGTTTGTGTTTCAAATTTTTTCCTCCCCTTCCCCTCACCCACTCCCCTAGATAGCAAATAATCTAATATTTGTTAAACATATTAAAATATATGTTAAATCCAATATATATATATATATATATATATTCATACAATTATTGTACTACACAAGAAAAATCAGATCAAAAAGGAAAACAGTGAGAAAGAATACAAAATACAAGTAAACAACAAAAGGAGTGAAAATACTATGTTGAAACCCACATTTAGTCCCCACAGTGCTCTCTGGGTGCATATGGCTCTCTTAATCACAGGATCATTGGAACTGGCCTTAATCATCTCATTGTTGAAAAGAGCCACATCCATCAGAATTGATCTTGGTATACACTTCTTGTTGCCGTATACAATGATCTTCTGGTTCTACTCATTCCATTTAACATTAGTTCATGTAAGTCTCTCCAGGTGAGAACAAATTATTTTTAAGAGATATTTTGTTTGTTTCATTTTCAAATCACAAGTAATTCCTTTCACACTTTAATTCATATATCTCTTTAGAGTCTGGAAATTTATCTATATACACTGAGTTATTTGACAAGCTCTTGGAGATAAACGATTAAGTCATTAGTATCCTCATTATTCTGAGAAAGGAACTAAGTATCATCAAGATTAAAGGAATTTCCCATGATCACATAGCTTATATGTCAAAAGTGGGAACTGAAGTCAGGTCTCTCTGATTCTTGAGTCTACTTACTCATGCGATCCCTCTCAGTACCAAATTAAAGAGTGATAAATGAGATTAATTAGTGTTTTACTGGGTTTTTGGAAGGAAAGTACTTGTTAAAGAACTCTATAGAACAAGAGAGGCACCTAGGGGGTGCATTGGATGGAGTTCTGGATTGGGAGTCAAGAAGACTCTTCTTCCATAGTTCCAAGCCAATCTCAAACACCTATTGTATAACCATAAATCAGTTGAATCTATTTGCCTCAATTTCCTCTTCTGTAAAATGAGCTAGAGAAGTAAATGGAGAACCACTCCAGTATTCTTGCCAAATAAACCTCAAATAGAGTCAGACATAAGTGAATAACGAAATATAAAAGGAAGATGCTTATTCTGATCACTATTACTATATGGCATTAATATTATAGTTTTTTGTTTTGCTTTGCTTTCATTTTTTTTATAATTACAGCTAGAAATGGATGGAGGACAAGATACTATTCCTTTTTAAATTCTTTATGTTTAGTGCTCTGTGGATTGTTGAACAAGTGGATAGTATGACCACTTTGTCTAAATGTGTGAGTACTAAGAGGCGAAATCAATTTTTGCAGATGTGAAAAAAAAGATGCTGTGATAATGACAATAGTGATAACGGTGATAGCTTTGGATATTAGTCATTGTTGAATGCCACAGAACACTTCCATGTTCTTTCTTTCCCTTGGCCTCCAACTTCCACCTCCTTACTCTACCTGCAGAAATTCATGCTTGGAGGAAGAGCCAGATTATGGCTTCCTCCAAGTCCCCGCTGTTGTTGGTTACAGCCGCCAAATCCATTCTGAGTACCAGATGATTTACACTTGGAAGAAAAACCGGAGGATGAAGCCTACTGCAGGACCTATTGAGACATGTGCAAAGCCTCCTTTTGCACATGATTTATGCCCTTTAGGGCAGACAAACCATTGATAATCTCTTGGAGGCCGAGGGCCAGTCTGTTTCAGTCCAAAGACAGAGAGTGGCTCAAGATTTATTCCCGTTTCGAACTGGCTCTCTCCTCTTGCCCTCCCTCTCTGTTTTTTAGGCCCAAGATGGTAAAATTTCTGGCTTCAGATTTCTCATAACACACAGAAGTCGATAGGCAAGCTAGAGCCATCTGTTTTCTATAAATTGAATGATTTGATTATAGCGCCCTATAGAACACTCCCATCAGGAAGGGCCTGTATTTTACTCAACTGCAAGAACATTCTCTCTGGCTGTGATTTAAATATGCCAAAGTCTGGGAACTCTCTTTTTAATTATCGCTTCTATGTTTCACAGTTTCCCTAGGAAGTACTTGAATTGCTCCCCAAGTAGATTATAACTCAGAAGAGACAAAGGGGGAAGTTCTATCAGTGAAATGAAAGAAAGAAAGTAAAAGGAATTATTTAATAGCATTCTTTGATTGGTTCAAAACAAGGACCCTATTCTCTTGACTCTTAAAAAAGAAAAAGAAAAAGAAGAAAGAAAAGTTTAAATTGGTTTTGAATTTAAAGAATATTTTGTTTTTGGATCCAGGGAGGATTTTTTGGTTGCTAAAAGGCATTTCTGAGAACTGTTTCTCATAGGGAGCAGATACTGTGGTGTTTTAGCTCTAGCACATGTCCATCTGGCTCACCCCAAATTCTGCCTTCTAACAGAAGAGATAAAATAATTCCTCATTCCTTTCTCAAAACTCTCATAATAGGTGACACAGGCAAGTCTTTCCAGTGCGCACAATTCTTTGTATATGTCATCTCATTGGTCCCTTCCAACAACCTTGGGAGGTAAATACTATAATCATCTCCATTTCTATAATGAGGAAATTGAGGCTGAAGGAGAGTGAGAGCTTACTCAATATCAGCACTGATGAGTCTAAATCAAGATTTAAACTCCAGTCTTCCATATTGTTCATGTCTAATATTCTTTGTTTTTTAGATTTTCAGTAGTATTTTACTTTTCCAAAACAAAGTAAAAGTAGTTTTCAATATTCATCTCTGTAAGATCTTGTGTTCCAGATTTTTCTCCCTTCTTTCTCCCTCCCCAAGACAGCAAGTAATCTGATATAGATTAACTGTGTGTAATTCTTTTAAACATATTTCCATATTTGTCATGTTGTACAAGAAAAATCAGACTAAAAAGTAAAAAAAAATGCAGAGAAAGAAAATAAACAAATAAAAATGTGAAAATACTATGCCCTGATCTACATTCAGTCTCCATAGTTCTGTCTCTAAATACAAATGGCATTTTCCATCCTAGGTGTATTGGAATTTCTTTGAATCACCTTATAGTTGAGAAAAGCCAAGTTGGTCATCATATAATCTTCTTGTTGCTGTGTCCAATGTTCTCTTGGTTTCGTTCACTTCACTCAGCATCAGTTCACATTAAGTCCAGGCTTTTCTTAAATCAGCCTGATCATCATATCTTATAGAAAAATAATATTCCAATACATTCAGATACCATCACTTATTCAGACATTCACCAACTGATGGGCATCCACTCAATTTCCCAGTACCTTGCCATAAAAAGGGCTGCTACAGAGATTTTTATACCATGTCCAAAATTCTTAGCACTGTACCACAACCTACTCAAGGAGATTCTGTTGAACTAGAAAAAAGCATGAACAAAGCACTTGATTGTAAGTTCAGTAGATACATAGGCAAAATTGAAATAACCCTTGATCCCAAGAAACATATTCTAGTGGATGATCATGATCATGATCATGATCATGATCATGATCATCATGATGATGATAGGATTAATAACCACTTCCTCTGGGAAAAATAAATCATGATTTTGAAATTGGAAAAGTGACTAGGGAGGAGGAATACAAAAGATATCCTTCCAGTGAATGTTCATCTTTCCAGTGCAGAAAGCTCCATTATGTCTAAAAGTTTTCCCAATAATTTGCTTACTTTACCTGCAAAGAGGCTTCTTAAGTTTGTGCTGCAAGGACAATCTGAGAAATCTTCTCTAGCTACAGAGAAACAGAATGATTCTCCTGGAGATGAAGTTAGAAATACCATTCACGTAGAAAGAGCCTTTAATAGTATACTATAAAAAGGATAGATGACTTATAAATGAATTTTAGTGCTTCAAATAGGCTTTCCTTGCTAATATTTGTTTTTTGCTGAATGAATGCATTCTTTTGAGAGTACTGGATTTAACTGGTGCAAATGTGGGATTTATCTATGAATTAGACAGTTTTTTTGGGGGGGAATCAAGACTCCTTGTCAACACTTGCTATAAATGATTTCTTTATTCTCCTATCTCCCCCCGCCACTCTCCTTTCATCTTTCAGTTATAAAATTAAATCCTACAGTGGGGAAACAGTTATTGTTGGCTTGGAAACCAAACCACAGTTGAGAATCTGTCATTATAGATTTCTTCCTTCCCTGCCCTCCCCACCCCAAGTACAAAGGACAGTCAGGGTTTATACTGTTGAATTACCCATGTAAGTCATAGCAGAAACAGGAGTATCCAAATATGTACCATTAGTTCAGCTTGGTTGATGTCCATTACAGCAAAACAAAACAGCCCCCAATCTTTTAAGAAGGTAGACATTCAGAGGTAATTAGATCATTTTTTAAAATACAGAAGTAACGGTCATCTAAATATTGAGGTGATTTTACAATTCACTACCTTTTTGATAAATGCTTTACCAAATTTTCTCCATACAATAGCCATGTATTATAAGTGGTAGATAGGTGGTTATGTCTAATTTGAAGATGAAGATAATGAAATTCAGAATGATAGGATGATTTTCTGGCCTTTCATGCTCATACCATCACCCAAGGTTTCCAAACTTTTATACTCTATGCCCAGTTCACCATACTGAAGATAGTATTTTAGTAAATAAAATTATTTGGGAGATCCCATCATATTTTTTTTCAAGTCCCCTTCTCTTTCCACAGGGTCTCCACACTTTCAAAATTCTAAGTGCCCATCAATCATCTTTGATGACCCAAATGTTCCTCTAAGTGACCACCCTTAACAATACTTAGTGACTTTTCCCTTCCCTCAAACCACACCAAGATCAAGTCCCTTCATTTGGAGTCTAATTCCTTCATTCCTTTGCTTACCAGCTGGCGACTCATAAAATTCTAGTATCATATTATTACTGTAGATCATCAAATCCAAGGCCACCTTTTTTATTTTTTTATTTTTTAAGCTTGCGGTTTAGAGAGGTTCAATGGCTTGATGGAGATTACACAGGTTAAAAGTGCCAAAGGGAAGATTCAAGCTCTGTTCCTCTCACTCCAAATCCTTCACCCTTTCTATGTATCAATGGGGTAATGATCTGTATTGAAATTATATGAATAATAAATGAGATAGTACATATGAAGTGCTTTCCAAAGCTTAAAACACTATGTAAATGTTAGCTGTAAGAATACCAAGAATAGCATTGGTAATTGGTAATTCACATTTATAAGGTGATTTAAAGTTTATGAGATACTCTTTCATAACAAGCTTGTGAGATGAATAATGTGAATGTTAGGATCTTTGATTTTCAAATTAGGAAACTGAATCTCTGGGAAAGGATTAATGGGGTGGAGTCAATTTGCCCAGGATCCCATAGCTTTTGAGTAATTGGGGCTGGATTCAAACACAGGACTCTTGGAGACTCCAAGTCTACTACACTACCTCATTCCACTGTCTCATTATATGTATTACCTCAGTTTTCTAGATCATGAATTACAAGTAAAAGGGAATATAAAGATCCTTTTGTTCAGCCCTTTCAGTTTATTAGGTGAGGAAATTAAGAACCAGTCATTTGGGCTTTTTAATTTTTTTATTTTCCCAATGTCAAAATGGTGGTAAATGGCAAAGACTAGTTTTGAATTTAAGTACTCTAACTCCAAAACTAATATTTATATAATATTTTCTTTTTATAATATTATTTCTATATCAGTGTCTTTATTATATATATATATCCGTTCTTTAATATTACCATATATTTCTATGTATGTATATATATATATGTATATGTATCAGTCCCTTCTATAATATCATCATATATATGTCTTTATACACAATTATCTATATATACCCCTTCATCTATAAAAGGGAGGAGATTGAGCAAAATGATCTGTAACGTGATTTCCAGCTTTAAACCTAGCATCCTATAAATGATGTTCATGAAATTGTACCCCTCCTCCATGCAGGTGATGCTCACTTTTTTCTATTCTCAATGCACACATTTAAATGTGTGGCAGGTTTATGGGAGAAAGATTCTATTGATTTTTTTTATTTTGTTTATGCATTTAATGCCTTTATTTTGTACTAATTGTGATACATAGATAGAAACTCATGTACGATTGTTCTAAATGGATATGTATGCAAAGATTATCTCAGACCTCAGTTAGTTGCAAGGTATTCCATTCTTGGGACCAATAGGCCTTCTAGCTCTAAATCTATCCTATTATGAGCCAACAGGAAATTAAGGTAAGGGTAGATCAGTGGGTATCATACAGAAGGCAAAATTCAATGCCTCTTGTATCTTGCCCTGTCATAAACAATGGTCTATTTTTTGATGTATATACAAAGAACCCTGTTGGCAACAAATATTTCTTCTTCCTAGCCAGACCAGTGAATCCATCAGCAAACACTTCATCCTTCAGGGCTTTCTTCTCCCTATTAATAAATATTAATTGATATAGATGATTTTCTAGGCTCAGGAGCACGCTGGGCCACTGGCTGCAGCTTCCCTAGGTGAACTTCAAACAAGTATTCCTATTTTCCCCTGTTTTTTCCATAGACAGTTCAGAGGTCTTATTCATAGCAAGCAGTTGTAGGTGAGTAACTTATCGTTGGTCCTTAAGCTCCAGAAATAAATCAAGTTACAAACTCTGAGGTTCCTCTACATTCACTGTTTCCTGCCTGTCCATGTTAGGCCATAATGTACTATAAATAACGTGAGCTGTTGGTGGGAAGAGTTGGGTTCAGGAATTTCAACGACATTGTTCAGGTTTATGAACATTAATTAATATTCAGCCATCTGTCTCTTTGCACTTCCTGCTCCCCCACTTATGCAAATAAGGCTGTCAATTAGTCTGGAGGCTGGCAGGACATTAAAGGGTCCTTTGTCTGAATGTTTTTGCAACACATAGATTTTTTTGTTTCCCTTTTTGGAGGGCTTCGTAGAAGATTGTGCACACAGTAGAAAAACATAAATAACCTTTAGAGCATTGGCGCTTGCATCTATAGCAAAACCAGAAGTTAAATGTTTTAGAAAATACTTATTAAGAGAGCAAATTGGGGTAACATTTTTAAATCAAAGAACTGGAAAGAGGATTCTGTTTTGTTTTGTATTTGTGTTTTAGCTTAGGCCCAGAAATAGCACTCAGAAATTATAAGACTATATTAACATCATTATTAGCACATTTTGTAATTAATAATATCGAATTAGAACTTTTAGGTAATTTGAGAGGGAATATGCCTTGTTGACTTCCCTGACCCTATTTTTAATACTACCCTAGAGATCTGAAACTTATTAGCTTCTCAGAGATGCCATTCAGATTATTAGTAAATTATAGTTATAAATCAAAGAATCATGGAACATTTTAAAGATACTTGAAAGATACTTTAGAACAGTGATTCTCAAACTTTTGTTTTCAGTATCTTTATCCTATTAAAATGATTGAGGATCTCGCCAAAGAATTTTTATTTATCTGGATTATATTTATAGACATTTACCATATTGGAAATAAAAACTATTTTTGAATTTGTAGACCCTCTAAAAGGGTTTCAGAGATCCCTAGGATTCTCTAAACCATACTTTGAGAACCATTGCTTTAAAACATATATTTTGAGACATAAGATGCTATATCTGGAAGGGACTTAAGAATATGGAACATCACAGCCAGAAAGGTTACTGGAACTTGGAACATAGATTGTTGAGTCTGAAATAGGTCTGAAAAGTACAGAAGGTAAGATTTGGAAGAGAATCCATCCCATTTATTTTATAGAAGAGGAAACTGAGGCTGGAATAAACTGAAAATAGTATTTAATCAGGGACCTTGCTCTATCTAATATGCAACTTAGCTGCCACATAGAAGCTAAGTTCCTGATGGGCAAAAGCAAATGCTTATTAAATAAAAAAGAATTTGTGTCTTAAATGTTTAGCATAATGCCTTCCACATACTAAGTACTTCTAAATGGTTTTTAAAATTGAAGAGGGTTGTTGAATACTATTTAATAGATAATACTGTCATCATTGGATATTATAACCCTCATCCGTGTTTCCCCATGCCCCACATATATACTGCTGATTTTGTTCAGTCATTTCATTTGTGTTCATTTTGTGACCCTATCTGGGATTTCCTTGGCAAGGATTCTGGACTGCTTTGCCATTTCCCTTTTTAGCTCATTTTACAAATAAAGAAACTGAGGAAAACAAAGTTAAGTGATTTGCCTAGGATTATATGGCTTGGTTCTTAAACTGGATTTGTTCTCAAGTTTTCCTATATTTCAATACAGGACAGACCAGAAAGTGCTGTGTTCAAATATAACTTCACACACTTACTACTTATGTGACCTTGGTCAACTCAACAAGTCACTTAACTTTTGTTTGCTACAGGTTCCTCATCTATAAAATGGGGCTAATGATAGAACCTACCCCTCAGAGAAATTGTGAGACTGAAATGATAGAATTGTAAAGCACTTAGCAGAGTCCCAGATACATAGCAACTACTATATAGATGTTAACTATTATTATTTTTATTTGAACATAATAACTTTGCTTTCTTTGTCCTCAGCTTGTCACGTACTATCTTCTCCTACAAAAGTATAAAACACCTGAGTAGAGGAATTATTCTTTTACTTCCCCCCACCACCACCCCAGCACTTAACACAATACCTGGCATATAATAAACATATAATAAATGCTTTTTGACTTGACAGCAAAGCAGAGTAATCCTAGGTCAGAAAAAACATTAACCACTCAGAAAATCAGGGAATTCTTTTCCCATATGGAAGATGAGATGAGATCTAAGCTCTGAATCATATGCTAAAGCTATTGTTCAATTGTTTTAATAATATTACCCATTATTTCTTGGATAATAAGCTCACATCATTGAAAACCTGTAATGGTTCACTGTATTATTTTGCTAGGAAAAATATCACCTAATAAAATATAATGACTAATGAGTATTTAAAGTTATTTATTAAGTAGTAACAGTACTATCTGAAATCATCTTTGTTGTTTTCCCCTGTACTTCTGCAAGAAACTTGTGCACCTTAATTCAATAATGCTAATAACATCTCATAAAGCCAACAGGTTATGGATATTACTGGCCCCATATGGAAATTATGGTACTAAGAGGTTAATGAGCTTATTCACTTTCAAATACCAAATCTCTCTGAATTAAGTTATTATGGTTTCTTATTTCCTGAACCTGAGAGGACTTGTCTATTAACCCTTCACTTTTTGCTAGAATGATAAAATATGCTGTGTAGTTTTATTCTCTTTTTTTTTCAAATTCATATCCACAGCATCCCACACAGTTCTTATGCCTGACATGTAGTAGGTCCTGAATTAATGTTAGTTAAATGGAGCTCAAGACATTTAAATATTTGTTAATAACTTTCATTTACATGGTCCTTTAAGTTCTTTCTGTGCTTATCTCCTATCAACCTTTCAATGTAGAAATCACGAGTTTCATTAAGCTCCATTTTATAGATAAATAAACTGAGGTTCTGGGAACTGATTTTGAACCCTTCTTTGGACACTTGGACACTTTAATTCACCCAAGAGTCAACTTGTCAGGCTCATAATGTCCTACATGCAGCTGCAGCTCCAAATCGTCTTCTCTGGCCACCATGGCTTTGGCTACTCAACCTCAAGATTAAGCGTAATCTAGTTAAGCAACTTTCTGAAGGGTTGGGCCACAATACAATCTTCTTACACTCAGTTCTGCAAATGGGATAGAGTTTGGTAGGAAGGACAGGGCTACATTCCATAGACTAGAAAGGCAGAAGTGGTGACCAGGCTTTGTCATACCATGTTTGGGCACATTGAGAGTAGCAAGGAAACACCAATCAGCTATTTAATAAATATTTATTGTCTCCTCATGCTACATCTTCACTGCTAAAAGGGGAATAGAAAAGCACATATTGAACACTGCCTTCAAGACATGGTATAATTTGAAGAATATTAAACATGGAACCAAGAAACTTGACTTCAAATCGTAAGCGTGCTATCCTCCATCACATAGTAGGTACTAACATAGTAGGTGCAAACTTCATGTTTATTAATTTATTGAATTTTTAACTTACCAAACCACATTTTCTTCATTTGGAAAATGGGGATCATAATATTTATGTTACCTTCCTTACTGAATTGTTATGCTGGAAACTTTTATAGTTTCTTGGATATGTAATTATTTATGACCTAATTTTTCTCCTCTAAAATCAAAGACTAGGTGAGCCTCTCTGAGTAGACAGAAGAGCATAAGGTAGCATTTTGACTTTTTTCCACTGTGTCTACATAGAATATATAGATAAAAGTTCAACATATTATTTACATAAAATGCTGCCTGGAAGGCCAAAGGTAGGGGTTATATTTTCTGTTTATCCCTTTTCCCCCCACCCTCAGCAGGCTGTTAATAATGAAAATGGCCTCTTAGGCTATATCAAGGGAAGAGAAATCAATTTTTTTAAGGTCAGAATATGGGGAGTAAAATGCCATTGGGCATTTCTGAGTACTCACGGCTTCATTCCGTGAGATAAAGAGGCACTTAGCTAGGGCTCTTGTAAGCCTTGAACATCATATTAGATTCACTCAGCAATAAGACTCATTAAAATAATTACATTCTTCTTGCCAGAATTTGACTTCAAGACCACTTCCAGGTCTTTAGCCTTTTAGCGCTACGATTTTAGAAAGGCATGGATGGCAGATTCCTCCTCCCATCCCCGTGTATACTATTACACACACACACACACACACACACACACACACACATACACAATCTTTCCAACAAATGCAGCATATAAAGATGCCTGCAACAAAATAAATGAGTTATCTGGTGTTCATGGTTTAATATAGCTGCTGTTATTGTTGGTTCATGTGCCTCTCGGGAGAGAGCATTTCAAAGAAGGCTCAAGTCTTGCAGAGCTTTGCAGTAATAAAATAGTATTTAATGAAATGACTTTTTAGAAGACTAAGTTAAGGCTGAAATCTAATTTATAAAAACATCACAATAAGGTCCATCCGTTGAAATTCCATTTATTGGCTTTGGATTCAAATCCTGTTGAGACAACAAGAGACCTCATCCATCCACAGATTTCAGATGTTTAAAGACTTCCGGGGTACTTCCTAGTGTTCAGTCTCCTTCCCTAGGATTTAGGACACCATCCAAAACTTCCCCTCTTCATCTATATGTCTTTGTAAGGGATCAGTTAAAATTCTGTGGAGCAGGTTAAGTTTGAAACATGCAGAGACTCTCAGTGAGCTGATAGTTGTTGCTGTGGCCTTTTCCAAATTGCTGATAGACCAAAAATTTAAAATCCTAAAAATAATTGCATTATTGATTTTGTCTATCAAATTACTCTGATATATTTAAAGTGAGCATAGAATCAAAGTTCACCAGAGTTTAAAGCATGAGCTCATAGGATTATAGATTTTACCTGGAAGGGGCTTCCCTTCCAACCCTCTTATTGTGCGGGTGAGGAAGCTGAGGCACAGAGATGAAGTAACTTGCCCAGTTACAAAGAAAGGGAGAGTTGTAATTTGAAGCCAGTTCACCTGACTTTATATCCTGCATCCTCTCAATGATTATTGTTATTGTTCAGTTATTTTTATCATGTCTAAATTTTTGACTGCATGTAGAGTTTCTTGGAAAAGCTCATTTTACATATGAGCAAACTGAGGCAAACAGGGTTAAATGACTTGCCTACAGTCACACAGCTAATAAGTGTCTGAAGCCAGATTTGAACTCTGATCTTCTTGACGACAGGCTTGGTGCTCTGTCCACTTTCCCACTAACTATCCTGTTCTTTACATTTTTGTTATTAATTTGTCTCAGTTATAATGAACTATCTGTGGCGGTTTTCTTGGCAAAGATTCACCAGAGAAGTTTGCTGTTTCCTTCTTCAGCTCATTTTATAGATGAAGAAACTGAGAAAAGCAGGATGAAATGAATTGCCTAGGATCACACAGCTAGTAAATGTCAGAGGCTGAATTTGAACTCAGGAAGAAAAGTCTTCCTGATTCCAGGTACAATTCTCCATCTACCAGGCCACTTAGTTGTTTCATATTGTGCACTACATCAAAGGTCCTTCACCTCAAAGTTCCTTAGGTTTTCTCCTAGAGCTAGAAGGGACCTTAGAAAATGTAACATAAAATGAAATTCCTACATATATCACTAGAGACAATCCTAGAACATAAATGTCAACTGAAAGGGATTGTAGAATCTGGAATCTATATTGGCAAAGTATCATGGGACATGAGAAAATAAAATGGTAGAATTACAAGTTGACAAAACATAGGACAGGGAATATTGAGGCATTAATCTTTTTCTTTTTCAAAACCAAGAAATTAAGAAAGAAAAAATTGACAAAAAAAGAGAAAGTATATAATTGAGCATACCATTGTCAAAATTAAATATGGTCAAAGAAAGTGCTGGAGGCCCCTTGTATTTAGCAGCCTTTGAGAGCTGATTATTAAATTTTTATTATGAACATTTGCACCTTGGGAATCAGTAAATACTATGGATAAGGACATGATTTAATGTTTTGTTGATTGTCTAGACATAAGAAAGTGATGAGAAAATGTCATCAATATAAATTAAAATAAAAAAAATAGGCCACGAGAATCTGGTCTTAGATTTTAATCAATTAATTTGACAAATAAGGAAATTAAGGCTTCAAAAGAAACTTATGATCTTCCTCTTTTGTTGTTGTTGTTTGACTATTATAATAGCCTCCTCAGGCTTTCTATTATTCTACTTTCTCTTCTCCCTCATCCATTCTGAATAAAGCTACCAAAATATTTGTTTGCCAAAATCTGTTTCTTACCACATAACTCCTCCAAGTGTAAAAACCTTTTCTCATTATGATTCCTAGTCTTTGAAGATAAAAGACAGTCATTTCCTAACTTCATGTTTTGGTCCTTTCTTAGTTTTCTTCTCATCTTTATTTCTGGCCTTTATATTTTAGCCATTATACTATAGCTCTTCATGAACTCTTTATTGCAGTTAAACTGAACTGGCAGGCATTTCCCATATTTTATTTCCTCCCTCTATGCATCTACAGAAGCAGTTTTCCATGCCTGAAATTGCCTCCCCAAAGAAATCAGCTGAGATTTTAGCTCCTTTGTGAAAATTTTCCAGATGCCCCCAGGTTTTAGTTCTTTCTTCTTCCTCAAGATGCCCTGTACTAATTTGTTTGATGTTGTATTTCCCCTCCCAATATACACATACATATACATGTATAGAGAGACACGTGTTTACCCACACATACACACACCATCACTACTAGTTGAATATAAGCTCTTTGAGTACAGGGGTTGTTTCTTTTTCACGTTCATCTTCCTAGTACCAGTATTTTGTAACACACACACATATACAAATACACACATACTGAATGGGAGAGAAATGTCTAAACTGTGATTCATCCATGAGACTTTTGATTCCAAGACCAATATTCTTTCCACTACTCTAGAATATTTCTTCTGAACACGGCTTCCTACTACATAACACATTTTTAAAATAAAATCCACTGCAGCTACAGCCAGGCAACTCTGAAGTCTTTTGATAAAATGTTTTGGCCAAGTAAAGAATAACAAAATTGACCCAATGGCACAGTTGTCAAACTAGAATATCAGAAGTTGAAAAGGCCTCGGAGATCATAGTCTAATCTTTTCATTTCACAGAGAAGGAAAATGAGATCCCCAAAGGAGAAGTTATTGGACACCAAGATGCCATACTGTAAATAGCATAGATAAATGCCTATGTCCAGGCAACTAAGAAGTGATGGCAGTGGTGTGAGATGTAATTCATTGAGTCAGTTAATTCTCAAGGCAATTGGAATATCTTTTTTGGAAAAAAAATGTAGTTTAACTTGCATCAGGAGTTGGATTTCTTATCACTCTCTATTCTGGGATATTGTTCCAATCTTAGAAGTCTGATTGAAGAGAATATGGGTTTGTTAGCTAGATTGGGGGAATTTTAATGATAGATGAAAGACTTTTGGTTGAGAATATTAGCTATATGTTATTTATGCCAAATTTCTTTTTTGTTGTTGTTGCTATTGAGTCATTTCAGTATGTCAGACACTTTGTGACTCCAATTGAGGTTTTCTTGACAGAGGTACTAGAGTGGTTTGCCATTTCCTTCTCATTACTTCATAGATAAGAAAGTGAAATAATAGGGTTAAGTGACTTGCCTGTTTTCATATTTTAGTCCTTTCTAAGGACTATCTGGAGATGGGCTTGAGTTCATGAAGTTGAATCTTCCTAATTTCAAACCTATTGCTCTATCCACTGTGCCACATAACTGCCCCAAATCCAGATTATCAAAGAGCCTAGATCACCCCAAATCCCAATCCCCAAATGTCTTGCATATATTACAAGTATGTGTCTTTGTAGTAGGATATCCCTAAAACTGAAGATTTTCAATAGTTATAGACAATTGTAATTATCTTTTAGTTCTTCATTTGAATAAGAAAGAAACAAATGAGAAACATATTCTTTACTCCTCCCCTCAACTTCTCAAGCCTTTTCTCATCTATTTCTGGAACAGAGGAAATAATAGAGTAAATTTAAGTAAAGCCGGGAGTACTGAAGTAGCAATCTAGAATTTATTCCCATCTAAAATATCTGCCTTTAGATGCTGAAAGAAACTCTAGCTCTGGAAACTTCTCCAGCTATCAATGACAAATAGCCATGCAACACAGAAAAAAAATTAGGCCTAGAAGATTTCCCTCCATGCTTTGTGTAGTAAATAAAACCACATATTTTATTATACAGTGTATGGTTCTCAGACCTGAGCCCTGCTAAAAAAAGTGTTGGGGAAATCACTTAAGACACTGTCATATTTTTAGCTATATAACCCAAGGCCATAAGCCATTTACAATTTTTAAAGAAAATACTCATTCTGGCTTTGATGCTTATATATAACTTTCGTACACTATAACTAACAATATGACCACATTAAATCCTATAGGTCATGTTGATTATTGAGCTTCTTAGAGGAGATCATAATATAATGATAATTATATGTCCTCCATCTGGCCTTCCAGAAATCCTCATCCTTATTTGGATTTGATTGATACTAAAAATATAAAATAACCCCTTTCAATCAAATATGTAAATGTGTATTTAAATAAATGTGTGTATATACATAATTATATATTGTATACATGTATATGTCTAGACAGGTATATATCTATATGTGTGTGTTTATGAATTACATATAAATTAGATGTTCAGTTCTGTTCTGGGTGCTATTTATATAAGATATGCCTATACCCTTAAGGGGCTCATAATTTAATTGGGAAGTCATGTCATACAATCAAGAAATAAATTAACAAGAATGGAGAAGTTGCATGAAATTATGTTTATATATCATCACACTATAACTTTGTATAATATCAGAGAAAGAAAGGAGATTTTGGTGATAGAGAAGTCAAGAAGTTCCCATGGGTGGGAGTTCAGACTTATCATGAAGGATAGAAATTATTTGAATAGATTGAAAGAGAAAAAAAAAAGAAAAGGAGGACATTAGATTTGAAGTGGACAGTATAGTGGGATGGAGAGAAACACAAAAATAGCAAGTTAGATGATATATATACAGAGTACAAATGGAGAGTAAACTCAAAGAAGAAAGCACACACAGAAATAGGAAACAATTGGCACAGCTCCAGACTTGGAATAAAGAAGAATCAAGTTTGAATCCAGCATCAGATACTTACTAGGTCTGTGACCTTGAAGGAATTATGCAAATTTTCTTTGCTCCAGTTTCTTCTCTGTAAAATGGAGATAATAATAACATCCATATCACAAGATTGTTGTGAGGATCAAATGAGAGTATAAGCACTTTGCAGACTTTATTAGAAATATATAAATGACACTATCATCATCATTAGCATATTTGCATCTGAAGAACCTCTTGCAGAGGGTGGCATTTGAACTGATTTATACCTGAACCCAAAAGAGAACATAAACTTGATGGGCATAGGTGTTAGGCTATGAGGGAGCAGTGATTGTTTTATATATCCCATCAGATCTCACCTCAATTTATAAAATATTTAGTCAGTGTCTTCAGTAGTACTGACAAATGTAGGGCTTCTCAGCAGTCCTTTGAAATTGAATGCTCTGCTCTTCAGGTTTAGGAAATAAGAAGGCAGAGGTGAGGTTGACAGGTTGTGTAAGGAGGGGGCATATATACCTGACAGTTTATTTTTAAGCATTTCAAACTTCGGGTGGATCAATTTCCTAAAAGGGTTTCCTTCTGATTGTTCTTTTGAAAGTAAGAACTGTCAGGGATACAACAGGAGAGTTGACACCTATTCAGTTCGGCACTTTAGAAAAAGCTAAGAGATGCTTTTATTTCTTGTCCTTTCTATTTATTGTGGTGTGTTCAAAGTCATGAGAGGTGGAGTTGCCTTTGAAAAGTACTTTCCATTATCTCTTGCTTTTCTCCATGTCTAATGCTGAACTTTCAACAAATCAAAAATCCTAGGAAAATAAAAGTTTCTCCAATTGCTTGGTGCCCAGGGGTGATCCTCAAAAAACTAAACCACTAGCATTAGATATAAAACTAATGTTGACTATGGTGGCCAAAAAAGAAAAAAAAAATCAATCTATCTATCTGTCTATCTATCTATCTTTCTACTTATCTTTATTTCAATCCATCCATCTTTCCATCAATCTCTCCACCTACCTGTCTATCTATCTATTCTATCTATCTATCTATCTGTCTGTCTGTCTGTCTATCTTGACAAACCTTTGGACAGGAACTACTTAAGTTAAGCTAGATAACATGAGAGCTGTTTGGTATATTGTATCAGACAAGCATGTGGAGAGATAGCTTGATAAGGTGGATATAGTTCTGGATTTGAAGTAAAACATGAATGAATGAACGAAAGAATAAAAATGAGTGATTAATTTTTGTCAGATGGTATGCTAAGTTCTAGGGATACAAATATAAATACAGAAGTAGTATCTATCCTCAGTGAGTTTATATTCTAATTTGTTGTGATTGGTGAGTCATTTCAATCATGTTTGACTCTTTGTGTCCTTCACCCTCCCTTTTTTATTGTTTCTTTTTGTCAAAGATACTGGGTTGATTTGTCATTTCCTTCTCCAGCTCCTTTCTCAGATGAAGAAATTGAGGGAAAAGGGGTTAAATGCCTTGTCCAGGAACATAATGTTAGTAAGTGTCTGCAGCTAGATTTGAACTCATGAAGATGAGTTGTTGTATCCATTATGTCACTTAGCTAGAGTTAGAAAGGAAAAGTGTTTTGGAAATGGCCAAAAGTTGAATGATAATCTGTTTGCCAACCAGATGATCAGAAAGCTCACTAATGAGAGCTAATGTCCACGGAGGACAGTCTCATATCCAGAGGCAGTAGACAAGGCATTTCAATTTATCATCATGCATCACACCACATTATGCATCAGTATCCAATTGGTGTGTTTTAGAAACTTCCAGGGAGTGATATAGTATTCTGATTTGGAGGCAGATAAGCTAAGCTCATCTATTAGAGCCTTAGATCTCAGAACCAAGTCTATGTTCTGGAAGGAGGAAGACACCTCAAGTACTTACTGGTTGAATGAACTTAACAAACAAACCCCTTAAGGTCTTAATTGACTCATCTGCAAAGTTGAGGTAGTAACAGCCCTACTGTATATTTTTGCAAGGATCAAATAAGGTGAAGTGTATCAAATGTTTTGGAAATGTTAAAGAACTATATCTATGAGTGCTGTTATTATTTATCAGATGTAATTTTTTTGTTATATGCTTACATAAGGATACAAATATTCTTAGTATTCAGCCATTTTCACCAGATGTTTTTGGTTTTTTCTTATCAATTAAATATAGTAAGAGTGCTAAAGTTCAAAAGTTTTGTACATCTTGAGAGAGATGTAGAAGCTAGCATGGTGGAATAGCATTGTAGTTTCCTTTCATTAACCACAAATAATTTGCCTCATACTTTTCATTCAATTCTGTTAATTGGTAGTGCCCATCTCTGAGGCACAGAAATACTAAGAAAATTATTCAGGATCGCATAGCTACCAAATGTCTAAGATGACATTTTAATTCAGGTCTCTACTCACTCCAAATCCCACCACATCCAAACAGTTACTTGCATTCATATGCCACAACCTTTTCAGCCATTCCCCAATTAAAAAACATTCCCACAATCTCTAATTCTTTGACACCACAAGCTGGTATAAATATTTCTATATATATTGGTCATTTTTCTGTCTTCTTTGTTTTATTTAGGATATAGAATTTACCATGGCATTGTTCAGTCAAAGAATATGCAGTTTTATAGTCCTTTGGGCATACTTCTGAATTGTTTTCTAATATTCATTTCTCCATTTGTAGTACATTAGTGTATCAATTTTCCATCATCCCCTTCACATTTGGAATTTATGGTACATATTAGATGGCACCTCAGAGTTACTTTAATTTGCATTTTTCTAATCAATAATGATTTAGAGAATTTTTTTCATTAAGCATAGATATTTTTGATATTTTTTCCTTCTGAACTGTTTTTTATCTTTTTATCCTTTGTCAGTTGGGAAATGGTTTTTATTTTTTGCTTTTGCTTTGTCCTGCTTTTTGAAAAAATTTCAGCTGAAGCTTATTAAATTCTATTCTAGCCTTATAGTTTTAACTCTCTGGGTATAGGTCTTTCTGTTTCAAGGGTGTTTCTTATAAAAGACCACAGTTTTGGATTCTGGTTTCTGATCCATTCTGCTATTCTTTTCCATTTATATGTGAGTTTTGCCCATTCACATTCACAGTTATAATTAACTTGGTATCTACCTTTATCTCATTTTCATCCGTATCTTTTTTCATCATTTATATCCTTTTTATTCTGTCCTACTTCAAACTTTACTTTACTTTTTATCCTGTCCCACTTCAAAAGGTTACTTTTGAACCACTGCCTCCCTTAAGTCATCTTCCCTTTTATTATCCCTCTACTTTTCTCTTATCCTCTTCCCCTTTTTTCCCATTAGATAAAATAGATTTCTGTACACAATTTAGTGTAGATATTTTTTTTCTCTTTGAGCTAATTACAATGAGAGAAGTTTAAACATTATTTTCCCCCACTCCATTTCCCACCTCATTGTAAAAACCCTTCCTTGTGTGCCTCTTTCAGTTGAGTAAAATTTCTCCATTCTACCTCTTCCTTCCCTTTTCTCCCTGTGTATTTCTCACCCTTTCATTTTTGTAGATCATTCCAACATAATAAAGTCATACCCATGTCCTCTGTCTATGAAACCATCTTTTAACTGCCCTAAATAACAATAAAGTTCTTAGGAACTATATGCATCACTTTCCCATTTAGGAATGTAAACTGTTTAATCTTATTGAATCCCTTATGATTTCTCTTTGATATATACCTTTTTATACTTTTTTGAGTCTTATCTTCAAATATCAGATTTTCTATTCCGTATTGCTCTTTTCATCAAAATGCTTGAAAGTCTTCTATTTCATTAACTATCCACCTCCCCACAGTTTTTCTAGGTAGATTATTCTTGTTTGTAAACTTAGCTCTTTTGCCTTATGGAATATTATATTTCAAGCCTCTCACTCTTTTAACATGGATTGTGTACATTTAAATTGTTTCCTTTTGGCTGCTTATAATATGTTGTCCTTGATCTGGTAGCAGAAGAATTTGGTTATAGTATTACAGGTCATTTTCATTTGGGAATCTCAAGAATTGATTGATATATTCTTTTAATTTATATATTACCATCTGGATCTGAAATATTAGGGCAATTTTTATGACTTTTTGAACTATGATCTCTACATTCTTTTGTAAATCATATTTTTCAGGCAGTCCAATAATTCTTAAATTATCTCCTTTTAATATGTTTTCCAAATTTATTGCTTTTCCAATGAAATATTGCACAATTTTCTCTTTTCCCCATTGTTTTTACTTTATTTTGTTGTTTCTTGATGTCTTATGGAGTCATTAACTTGTACTTTCCCAATTCTAAATGATAAAGAATTGTTTTCTTCACTGTGCTTTCGTACCTTTCCCCTACCATTTGGCCAATCCTGCTTTGTAAGGAATTCTTTGTTTCAGTAAATTTTTGTACTTTTAGGCTAATTCTTTTTTTTATGGTGGTGTTGGCGTCAATATTTTTGTGTTTCTTTTACCATCTTGTTAATCATTTTTTTTTCTGAATTTTTTTTTCTTCATCTTATTTCTTTTCGCAAATTTTCTTCTTTATGTTTTTAATTATTCCAGGAAATCTTGTTAGGCTTGCATCTAATTGGCATTTTCTTTGAAGCTTTCCTTGTATCTGTTTTAACATTATTGATTTCATCTGACTTTGTCTCTTACCCTGCCGATATAACAGCTTTTAATAGTCAATTTCCCCCATTGGTTCATTTTTTTAGTGTATTTCTTAACTTTTAACTTTATGTTGAAATTGGACTCTGCTCATCTGGGTGTGGTGTGAGGTTATCTTATTATCCAGACTTTTTCATGCTACTATTTTCAGTTCTGTAGTCTGCAAATATTTGGTGCTTTTAAGGGGGTATGATCTTTGGAAAGATGTGGTCACTGCTCTCCTAGTCTGCGTTCTGTTCTTTATCTAAGAATAGCCGTTGGTCCCCTGAAGGCACAAATATAGGGATCCTCTTTGCCCTGGAACTGTAACCAGGTTCTTTACTCCCTTGTGACCAATTTCTAACACTCCGCTATGAAACTAAGATCTAGAACTGCATTCGAGCAACAGAATTGCCAGTTGATACCATCTGTGTCCAGTGCCTATAATCTCTTTTTGATCAATTGAGTGACTCCCTTGTCATTACTAGGCTTAGTACTCTCAAAGGTACTACTGCTTCCACTTCCCTTGCTGCTGATGTATATTTTATAATCAATAGATAAAGATAGGAGAAAGGCCATGTGATTTCACTGGTTTATGGACCTCTCTCTTCCAAACTGGATAAACATCTCTGAAACTTAAAAGTCTTAGGAGATTGTCTATTCTTGGACATTGAGACATCAGATGATTTATTTAAATGGGTTATCATAACCAGGAGCTGTCTATTAAAGGCTGGAGTAGACCCCAGGTCTTTCTTACTTTGAGGCTGGTGATCCTTGTACCATGCCCTAAATATCCACAAAATAAAAACACAATTTAAAGTAATAAAAAAATCACAAGACTTATCCTGTCTGCTGCCAGGCTACCTGTGAGTTGAACCAGTCTCATTTCTATCTAGGTTATATGATTTTCACATCATTTCAGCTGCAATTTTAGAAAATCTGAATGCTTCAGTGTGTTCATATATATGTGTGTGTGTGTGTTTGGTTGTTTTTTATATTAATTTTATTTTCCCATCTCATCTGTGATTTCATTTGTATTTAGAACCTCCATTAAGGAAGCACCTGCTACCCACCAAGATCAACAACTGTGATGCAATTGAGGGTTTTCAAATTATAGAGCCAGAGATTTAGAGTTGAGAGAAACCTTGGATCCCAGTTAGTTATTTTTACTAGTTTTACAGATAAAGAAATTGAGGCACAGAGTGCTTCAATGGTTTGCCTAGACTCACATACCTAGTATGTGTAGGATTTAAACCTATCTGCCTAACTAGTTCTTCCCCAAAATTACATGAGGTTAATTTGTTCCCTTTGGTACCACCTACATTTTAGTTTATCATTCTGCCCTAAAGTGGCTTATGTACCAGTATCCTGTTGTCTTCAGTTCAGCAAACAAACAGATGCTTTAGGTAAATGAGATCAAGACAATCTGTAGTAATCATGATTTTACATAAAGTTAAAGCTAAAATAGATTTAATCAAAAGAGAAAAGGGGGGAAACTACATTCTATGTCAGCCAAAGTAATCAATATTGTTTTAGACTATTTAAAATAATTACACAGCATAAGGGTGGGATATTGCTCTGGTGTAGAAAATGAGCTGGTGATTTAGAAAAATATAGAAAGGCTTGGATTTTTTATGAAGGAAGATTCTCTGCACCTTTATAGAAACAGAGAAGAAGTGGAAATAAGCATAGTACTTCTTACATATATACACATGAATGTATATGTGTATAACATCCATGATTATCAATATCTATGTACATGGATGTGGAAACCTACATGTGCATGCACATATGTATATGGATGCATGTATGTATTATATATTTTGGGTACATGCATTCATGCTTAGTTGCAGCTTTTGGGGGATCAGGGAAAGGGAAAAAATAGCAGGTGCACAGTAGAGAACAACAACCTACAAGGAAGCAAAGAAAAGATGGACAGTTCTGAACACAATATACAGTATTTATTACATAGGATTTCTTGAATGGAAATTAATTGATTTATATTTTGAATCCTCTCATGTTCTGCTGTGCACATGGCATTTAAAAGAATCTTGTTTTGTAACTAAGTTTAAAATAAATAATTAAAAATTTCAAAAATTGATAAATCAGGTCAATATATCCAATGTTACTTCGACATAAATCGACATTTGGTGATCCCTTAGTTTCCTTTTCTCATCCCCACATCCCTTCTATGGGAGAACCAAGTCTCCAAAGGGTGGCCTTCTGATAATTTCACTTCTGGTGGGTAACAAAGATCCTGACTTTTTCACACATAATGAGTACAGTTGGCACCCTGTAGAAAACACTACAGCACCAATGACAACAGCCATTCATTACTGTCTTACTGGTTGCAGTTAGATGTGTTTCCCAGACCAGGCTGATGACTGTAGGGAGCCTGTGATCTTATGATTTCTTTGAAAGGACAGACATTGTCATCTATGATTAAACCTTCAGATGGAGGTCATATCTAATCTGGTGTTTCTCTATGTGTAGGTCATAGGAAAAAGGGACTTTTCCTGGGTGTGACTTTGAAGGGAAGAGGGAGGACCAATGGGAGAAATTTGCACTTTGTTATTGAAAGCCCTTCTCAGCATGGCTCCTACCTACCACTTTCCAGCTTAATTGTGTAGTATTTCTTTTTTGTATACTGTATCTTCCATCCAAAATGCTCTGTTGGATATTCTCCTGAACTCAGAATACTATAGTCTTATTTTTGCAAAGGCTCTCCTTTATACCTGGAAATCAGTCACTCCCCTTCACTCTTTAGTATGTCTAGCTTCATTCAGGGCCCTGCTTCTGTGACATCCCCTGCAGAAAGCTATTCCTGAACCCTTGTTTATTATTGCTCCTTAGCTCCTAAAATTGTCATGTATATAAGAATCTTTTTATATGTTGAATCCAAAGATGTTGTGAGCTCAAATGAGGTAATGAAAGAAAAGCCCTTTGTAAAGCTTAACTATATAAATACTAGCTATTATTATGATTATCATCCTATAGTCACCAGGCCTCTAGTCTCATGATAATTTCATTCCAGTGCTTTTTAGTAGTCTTCTGTAGAACTCGACGAGTGATTATGGTTTTATGGAGTAACAGAGAAATGTGCTGGTAAATGTCTAACAATAAAATTTCTCCAGGCTGGGGAGGTGGGGAAGAGTGAATGCATGTGCACACACACACACACACACACACACACACACACATACATTTTTATATTTAATCTGCATATCATTAATTATTTCTTAAGTCTCAAAATCAACAAAATAATAAATCAAACTCTGATTGTAGTGAGGGCTGATTTCTAAGGTATAGATTTAATGAATCTTTTCACATTGAAATTTTAAAATAAGTTCTCAAAAGCCACATTAGAACTGGCTTCAAACCATATTTGGTTATATCTTCAGATATGTGTGTATATACATATATATGTATATATAAACATATATATATACATACATATACATATATAATATCTTCAAAAATTGGATAGCCACTTTTTGCCATATCTCATTCAGAGTC
Source organism: Sarcophilus harrisii (assembly GCF_902635505.1). Taxonomy (NCBI): domain Eukaryota; kingdom Metazoa; phylum Chordata; class Mammalia; order Dasyuromorphia; family Dasyuridae; genus Sarcophilus; species Sarcophilus harrisii. The sequence goes on along the minus strand of NC_045431.1, from coordinate 226,600,295 downwards.
TATTCTTTCTAATATGTTGGGCTGGACTAAATGATCAGAGTAATTCATTCCAGTTCTAAAATTTGGAAATCTGTGGCCTTGAGCAAATATCTTCAACTCAATGAAATTCACTTCCTTGTTAATGAAATAATCAAAATAGATTTATTTTCTATTGCTGTATACTAGGAATTATGCCAATTGTTGGGGATACAAAAACATATATGGATCTATTCTTCCCCATAAGGAGTTTATGTGTTATGTAAGCAGAAAAGTATTTTTTTAATTAAAACTCTTTTATTTTCAAAACATATGCATGGATCATTTTTTCACCATTAACCCTTGTAAAACCTACACAGAAAGTTTTTATGGAATATATACAAAATTAATTAAACACAATTAGGAAGTGTCAGCTAGGAGATCAAGAAAGATTTTATATAATTTTTATTTGAATTGATCTTAAAGAATATTAGAGATTTGAAGAAATAAAGAGTTTGTATTATAGGAATGAGGATACAGACTGTAGATAGACACAGAAACAAAAGCTGTAGCATTATATGTGAGAAACAGTAAGATTGCCGGTTTGGAGGGAATACAGAATTCGTGGAGATGAGTAATATATAATAAGACTAAAAGGTAGGTTGGAGACAGGCTATGAAGACCTTTTTACTGCTACATGGCAGAGCTTGTATTTTATCCCAGAGGTAATAAGGAACAGTTGGAGTTTATTGCTCAGGAAAGTGATGTGTTTGGATGTGAGCTGTGGGAAGATTGGTTTGTTAATCATGCAAAGGATGGATTGGAGAGAAGAGATAATTCCATAGGGTGTCCTATTAGGAAACTGTTGCAATAGTTCTGACAATAAATTGGGAATGCCTGAGCTAGGGATATATAGGGAAAAGGACAGATTTTGGAGAGAATGTGTAGGGAAAATCCACAAGTCCTAGCAACTGAATGGAATTTTGAAGAAAACTAAGATCACAAAACTCCATGCTTGGAAGGATGGCAGTACCCTCAACATAAATAAGGAAATTTAGAAGAAAAGTGGATTAAATCAGTTAGATCAGTCTTCTATGGTCCCTTTCAGTTTTCAGTCTGTAATCTTACGATCCTTTTCTGGGGTAAGTTTATTTGTAAAAAATAAATGTTATTGTACATGACAATATCAATATTACATGCAATCAATTCTGATGAACGTGACTCTTTCCAACAATGAGATGATTAATGTCAGTTCCAATGATCTCGTGATGAAGAGAGCCATCTACACCCAGAGAGAGGACTGTGGGAACTGAATGTGGATCATAACAACATTTTCATTCTTTTTGATGTTGTTTGCTTGCATTTTGTTTTCTCACTCATTTTCTTTCATTTTTGATCTGATTTGTCTCGTACAACAGGAGAATTGTATAAATATGTTTACACATATTGCATTTAATATATATTTTAATATGTATAATATATATTGGATTGCTTGTCATTTATGGAAGGGGGTGGGAGGAAGCAGAGGAAAATCTGAAACGCAAGGCTATGCAAAGGTCAGTGTTGAAAAATTATCCACATAGGTTTTGAAAATAAAAAGCTTTAATACAAAAAGGAAAAAATTTTAGAATAGGGGATCGTTGGATGTTACTTAGATCTCAAAAGAAATTATCTAGGCCACCCCTCCCAGTCTTTATTTTCCAGATGAGATAATTGAGATACAAAAACCTTTTCCATGATCCTTCTAGCTCTGACATCTCATGATCTCATGATTCTGTCAGGGTAAGCAGATTTCAGGCTCAAGATAAAAAAAAGAGCTTTTTTTAAAAAAAAAAATTAAATGAATTTATCTGATTATGTATTTCTTTATGAATTATGTTGGAAGAGAAAAATCAGAACAAAGGAGAAAAAAGATTGAGAAAAAAAACAGAAAAAAGAAATGAACATAGTATGTGTTGATTTGTATTCAAACTCCATAATTCTTTTTCTGGATGCAGATGGCATTTTCTATCCAAAGTCTATTGGGATTACTTTGGATCACTGAACCACTGAGAAGAACCAAGTTTTTCATAGTTGATCATTGCACATTCTTGCTGTTACTGTGCACAATATATTCCTGGTTCTGCTTGTTTCTTTCAGCATCAGTTCATGTAAATCTTTCCAGACCTTTCTACAATCAGCTTGTTCATCATTTTTAATAGAACTATAATATTCCATTACCTTCATATACCACAACTTGTTCAGCCATTGCCCCATGGATGGTCATCCACTCATTTTCCATTTCTTTGCTACCACAAAAAGAGCCACTGCAAACATCTTTGTACACAAGAGTCCTTTCCCCTCCTTTGTGATTTCCTCGGGATACAGACCCAGCGGGATGGAACTGCTAGGTAAGAAAGAGCTTTCAAACGATTTCTAACAATGGAATGGTGTGAATTGCAGTACAACTTCCCAGGATTGAGGAAGGGGATAGGGGTGGGAATCAATTCAGTGTGAAGAAAAATATCCTCTAGTCTAGAGCCCTGAGGATTCTGAAGTGAAAGCATTGATAAGGCTCAGCAGACTTTTCCAGTGAGTTTTTCCTTTCTGATAGCCTCTTCCAAGGGAAGCTTTGTTTTATCTGCTGGGAAGAAAGCCATCTTTTCTGAGTAATACATTTATGCCTTTGCCATTACCTAATCAGGGGGACACCACGCTGAATGGTGTGCCTCTCTGGTACAGTGAGTCCTGGCTCTAATACTAACTTTTCTATTAATATCTGCTGAAGTAAAAGCTACCAGACTTAATGTGCCATTCATTAACCATGGACTTTCACTCAGTACTCCCAGCCTGAGCAGAAATGCTTCCTGCATTCTATCTTTCTTGCTGAATAAAAAATAAAATAAAACAGAAAACATTAAAAAACAATCAGGGAAACTAGTCCCTGAAGTGGATGGATGTAAGTATCGGCTTCAGAAATACAAACCTGAGAAATTTCAGTTTCACACTATTCCCCTGCTCTCTTCCAAAAACAAGCTGGAATATCTTTTGTTCTCCTAGCTGTCTTTCTCTTTTTTCTTCTGTAGGGCTTCTGCTTCTTCTAAGCACAATCTTTTCTCACCCATCCTCCATAAAATATATACTAGATTTTTCTTAAGGACAGGAAAGAAGCCAGTGTTTCTTCTGTTTATGGGTCATCTTTTCTCTCCAAAGCATCCTCCATGAGTTTCCACATTGATATCCCTAATGCCCCCCAAAAATAGCAGCAAAGATTTGGAGGAAAAAGGGATTTCACGAACACTCTGGCCCAAGCCACTCATTTTGCAAAAGAGAAAGCTAATTGCCAGGGTATTTTACATGCCCCATGGAACTTAGGCAGTAAGCACCAGAAGGAGGATTTGAACCCAGGTACTCTGATTGAAGAACTGTTGGCTCTCAACTGGCTTTTAATTTGCTGCTCTAATGGATCCCTATTGACTACAGGATATAAAATACAAGAGCTCCTCTGGAGCTCCAAAGATCTTCAGAAACTGGTTCCAGTTTATATGTTACTTTGTTCCCCTTAGACAGACTCCATTCCACCAAACTTGTCTGCACAGTCTTCTACATCCTCTTAGCCCTGTTTACAATGTCTTAGCCCCATTTCTGGATTATTGTCCCTCCTGATTTCTGACTCTTGGAATCTCTAGCTCAGCTTGGGTGCTCCCTTCTATGAGAAGACTTTTCTTAATCTCCTTTTTTGCAAAACCAATTAAAATGTTTCTTATTTATTTTAAATTTACATAACACTTATATACTCTGGTAAGTTAAATTACCTGAAGAGAAGAGAATTACCTTCATATCAGAGATTATTGGATTTCTTTTTTTGTGTCCTTAGCACTGAGCAGGACCCATTTTTTTTTTGTTTAGTCATCCCAGTCATAGCCAACTCTAGGTGTCTCCATTTGGGGTTCTCTTGGCAAAAATACTAGTATAATTTGGCATTTCTTTCTCCAGCTCATCTGACAAATGAGGAGCCTAAGGCAGACAAGGTAACCCAGATCACAAAGTGTCTGAGGCCAGATTTTGACTTGGGAAGGAGTCTTCCTGACTCCAGATTCAACTCTCTATCACACTACCTACCTGCCCTTAGCAGATACCTGGGCCATACTTAAGTACTTAATAGCAGTGTCTTGAAATGGATTAGTTCTACTTGCTGATGGATAAGATTTATATGGACATGCTGATTTCATAAAATACTAACCTTCAGATTTAGAAGGCACCTCCTCCTGTAACCAAGGATAGTCAAGAAGTTATCTCCTGCTCTTAATTATTCATCAGAGCCTCAGACAATTAAGTCAACAGTCCTGCTTCTTCTAGAAAGCATCAGTCGGCTGCCCTATATTTCATCTCATTAATCTCGTTGCTTCCCTGACCAATTCATCCCTAATTTAATTCATATATGTATATATGTATGTGTATGTATGTATACATACACATACATATCTATGTATATATACATATATGAATACATAAATTTATTTCTATATATATGTATATACATATACTTATATATGTGTTTGTATTATATATATTATATTATATTATATTATATTATATTATATTATAGAGGGAGAGAGAGAGGAAGAGTGAAGAGAGAGAGGAGAAAAAGAAGGGGAGAGAGACATAGACTCAGAGAGAGAGAGAGAGGAAGAGAAAGGAAAGGAGAGGGAGAGGGAGAAGGGGGTAGAACAGAAACAAAAAGAGATACTTAAGTTGTGAGAGAGAAAGGCTGATATATCAATATCTCTCTATAGAATATAAACTTGAAAACAGAGATTATCTTTTTTTGTAAAAATTTGATCTGTATCCCTGCCACACTGCATGGCTCATAGTTACATACTCATTTTTTTTTTTTTTGCATTTTTTCACTTATTCATCTTTCAGAATATTTGGATAGTTAGATGAATAGATAGGTAAGTAGATAGGTAGTTAGGAAATGTATTATGTGCTTGATTATATGCCAGACAACAACAGTGACATTCAGTAAATATGCCCTCAAACTAGAATGAAGATGAGAATGACTCATACAAACAACAATCTTAAGGACATTTTGAAAGGTAAAGAATTTTCTTATTTCTGTCCTATTGAGGGAGCTGGGTGATGCAGTGGCTACAGTGCTGGGCCTGGAATTAGGAATAACTGAGTTCAAATCTAATCTTAAATACTTACTACTTGTGAGGGATTTCAAGTCACTTAACCACTGTCTGCCTTCTGTTTCTTTAACTGATAATAATAGCATCTACTTCCCAGAATTGTTGGGAGAATTAATGCATTTGAAATGCTTTGCAAACCTTTAGCGTGATTTATAATTGCTATTATTATCACAATTACTAGAGTGATCTGTAATTACTATATTATTACTATATAATATAAATGGTTAAATAGAGAAATATAATATATATATATATATATATAAATGGATATGTATGTAAATATAAAAGTTTTATAAATATTATCTCATTTGGTCCTCCCAAGAAGCTTGTAAGTTAGATACTATTATAATACCATTTTGCAGTTGTAGAAACTGAGTTATGGATAAATTAAGGAACTTGTCAAGAGTAATACTGGTAGTGTCAGAAACTGGATATGAATTCCAGTCCTCCTGACTTCAGGCTCAGAATTCTGTCCATTATGTTACTTCTAGAAAGAAGAGTGAGCCATGGATTATTATTAGACATTGATATGAATCTGAGATCTGTATGACCCTGGGTAAGTAGTAAACCTCTGAAGTCTCATATTTTCTCTTCTCTAAAGTGAAAAAGGAAATTTAGAAATCCTAGCTTTGGGGGTTCATTACTGAAGTCTCATATTTTGAAATATTAGAAGTCATTGAGTACAATCTTTTCATTGTATAGACAGGTGAGTGAGATATATAGAATAAGTGATTACCCCAAGGTAATACTGTAAGAGTCTGCTGTGAGATCTGAACCCACATCTTCCCATGTACAAATCTAGTGCCCTCCTCATTATGGAGTTCCACTAGAAGAAACTGAGACACAGAGAAATGAAAAAACTTATTTCAAATGAGAGAGTAAGTGATGGAGCTGGGATTCAAAGGCAGCCCCTCTGATGCCAGATATATCTAGAAACCTTTCTATTGAATCATGATTTGTGCTGAAATTATACATATACACATTATAATATGTACACATATTATATATATGTACATATACATACATTATAATATACACATCTATATATATGTAATATATGCACACATATCCATGTATATGTACATATAATGTGCCCATAGTTATACACAAATATATATACTATATATGCATATATGCACACATACATTATAATGTATAACACATTTATATACACATATTTATATACATTTATATACACATACACACTATATATAGACATGTTTACATATATACATATGTATAATATATACATATCTACATACATGCTATATACACACAATTATATACATATACATTATATACACACATATATAATTTACATACAACTGTATACACATATAGACACCATTTATACATACATATATAGAGATATATATGTATTCCTGTATAATATACACATATCTATATAAACACATATTTACATGTATATATATACTCATACACAGACATATATAATGACATAAACATATACACACATTATATATATTATAGGTAAATGGATATCTATTGATAGATTGATAATGTGTGTATGACACTATGAAAATACTGTGTCCTTTTTCCTCCCTTTTCCATCCATCTAATTCTATGTCCTCTTCTTCTTGTCCCCAATTCCTCCATGGCAGATCTCTGAGTACCAGTCTTTGTGCTATTGTTATTGCTATTGACCCAAATCAAGAACCCTGGGCTAACTTGAGCCTTCCTGCCTCTCAGAACTTGTCTAGGCAATCATCTAAAGCTTACAATTGTTGTTGTTTTTGTGGTTGTTTTTTTTTTAATCTACATAGACTAGAAAAGGTTGATCCAAAGTTATACATCCCATAATGGCTCTTTTGAAACATTCTTGTTGTTGCCTCTTCTAATGGCATTAAATAGGCCCATTAATAGACTCAGTATAAAGAAGGAATTGCAATGCACTGTGATTAATGAACCTTATTGTAGGCAATTAAAAACAGAATAGTAAGTAGAAATACAAAGGGCCAGGGTTCTGAAATGTCAAGCCTGAATCTCTTCCACCCTCTACTGTTCTGTTCTTTTCAGGGAGTGGGAAATGATTAATATTAGATTACTCAAAAATTAGGTATGAAAGAAAGTATATTTTAGTATCTCTTCTTCTCTATGATGGAGGAAAGGGGAAGGAAGGAAAAAGGTAGAAGAGCATGTGCTCACTTACAGAATCATGGAAATGGAGAGGATTTCAGAGACCACTAATGCTACTATTGGGTAGATACATAGATGAATGGCTGGCTGGATAGATGGCTGGATAAATAGAGGATAGACAGACAGATAGATAGTCAAACAGACAATCACAGACAGGAGAGAGAGAGAGGGAGAGAGGGAGAGAGGGAGAGAGGGGGGGAGAGAGAGAGAGAGAGAGAGAGAGAGAGAGAGAGAGAGAGAGAGAGAGAGAAGGAAAGAAGAGGAAGAGGAGAAAGGGAGGGAGAGGGCAAAAGGAGGAGAGATAAATAGATATAAATTTATCTCTTTCAGAGGGGTTGGGGATAAGAAGGAGGGGACAAATTAGGACAATCCCATCACTTTGCAGAAGAATTAGCAAAGGTTCAAAAACTTAAAGTGACCTGTCCAAGGTCACAGATCTACTGATGTCAGATCTGGGGTTTGAATTCAGTGCTCTTGACTCCCAATTATGGTTGCTTTTGTTTTAAAGATAAAATCTTTGGTTTATAATTATTAATTTTGTGCAATGATTCTCCCAATGTACAATTGCCTCTGATCATCTATCTCTCTTTGCCTTTTTCAATTCTCTACCTCATAACCTTTCTTGACTACATTAATTTAATGAAATGAATCTCATTGTTCCCATAGAGAGCTTCAGTTTTCATTTTGTTTTATTCTTGTATGTATAACTCAACTGGAGCCATTTTAGACCATAAAGTGTCTAATGAAGTTCATTTTTTAAAACATTATCCCTATGGAGGGCTCTTAACTAGAAAAAGAAATCTACTGGAGACCAGGTCTTTTTACCTGTTTCTACTCACAACCCCTTTTCACCAAGAAATTTTTACATGTCCCAGGGTATTTAGGCATAAATATTAGATATGCAAGTCAAACATTTAATAATAAAACACAACAAATTGAATAATAAATTATAAATTCAATGTAATAATATAATTGGTATTTTGCATATTATATGTAATGATAATGAATTTAATAATAAAACATAAATCATAATTTCATAAGCCCCACATTGTTTCATGAGTCCATATGTACTCATGAACTACATTTTTTTTCCCTTTTTTTATTAAAACTTTTTGTTTTCAAAACATAGGCATGGATAATTTTTTTAGCATTGACCCTCGCAAAACCTTGTTTTCCAAAATTTTCCTCCTTCCCCTCACCCCTTCCCCTAGATGGCAAGTAATCCAATATATATTAAACATATTAAAAATATAACAAATCCAATATATGCATACAGATTTATACAATTATCTTGCTGCAAAAGAAAAATCAGATCAAAATGGGGAAAAATGAGAAATAAAAGAAAATGAAAGCAAACAACAGAGTGAAAATGCTATGTAGTGATCCACATTCAGTCCCCTCTGTCCTCTCTCTCTGGGTGTAGATGGCTTTTTCCAACATTAGATCATTGTTACTGACCTCAATCATTTCATTGTTGAAAAGAGCCCCGTCCATCAGATTTGATCATCATATAATCTTCTTGTTGTCATGTACAATGATCTCCTGGTTCTACTCACTTCATTTGGCATCACTTCATGGAAGTCTCTCCAAATCTCTCTAAAACCATCCTGCTGATCCTTTCTTGTGGAACAATAATATTCTATAGTATTCATATCCAATAATTTATTCAGCCATTCTCCAACTGATGTGCATCCCATTCACTTTCCAGTTTCTGGCCACTACAAAAAGGGCTGCCACAAACATTTTTGCACAGGTGGGTCCCTTTCCCTCCTTTAATATCTCTTTGGGATATAAGCCCAGTGGAAACACTCCTGGATCAAAGGGTGTGCACAGTTTGATAGCCCTTTGGGCATAGTTCCATATTGCTCTCCAGAATGGTTGGATCATTTCATAAACTCTATGTATTCGTGCCTCTGTTTTCCCATAGCCTTTACAATATTTATCATGATCTTTGCCTGTCATCTTAGCCAATCTGAGATGTATGGAGTGGTACCTCAGAGTTACACGAACTACAGTTTAAGAAGCTAGGTTCTAAAACAAGCTTGCCATAATTGCCAAAGCAGGCACTTTGTGGCACAGAACAATAAGTATTCTCTTTGGAGTTTTAAGCATCTGGGTCCAATGCTGACCTTGATTTTCTTTAAGTAATTCACTTGATCTCCCTGTTCTTCATCTATAAAACGTGGGGACTGAACTAGCTGGACATTAAGGCCCCTTCCAGTTCTAGGTAAAGACTTCCTAATTCTATTAAAATATCCAATTGATTTGCACTCCTGTGAAGACACCCAACTGACTCTTCTTTCTCATTGCTATATTCCCACTGTTAACAGAACAAACTTCACAATTTTTTTCTATTTTTTTTTGTATCAAAGTGATTTCCACTTATAGGCATCTTTATTTGCATTCAATCCTTCCTCATGACAGTGAAAAACCGTCAAAGTCAGCTATTTTTTGTGACCAGTTCTAAGAACATATATAACATACTGCATATGTAGACATCAACCTCTCTGCCAAGTGGCAAGAAGTGTGTTTTCTTAGCTGTCCTCCAGTCATGATTTTTGATTCAGGTTGTACAGAATCTGGATTCATGTTAATGTTTTGATCATTTGCATGTGTGTACCCATTTGGCATTTTTCTGTTTACTTGGCATGATTTACATATTAATTGCCCAGTGTTTCTCTTGATTACTACTTTCTTTTTTACATTTGATCCTCACTTCAACCCTATGCAATAGGTGTTCCAGGAATTGTTATTCCAGTTTTGAAGGTGAAAAGATCATCTATTCCTTTTGAGATTTTAAATTGTCAAAACAAAAAAGAGAATCAAGATCAAATGAGTCAAATGATCTTCAGGACCCCCTTCCACCACTAAAGCTAAATAACACAGGAGTATTTTCTGTAGGCTCATGAGTGAAAGATAGGCAAATCTCTAGAACTGGAAATAATACACAACAATATACAGTGAAGGGATAGATAGCTTCTAAGTTGCTGAGGAAAATAATTGCTGTAAAATAGGCCTTGCAAATGACCTCTCATCACTGATAATTTTTGGTTCCTTATTTTAGGAGAATTTACTATAGAGATATCTCTGCTTTTGGATGGGAATCGAATAGAGATATCCATATCCACTCTTTTAAAATTCAGTTAATAACCAACCTTACTAAAATGCTTATTCTATTTTGTATCTGTTTGCACTTGGAAAATGTCACTTATAGGAAAGACCAAATGATGGAGTTTCCAAACTGAGTTAAAATTTTCAGGTCTTCAGTATCTTACTTAGTCATTTCAAGTAATTAATTTTCAGTGATTCCTAAATGTAACACTGATCTACAAAACGAACAAAGAAAAAACCTAGATGACTACTGATATTTTAATATAAAGGAGCTTTTGAAATATGGTCACCCCCTATTTATACTTGTTATATCAGCTTAACTTTTTAAGCATCCCACTATGAAGGTCCTGGAGAATGAGAACAAAAACCATAAAGATTCCAAATCAAGTAGTTGGGAGATTACTTACTCTCTGGTATTTGGAAAGAGGCACATGGCCTCAAGAAAGAGAAGCTATAAGTGGGACAAAGCACTTTTGACTAAAAATCATATTCCACTCCAGTTTACTGGTGCTAATGCTGACCCAGATTCTGAGGAGAAAGAATTGGGCAATCAAAAATCTTCCACCGTCCCAACTCTATCAAAGAGTTATTAAGTTTGACTGAATAGATTATCATATTGATGATAAATAGTATTGCAGAATTTCAAGGATATGAAGAGAGCCATCGATGATGATAGCTTTTTTCCAGTTTATTTTTTTATTTTTTTAATAGTTTTTTATTTACAAGTTATATGCATGGGTAATTTTACAGCATTGGCAATTGCCAAACCTCTTCTTCCAATTTTTCCCCTCCTTCCCCCCACCCTAGATGGCAGGATGACCAGTAGATGTTAAATATATTAAACTATAAATTAGATACACAATAAGTATACATGACCAAATCATTATTTTGCTGTACAAAAAGAATCAGACTCTGAAATATTGTACAATTAGCCTGTGAAGGAAATCCAAAATGCAGGCAGGCAAAAATATAGGGATTGGGAATTCAATGCAATGGTTCTTAGTCATCTCCCAGAGTTCTTTCACTGGGTGTAGCTGGTTCAGTTCATTACTGCTCCATTGGAACTGATTTGGTTCATCTCATTGCTGAAGATGACCAGGTCCATCAGAATTGATCATCGTATAGTATTGTTGAAGTATATAATGATCTCCTGGACCTGCTCGTTTCACTCAGCAGATGATGATAGCTTTTTAGAAATTACTATACACAGGGCAGCCAGGTGGCACAATGGATAGAGTACCAGTCTTGAAGTCAGGAGGATCTAAGTTCAAATTTGCCCTCAGACACAACACTTCCTAGCTGTGTGACCCTGGGTAAGTCACATAACCCCAACTGCCTCAAAAAAATTACTATAAACCTTCCCAAGTGACATGTCTTCCCCAAAAGAACACCAAGCCCATTTTTCCTGACTCTTGATTCCATCATGTAATTTTTTTTCTCCTTTCTTAATATTACCTCCAAGAATCAGTATGCTATAAACTTCTAAAGAAAGGTAAAAAAAAAAAGTATATGCCTTCTCCTATTCCACTTTCCTCCTACATAATGGTCAAATTCAATATACAAAAGATTCTAAAAGACTCTAAATTTGGGGGGAATCCCCAGGCTTATAATATTTGTTTCTCAAAATAAGTCCCCTGGCCCTTTTTAACATCCCTAGAAAAAATCAATGATCTCCCTGTTGTTACCATAATATTTAACAGAATGTCTTGCACCGAACAGACACTTAATAGTTCTTGTATTGAAAGCAAACATATCATTTCTTCAATTACTTTTTTCACTTCCAACTGTTGACCCACATCATAAATTTTCTATATTAGAAGTTCCTAGAGGACAGAGTGTAGTGTATGTCTAGGTCATTTATGTTTATCTCAGTGTAACCTACCAATTGCTGTTGAATTAGTATTAGATTTTGGTATCAATATTGCATCTGAAACAGTGTACAAGGCAGTTCTTAGAACTCTGCAGCACATATGAGAGGGAAAAAAAGTCTCTGTGGCAGAAAAGTGCTACATATAAAAGTATTTCATCATTTTGATTCCTCTGCCCGAAAGCCTTGCCTGAGAATTTAGTTTCACTGTGAAATAATTCAAGTGAACCACCATTGGGATGCCCACACTTTTCAACAAATCAGAGAGACAGGGAGAGAGTGGGGAAATTAGAATGTTGGGAAACCTGGTCTCACTACTGCTATGAATCTAAGAGAACTTTAGAATAAATACTGTTGATAATTTAACATTTTGTATAATATTTTATATCTGCCTTTTACATGAGTCAAGTTGTGATCATATAAGATTGAACATTTGGATTTGTGTGTTCACCAGCATTCTTAGTTCTATAAGCGATATATCACCCCAAATTTTGATTTGAAAGGATCACATGTATGCTTAATAATGGCCTTTTAATTGTTTGATAAATTAGAACAATTCTAATGTATCTGGAACTTAGTCTAAGGAATAATATCTTTGATTTTGAGCACCTCTGTTTAGAAGGCACTGATAGTTCCTGCATTCCTTAATCAAATCAATCAGTCAACAAGCATTTATTAGCTTGATAAATGCTTTGATTGATTGATAAATATGTATGATAAATATATTTAGTATGATAAATAGAAAGAATGCAAAAAAAGGCCAAAACAATATCTTCAAGAAGAGTGCATTCTTTTGTGGTAAATAACATGTAAAAAACTAGAGACATAAAAGATTCATATAAAATAGTTGGAAGATAAATAGGAGAAGTAATAGTTACAAACTCTTCAATATAGCTTAATCATTGGCCTCCAATTTCCTTGGGGGTAAATAGGCATGAAAGTCAGAAGACTTTTGCCAGTTTATATATCTCAATCCTACAAAAAATTTTGCTTTGGAGGACAATTCCCAGTGATTTCTTGGATAAGAAAATTAGAAGAATAGGAACATTACTTATAATTTGTTTTAAGAAGGGGAAGAGGCAAAGAAATGGAATATTAAAATATTAAAGTAAATTTACTTTACAAGATCCCTTTCGATTCTAAATCTATACTTCTATGAATGTCTCAGTTTATTGAGTATATTGGGGGATATGTTTTTTTTTCTGGGTACCAAAGTTGGTAGATGTAATTGAATTGCTCCAAAGATTGATATAATCAGTGATAAGACTTTGATTTGATCATCCCAGGTTTATCTCTGCTAATGTCAATGATTGATTAGCTCAAATACAGTACTAATTAGCTTAAGATCATGAGTTGTAGTTGAAAATAGTTTCTCCTTTGTCTCAAAATTGCCAAACCATACCCCTAATTGTAGAGAACTACTTTTCCAAGATTTTGAATATAGTTAGAACTTGATAAATGTTTCTTTCATTCATTCAAATATATAGCAAAGTGAGGTGAATAAAAGAGAATAGGTGAAGAGATCCTGAATTCTTCCTCCCACATCTAAAAACAAAATTACAACTCCACTGCATTGTATACTGCTGGACCTAGCGACAGAAAGTCCTTGAATTTCAAATTACCTCATTTTCTTTCTAGTTATGTAATGCTGAGTAAATTACTTGCTCTTTCTCAGACTTAATCACCTCTTCTGTAAATTGGGAATAATAATAACTTCAGCATTTAACTTATAGGAGTTTTGTTTTGGTAATATAGTTTTCACATACTGTGTGCTAGTTTTATCAATACTACTACTACCACTCCTACTACTATTTCTACTACTATTGCTGCTGCTGCTGCTATTACTCCTGGTCCTAATCCTAGTCCTACTGCTACTACTACTACTACTACGAATACTAATAATAATAATTACAACTATGCCTACTGTTATGATGACTACTAATAATAGCATTATTTCCATGAAAGAACAAGTTATTTTTAAAATCATAGAAAAGCAGGTCAGCACTGGAAAAGACTTTAGAATATAAAATGTAAGAACTTAGAGGGTCTTTCTAGAACCCTGAATATTTAAAGTAGAAGAAATCTTTATGGTATAGTATTCTAGAGCTAGAATGAATCAAGAACCTAGGCTCTTAGAAGTGGGAGAACCCTTAGAAAATGAACATTAGAACTGAGAGGGATTTATAAGAATATAGTATAGTTGAGCTAGAAGAAATTTTAAAATATATAATGGTAGAGGTAGGTGGACTCTTAGATCATAGAAGGCTAAAACTGAGAAGGACCCAAGAACTTAGAAGTGGAAAGGACTGTAAACGATAGAAATCCAGAACTAGATATTAGATGCCATCTGATCCAAATCTCTCATTTTGTAAATGAAGAATGAAAAAGGTTTAGACTCATCGTAATTATAGGTAGAAAGAAGGAACCTTATGGTCAGGAATAGTGACTTGCCTAAATTCACAGTGAATTTACACACAGTGAAACAATTAATACACAAATGTTTCTTCACATTGTCTGAGCATGTGGAAGATCATCCTTCCTTGATAACTTTGGTTTTCATCTTTCTTTCTGAGGGCAGCAGTCTACTTCTTAATGCTTATCCCATAAGAATAGCTATTTTCTTAAGGGAGGATCTGTTTCTTCCTCAGTATTATATTTGTAAATATTAGATGATTTGCTGAGTAGAATGCTTCATTTTTGTCCTGTCTCTTTTTAGTTGAAATTCCTCTGAATTAAATATATTAGTAGTGTTTAGGATATGTCCCTGTTTTTTTTTCTTTTCCTACTCTATTGTCACACTGTGCTTTGGAACAGTGGCTTGCTATCTGTGAATTAAAACAAAGGAATCAGAGAAAATTTGTTTACGTGTATGCATTTGGATGGGTGTGGGATTCTGGAAATGCTATAGTTAAGGCACTATTTTACTCTAATATTGATTTGTACTCTATTTATCAGAGAAAACAGAATATATTCTGCTTCAAACAACTGACAATAGTTGTCCTTTTGGAGAGTTCCCACTATTGACTGGGATTTCACAGCAAGCTACCCCCAGCCTTCAATGTGACAGTTCCTCATTTACTATACCCTTCATTGCTTCATACCTGGGGGGAGATTCATCAGTAGTTCTGACTAAAGACTTGGTATTTTCTTAGGAATCTCCCCACAGTTCGGGTCAAGATCTATTCCTTGAATTATAAGACAGGTGATTAACATGTGGCAGGAGTATTTGGTGTTCTTTCGAAGCATTTTCTCTAACATCAGAATAAGAGAAGCAGAACTGAAATTATTTTTAGAAGTCATGTAATGCAAATGGCAAATTGGGCGAGATTCTCAGCCCCATTTGTGTCCTGCTCACTGAATGTGCCAGCAGCATTCATTCCTTCTCACTAAAGAGTCCCAAGCCTGAAATGATTTCTAACTCTAAGTTAACTCCCACTGAGCCACAGCAAAACGAAATTTAGAATTTTTTTAAAAACCAATTTAACTTTTTATATACTGGTATAGACAAAAACCCAACTAAGCTCTTAAGGACTGAGTTGTGCATGTAACAATGTATAAGAAAGAGGGTTGTTTGGTTATATAGTAAAGCATATAGTAAAGCACTGTTTCTTTGGCTGTGTGTCTGTGTGTGTGTGTGTGTGTTTGTGTGTGTGTGTGTGTGTGTGTGTGTAAGTGTGTGTAAGGGCTTGATGCCATAGTGGGTGGAGGGAAGAGTTTTATATTCAGTATGGAAGGAATTTTAGTCCTGCTTCTGACAAATATTAACTATGTTACTCTAGGGAACTCACTTCATATAGTAATTCCCCTAGATCATTCTCCAAAAACTATAAATTACAGATGAATGGGTAATTTTTACAGTAGAATGAGTATCCAGCCTGAAAATTCCACATACAGTTGAAATTACAAAATCTTAGACTTGGAAGACAATTTGATAGCCATCAAGTATAACTCTGACCAAAAGCAAGACTATTCTACAATATCTCTAATATGAATAGATTGCAGGCACACAATACCCAGCTTTTTAAACTGTGGTTCATGACCACAAATGAGGTCTTATAACTTGAATATGGTGGTTACAAAAGTATGGTTTATTATCAGTAAATCTTTGATTTATATACCTATATGCCTGGGTCACAAAAATTTTCTAGGACAAAATGGGGTCTTGAGTGGAAAAACTTTAAGAAGCCTTAGAATGAATTCAGAGTAAATGACAAAGCCAACTTTATAGTATGTTGTAATAGCAATGGGGACCTTCAACTATGCAGAATTATATTTCATTTTTCTTTTACCCAAAAAACAGAACAGCTGAAAAAAATTGCAACTTGTTCGTCCCCAAGGAATCACTGGCTAAGAGACCCCTACTCAAAATGTGAAGCTGTGTAGATATAATTATGGGTATGTCACCATTATTCTGGGTTTTCTTCTCTCAATTATGTTGCACCTTTATTTAGCTTAACCAGGAATTCTCTTTCACTTTTTGATCTCCTTTCATCTTTAGTCCTCACAATTCTTCATTCCTACTCATTAGTTCGAGGAAGTCATGTAATCATGATGACTGAGGATACTATAAACTTAAAATATTCATCCTTAAATGGGTCCTTACCACTATTTTCCAAACACATACACACACACACACACACACACACACACACACACACACACACACATTTTCACTTATCTCTTATTGACTACTTCTAACCCTCTTCACTCTGGCCTTTTATTATCTCTGCTCTCAAGAACTCAACTCTATTGTCCATGTCTCACTTGATAAATGACCTTGCCAATAAATTTATCAAAAAGATTGAAACCATCTATCTAGAGCTCCCTTATATTCTCTTCTCCACCCCTTGAAATCTTTTTCTCCCTATCTGCCCTTACTTTCTACGCTGCTATTTCAGAGGATGGATGAGTGGCCCATCTTCTTGATAAGATGAGACCCCTCATCTTG
The DNA here is from genome assembly GCF_902635505.1 of Sarcophilus harrisii. NCBI lineage: Eukaryota > Metazoa > Chordata > Mammalia > Dasyuromorphia > Dasyuridae > Sarcophilus > Sarcophilus harrisii. The sequence goes on along the minus strand of NC_045431.1, from coordinate 226,583,083 downwards.
TACTTTTGATTCCATCTTCTTCTATTTTCAAGAACTCATCACACAAAGCATTTTCTTTTACTCATATTCATCCTGTCTCCAAGGAGAATTTCCAGTCTCCTTTCCAGCTTTCCAGCTCCTAATTAATGTACTGGGATCTCTTTTGGCTTTTAGACATCAGCCATCCAGTCAGTTTCTTCTCAAGGCAATTTTCTATAGCTATACTTTACCACTAAACTAATAGAAAAAGTTGCTTACACTGATTATGTACCTTTCTTTGCCACTTTTTTACTTCTCTAAAAAAAAGCAATAGTATTCAGACTGGAAGTTATAGAACAAAAGTGGTCAAAAGAGATTTAGAACCTAAAATAAATGAAGTGATCTCTTACTAAGAGCACCTACCATGTTGTTCAAAGTCAAATTGCTATGCCTGAGTTCCTGAAATAACTTGCAGATGTGATGATGGAATTACTGCTTATTGAAAAAAATCATGGGGAATGACTCTTAGGAGCAATAAGAAAAGAGATCAGATAATGCTCTGATTTTCAAAAAGAGAAGGAAGATGGGTTCCTTTATTTTATCTCTCTTGGTAAAATGTTATCCCTTGAACAAATGAATGTTTCATTGTCTTTGTATACCTAGCACCTAGTACAGTCCTTGACACATAAATATGGTTAATAGATACTCATTAATTCTTTATTTTTTATTTTCATAAGTTCTATTTGAATGTCTGACAAAAAATGTAAAACACCTAAAGAAAAAGATGTCTTAACACAGAAAGAAAACTATGAAACACAGTGGAGAAGAGTGTTAGAATTAGGAAGACCTGAATTCAAATTTCACTAGAAACATTTACTCAATGACTTACTTTTTCTCAGTCTCGATTCCTTCATCTGTAAAATTAAGGTAATAATCAAATCTATCTCACGGGATTGTTGTAAAGATTAAATTAAATAATATATGTGTATTTTCAAGTCTAAAACTACTGCAAAAAAGCTGAATCATTGTGAGTTAATGAAGTTTTGTTATTGACAAGGTACTTTAGAAATACATAATTAATATTTTATTTGTTTGTATATTTATTCTTTTTTGTGTGTTTAGTTTAGGGATGAAGTGCCAGACTGGTCAGATTAAGGGAATGCCATTGATAGAATATATCTAGATATAAGAAAAACATGAATGAAATCTCTCCTGATATCTTGGTGGACATGATAGGAAGATGTGACAGTTAGACAGTTATGAAAATGGCTAAATAATCAGACTGAGAGTGTTGAGTAATAGACTGTTGTCACCCCGTAGGGAGCTTGTGAGGACTCCACTAACAGATTCTTTCATCAGACATGTTCTATTCAACATTCTTATCAAAGATTCAAATAAAGTCATACAAGGTGAGTTTATCAAACGTGTGGCTGACGTAAAGCTGGAACAGATAGCTAGCATGTTGAATAAGAGAACTGGAATCCAAAAAAGATTTTAACAGGCTGATGCATTTGTTCTGAGTAATTTCAACAGGTGAAAACGATATCCTGACTCAAATAAGAGGAAATGTAACAGGAAGAAATAGAAAATGCTTCAATTTGAACTTAAAAAAAGGAAAAAAGTCAACTGATGAGTCAAGAATGGAGAATCTATCTAGCCAGTATATGTTAAAGGTCAAGAATCATTTCAGTTGCATAGTCAAATTTATATCCTAGGAAGCATATTTTAATAATAGGTCCAAGTCAGTATATAGATTTAGATTTAGACAACATGCTGTGTAGTATAGTAGATAAAGACCTTGCCCAGGGATCACACAGATATTAAACATCAGAGTCAGGATCTGAACCCTGATTTTCTTGATCCCAGGCAAGCACTGTGCCTGATCTATGCATATGAACTTAAACTCATGCAGAATAATCACCAGCACTGAAGACTGAAGTAAAGATGACATTCACATATAGAGAGGAAGGCACTTCCTATAAAATCCATAAAACACACCAAAATAGTGCAATGGGAAGAATGCTGAATTTTGAATCCGAGTTATGGATTCACATCAGGGTCTTCCACTAATTACCTTTGGGATCTTGGGTATGCTTTAATCAACTTCTTTGGTTCTCAGTTTCTTGAAGGGGGGGAACAAATAGTCACTTATTTCCTGTCCAATCCTAAATCTGTGATGATGTGAAATGAATTATTTAAAGAACAATTATATACAAATATCCTCCTACAAATCTACTTCTGAAGGTTAAGACTTATTCACTAATCTGAAGGACAAATACAGACATATTATGGTCCTGCCCAGTAAATTTAGGCATCTCAAATTGGTGCTCTCCCAGTACCTATGAAGTAGAACTCATATATTCTTAGTAAGCTCTCCCTGTTTCCTTGGTAGAATTTTACTATTTTAGATTGTATTTTCTGTCCAGAAGAGTAGTATACAAAAAAACCATTCTTGCCTATTGTAAAAGAATACAAACTTTTTATTTGTATCATTGTTAAGTATGGCCCTGTCTCAAAGGATCTTCCAGTAGAACATTGTACCTATTTGATAATCCTTTTAAGTGGTTTCCCATTCTAATGTGCTCCAAATTCTCTGGCTATCAATCTCTAATACTTGGTTCCTGGTGGTATTGTTTATGGTTCTCAGTAGTTGTGGGGCAAGCTATCGCACTAACTCAACTGCATCTGTATTGGAAAAATAGGAATCCACTTTATACCTGATTAAGCTGCCCAGAGAACAACAACAGTCAGTATATTACTATAATATGCAAATATAGACTGATATATATGTATATAGAAATATATATATATATATATATTAATATACATATACATGTATGTATATATGTATAAGAGAGAGAGAGAGAGAGAGAGAGAGAACAAGGAGGAGGAGGAGAGGGAGAGAGAGAGGAAGACTGGACTTAATATATAAATAGATATATGATCTGGTCCATTTAGTCTCCAAGGGGACTGTGACTTCTGTTTTAAAGGAAAGTAAGAAGGTCATGGCTCAATGTTCAATTGTATATTCTATATCCAAGAGGATTATTGGATTAAAATTATATCTGTTACATTTCAGATAACTGTGTTCTAAGGATATGGTTGTCTTTTTTAGGGATTGGGAATAAAAGTCACATTTATTTTTTCTAAAGGGGAAAGTAACAGATAACTTATTATTGCCCAATTTAGATTATATACATCAGAAGCTCATAGTAATTGTAATGTTTACCAAAGCAAATAATAAAATATTTTTTAAAGTGAGGAAAGTATATAGGTTAGAGTAAATTGGAGTATACATAAGGACTATTATAAAATCTCAGTCTGATGAAGGAGAGAATGTGCTCACTAAAAAGTCTACTTTTAGTAACATCTCAGGTACAGATGATGGAAATCCTGGGGCATGTTGGAGGACCAGATTCCCTCATATCTGGGACTCTGGAGAGCTCCTGTTAACCATTTCAAAGTGTGGGCCTTTTTTCTGCCCATCTCCCATGAATTGCACTTCCTTTTATCCTCCAATCTCTTTCTGTGCTGGATTTCTAGGCAATTAGGTGGCATAGTAGATAGACTCCTGGGCTTAGAGTAAAGAAGAAATGAATTCATTTCCTCCCTCAGAACACTTATTAGCTGGATGAGCATGACTAGGTCAGTCACTTACTTAATCTCACTTTGCTTCTTCATCTCCAAAATTAGGACAACAATAGCACATAGCTCAAGGGATTGTTGTGAGAATAAAATGAGATAATATTTGTAAAAGCACTTTGCCAAGATTAAAACGCTATGTGCATTTTGTTGTTAGCCCTAGTGATCAGCTGGAGAGTCAGGAAAAAAAAAGACAGCTCCATTTGTACAACAGTCATAGAAATTACTTCATTTTAAGGAATGGTTTCCTTGATGAATTATTTTCTACTTAATTCTCTGAGTATTATAATGAGATGTTATTGATGTATGGAAAAATGAGGTCAGCACCTGCCAAGTACTCCTCATTAGGGTACTGAACCTTATCCTCCTGTGGTACCTATTGCTTGCCTATAAAATCAAACCTGGACCAGGCTTCTAGGCCAGTATTTCCAAATTGACCCTCATCTTTCAGAGTCACGAGACTGAAAGAACAGAGGGCAAAAAAAGACAGATGATGCCTTTTTTTGTGGCAGAGAACAACAGGAAAGTTCCAAATGCAAAGGAAGATGATTACCTGGAAAGCTTTCATTTATGTGTTCTCATTTACCTTCTTCTCTATTGTATGAATCCCTGTAGAAAGTGTCCTGAGCTGTGGATTGTTTGTTGGAGTTCATAAGATACAATCTACCCCAAGGACCTTTAGGGTAAAGATGTCACAGGCCAGCTAAGACTGTGTCCTTAATTAACAAAAAAGAAAAAAAAAGAGAGAAAAAAGGAGATAAGGAAGGAAAAAAGGAAAGAAAGAAAGAAGTTAATATTAAAAATAAATTAACTTACTACAATAAAAAATAAGGGAAAGAAAGAATAAAGGAAGGAAAGGAAGGAAGGAGGGGGGAGAAGAATTATAGAAGGAAGGAAAGAAAGGGGAAAGTAAGGAAAGAAGGAAAAGAAGAAAGAAAGAAAAAAGAAAAGGAAAGAAAGAGAAAAGTTAAAAAGACAAGGAAGAGAAGAAAGTAGGGAAGGAAGGAGGAGAAGAAAGAGATAAAGAAATAAAGAAGATAAGAAAGAAGGAAGGAATAAAGAAACAAAACAGGAAAAAGCAAGCAAGCAAGAATGAATAAAAGGAAGAACAGAGGATGAGAAAGAAAGCAGGAAAAGAGGAAGGAAAGAAAGAGGGAAAGAAAGAAGGAAAGAAGGCAAGGAAGCAGAAGTGGAAGAAGGAATGAAAGGAAGAAAGTAAAGAAGAGAGAAAGGAAGGAAGGAAGCAGGAAAGGAGCACAGAAAGAAAGAAGCAAGGAAAGAAGAAGAAAGCAGAGAATAAAGGAAGGGGAAAGGAAAGGAAAGAAGGAAGGGAAAGAGGGAGGAAGACAAAAAGGGAGAAAAGTGGGGGAAAAAAGGAAGGAGCTTGTACAAAGGTACTAGGATCAAGAAGTTATGGGACTTTGACATGAAGAATGCATCAAGAATAAATGATATTGAAAATAAGCTTTCACTGAGGAATAAAAAAATCAGAACAAAGGATTCCATCAAGGAATTATAGAAATATATATTTAGAAGTTATCAAGGAATCCAGAGACAATCTGCTTCAAGTACCTCATTGTATAATTGGAGAAACAGCTATCAAAACAATTGAGTTGTACTGGTCTTAATACTTAGAAAGTCAAATTTAGTTGTCTCTGCTGGATACTATTAAGTGCGACAGCTAGGTGGTTCAGTGGATTGAGTACAGGGTCCAGAGGCAGGAAGTCCTGAGCTCAGATCTGACCTTAGACACTTACTAGCTGTGTGAACCTGAGCAAGGCATTTAACCTCATTAGACCTACTTTCCTCAACTGTAAAAATGATCTGGAGAAGGAAATGGTGAATCAATTCATTGACTTTTCCAAGAAAACTTCAAAATAGAATCACAAATTGTTGGACGTGACTAAACAGCAGCAACAATAATCAAATACTTTTAAGGATGGTGTAGTAAGAATGATGGAATCAAATTCAATGGTCCTGGGTTAAGATTCTGTCTTTGTCTACTATGACCTATGTGACCTTGATTTAATCACTTTACCTCTAGCCTCAGTTTGATCATCTGTGAAATAAGGAAATTGGACCAGATCACCTCTGATGGCCTTTTCACTTGTAAATCTATAATCCTTTTATGAAATACCTTGTTTTTAATTCTTTTCACACATAAGATGAAAGGGTTTGTCTAGATGATATCCAATACTCCTATCACTTCTAAATCTATTATCCCATGATATTACTGCCCTTACTGTTTTCAGCTGTAAAATGTATATAAAATATGTAATCCCCACTTCACAGGGTTGTTGCAAAGGAAGTGATTGTAAAACTGCAAACTTCCACAAAGCTGTGAATTGTCATGATCACTACCCTCTAGAGATAATGGTTTCTCTTTTGGATTATGCATTCAGATTACACAACTACAAAACACAGAAACATGGGAGCAAAGATTTAGAAGTAGAAACACTCTTGCCCATCCCATTCATTTAACAGATGAAAGAGCTGAAAGTCAAAAATGTAAATTATTTCCCCAAGGTCACACAAATAGGAAACAGAATTTCACTAGAAGCATCAGAATTGAACTCCCATTCCTCTGATTACAAAAGCTCTTTCAACCACTCTGTGCATTCATTTGAAATAAGTGCTTTGACATCTTCAGCCCTTTCCACCAATTACAATAGCATCTTCAAATTCTTGGTTATATTGCAAACACTATCAGTTCTTTTGCAAAAGAAGAAATATATGTTCCTTTACAAACCTATATTGGGTTAGGGGAAGTGTCACCAAACCAGATAAGAACAAAAAAAAGCAGGAAAAAAGGTTCTATCCTGACATGTTAATTAAATCTTCCAGGGCAGGCTTGTGAACTGCAGGAAACAGATAAAAGAAAGTCCTACCTCAAAATAGATGGCAGTTTTGTTTTTTAGAAAAATAAAATATTAATAACAGAACCTAGAGCAAATTCAAAGGTGTCATGGACTCCATAAAAATTTAAATCATATCCATCTCATGCTCTATAGGCACTCAGAAGGCCATTTACCAGAGGAAAAGTGTGGCTGTTTGAGTGCTGAGTATATTTGTGTATCCACTGAGAGCCAAGAGTTGATGGATTTGTAAAACTCTAGCCTTGCATTGAAAACAAAGTTATTTGTTTAAAGTTTTAAACCTCGGGGGCGGAGCCAAGATGGCGGAGAAGACACACGCGACTTTCTAAGCTCTTCTCTTACCCTCTTTATCAATATTATATCGAGCCTCAAAAATAGTCTTGACTGCTACAATTCGTAAAGATAAGAAGTAGAACAACTCACCGGCCGAAGAAAATCTGCAGTCTCGCCAAAAAAGGTTGGTTCCGGGGCCAGGGGGGAGATCGGCGCAGACAGGGAGAGAAATTAGGTTCCGAGGAGAGTCTCAAACCGAGGGAGAAAGCACAGATCTCAGCACAAGCGCGCAGCCCCAACCCGCAGTAAGGGCTTTTCCTTGGGGCAGTTGTGATCCTGCACGGCAGGAGGACGCAGCCCGGGTTAGCCTCCAATCTGCGCAGTGGGGAGCTCGGCTTGGGGCCATAGAGCTTTTCCAGGGCCGATTTGCATTGGGCAGAGACACTGGGGCAGAGTTCCCTGGGCGGTCTGCAGTCTGTGCTCAGCTGCTAATCCTCACAGTCCCACAAGAGGCTCCGGCCTGGGGCAGTGACACTTTCACCACTTAGTCTCTAGCCTAGGGCAATCGATAATCCACTCAGCCCTACTAAGCCGTTTGATAGCTCGGCCAGTGCTGAATCCACTTCCTGTTGGGGGAAGGGAAAACTCTCACTCGGAGCACTCCCATAACTTGGAGCCGGAAATCGGTTTACATCTCTCCCTGCTCTGCAGAGGAAGCTGGTAACCCCCTTGCCTAGGAGACATACCCTAAAGGCTTTAAAACATGAATAAAAAGATGAAAAGAACGGACTGACAGCTTCTATGCAGAAAAAGAGCAGGTCAGCAAACCTGAAGAGACCTCAAACAGCAAAATGCATCAGACTGTCCTCTTTACATAATGCTCTATAGAAGAGACCATTAAAAGTCTCAAAAGAGAGTTAGAAGATAAATGGGAAAGGAAAGAGAAGCCTTACAAGAGAGCAACAACTTCCTGAAATACGAATTGAAAAGTTAAAAATTCCCAGGAAGTGCAGGGAAACAAAATTGGTGAATTGGAAAAAAATAAAAAATCTCAGGAAAGTAAGAATTGTGAATTGGAAAAAATAAAGAATTCACTAGAAAGTAGGATTTGTGAATTGGAAAAGACAAAGAACTCGCAAGAAAGTAGGATCTGTGAATTGGAAAAAGAAAATAATTCACTAAAAAAAAAAATTAGTGAAATGGAAAAAATTCCACAGACCAAAAAATACATTCAAAAACTCAAATGGACATATACAGAAAGAAGTAAAAAAAGCTAATGAAGAAAATAATTCTTTAAAAATTAGAACTGAACAAATTGAAACTAATGACGCATTGAGACAGCAAGAATCAGTCAAGCAAAACCAAAAAAATGACAAACTGAAAAACCATGAATTATCTACTTGCTAAAATGACAGACTTGGAAAATAGATCTAGGAGAGATAATCTGAGGATTATTGGACTTTCCGAAAACTATGATGAAAAAAAAGAGCCTAGATACTATTTTACAAGAAATCATCAAAGAGAACTGCCCAGATGTAATAGAATCAGAAGGTAAAATAGGCATTGAAAGAATTCATCGAACACCTCTGAAAGAAACCCTAAAATAAAAACCCCAAGTGAATATTGTGGCAAAATTTCAGAACCATCAGATTAAGGAAAAAATTTTACAAGCAGCCAAAAAAAACCATTTAAATACCGAGGTGCCACAATAAGGATCACCCAAGATCTGGCTGCCTCTACATTAAAGGAAAGAAGGGCCTGGAATATGATATTCTGAAAGGCACAAGAACTTGGGATGCAGCCAAGAATAAACTACCCAGCTAAGCTGAGCATTTTCTTCCAGGGAAGAAGATGGACATTTAATGAAACAAATGAATTCCATTTGTTTCTGAAGAAAAACCAGAACTAAACAAAAAATTTGATCTCCAAGAATAGAACTCAAGAGATGCAGAAAAAGGTAAAATAACTTTGAGAATTGTATTTCTGTTGTGGATATACAAAAAATACATGTAAAATTTGATAGTACTGATATAACATAAAAAAGGGAAGTAGATATGGAAAAGGGATGATGGCAGAATAAGGTGGGAAGGAGGGATAAAAGAGGGAAACCACATCCCACAAAGAGGCTAAGGAAACTTATCATATCTGAGGGAATTTAGAGAGGGGGAGGAACATTGTGTGAATCTTACTCCCATCAGAGTTGGCTCAAAGAAAAAATAATTGACATTTGTTTTAGAGAAAATTCTCTCTCGCCTCATTAAAAACGGGGAGAGGAAAAGGAAAAGAAAAGAGTAATAAGGGAAGGAAGGGGAAAGACTCAAAGGGGGAGGGGGGATTATAAAGAGGATAAGCATCGTGATACAAGAGGGGTACATAAGTTTAAAAGGGGAAAGAGGGTTGGGGGAGGCAAGAATAAGTAAAGCACAATCTGGGGTTATTAGGATGGCAGGAAATACAGATTTAGTAATTCTAACCTGTAAATGTGAATGGGATGAACTCCCATAAAGAGGAGACAGATAGCAGACTGGATCAAAAGTCAGAACCCTACAATATGTTGTTTACAAGAAACACATTTAAAGCAGGGGATACATATAGAGTAAAGGTAAAAGGCTGGAGCAAAATCTATTATGCTTCAGGTGAAGTCAAAAGTAGGGTAGCCATCCTTATCTCAGATCAAGCAAAAGTAAAAATTGATCTAATTAAAAGAGATAAGGAAGGAAACTACATCCTGCTAAAGGGTAGCATAAACAACGAAGCAATATCAATATTAAACATATATGCACCAAGTGGTATGGCACTCAGCTTCCTAAAGGAGAAGTTAAGAGAGTTGCAAGAAGAAATAGACAACAAAACTGTAATAGTAGGAGATCTCAACCTTGCACTCTCAGAATTAGACAAATCAAACCACAAAACAAATAAGAAAGAAATTAAAGAAGTAAAACAGAATATTAGAAAATTAGGTATGTTGGATCTTGGAGAAAATTGAATGGAGATAGAAGGGAATATACTTTCTTCCTCAGCAGTTCATGGAACCTATTCAAAAATTGACCATATATTAGGACATAAAGACCTCTAAATTAAATGCAAGAAAGCAGAAATAGTAAATGCTTTCTTTCAGATCATGATGCAATAAAAACTACATTCAACAAAAAATTAGGGGGAAATAGACCAGAAAGTAATTGGAAACTAAACAATCTCATCTTAAAGAATGATTGGGTGAAGCAGCAAATTATAGATACAATTAATAATTTCACTCAAGATAATGACAATGATGAGACTTCATACCAAAATTTGTGGGATGCAGCCAAGCGGTAATAAGAGGGAATTTTATATCCTTAGAGGCTTACTTGAATAAAACAGAGAAAGAAAAGATTAATGAATTGGGCTTGCAACTAAAAAAACTAAAAAAAGACCAAATTAAAAATCCCCAATCAAATACTAAATTGGAAATTCTAAAATTAAAAGGAGAAATTAAAAATATTGAAAGTAAAAAATCTATTGAACTAATTAATAAAACTAAGAGTTGGTTCTATGAAAAAGCCAATAAAATAGATAAGCCTTTGGTAAATCTGATTAGAAAAAGGAGGGAGGAAAATGAAATTAGTAGTCTTCAAAATGAAAAGGGAGAACTTTCCACCAAGGAAGAGGAAATTAGAGAAATAATAAGGAGTTATTTTGCTCAACTTTATGCCAATAAATTTGATAACCTAAGTGAAATGGATGACTACCTCCAAAAATATAGACTTCCCAGATTAACAGAGGAGGAAGTAAATTGCTTGAATAGTCCCATTTCAGAAAAAAGAAATAGAACAGGCAATTAAACAACTCCCAAGAAAAAATCCCAGGACCAGATGGATTTACATGTGAATTTTACCAAACATTTAAAGAACAATTGGCCCCAATGCTATATAAATTATTTGATAAAATAGGGAATGAAGGAGTCCTACCAAATTCCTTCTATGACACAGACATGGTACTGATACCTAAACCAGGTAGGCTGAAAACAGAGAAAGAAAATTATAGACCAATCTCCCTAATGAATATTGATGCTAAAATCTTAAATAAGATATTAGCAAAAAGACTACAGAAAATCATCTCCAAGATAATACACTATGATCAAGTAGGATTTATACCAGGAATGCAGGCTGGTTCAATATTAGGAAAACTATCAATATAATTGGCCATGTTAATAACCAAATTAACAAAACCATATGATCATCTCAATAGATGCAGAAAAAGCATTTGATAAAATCCAACATCCATTCCTATTAAACACACTTGAGAGTATAGGAATAAATGGACTTTTCCTTAAAATAATAGCAGCATCTATTTAAAACCATCAGTAAGCATCATATGTAATGGAGACAAACTGCAACCATTCCCAATAAGATCTGGAGTGAAACAAGGTTGCCCACTATCACTGTTACTATTTAATATTGTATTAGAAACGCTAGCTATAGCAATAAGAGCTGAGAAAGAGATTAAAGGAATAAGAATAGGCAATGAGGAAGCCAAATATCACCTTTTGCCGATGACATGATGGTATACTTAGAGAACCCCAGAGATTCTGCTAAAAAGTTATTAGAAATAATCCACAACTTTAGCTAAGTTGCTGGTTATAAAATAAACCCCACAAAGTCATCAGCATTCTTATATATCACTAACAAAATCCAACAGTCAGAGTTACAAAGAGAAATTCCATTTAAAGTAACTACTGATAATATAAAATATTTAGGAATCTATCTGCCAAGGGAAAATCAGAAACTTTATGAGCAAAATTACAGACCACTTTTAACACAAATTAAGTCTGATCTAACCAATTGAAAAATATTAAATGCTCTTGGATAGGGCGAGCAAATATAATAAAGATGACAATATTACCTAAACTAATCTATTTATTTAGCGCTATACCAATCAGACTCCAAAAACTATTTTAATGACCTAGAAAAAATAACAACAAAGTTCATATGGAAAACAAAAGGTCAAGAATTTCAAGGGAATTAATGAAAAAATCAAATGATGGTGGTTTAGCTGTACCAGATCTAAAACTATACTATAGAGCAGCAGTTACCAAAACTATTTGGTATTGGCTAAGGAATAGATTAGTTGATCAGTGGAATAGATTAGGTTCAAGGGATAAAACAGTCAACAAATATAGCAACCTAGTCTTTGACAAACCCAAAGATCCCAGCTTTTGGGATAAGAACTTACTGTTTGATAAAAATTGCTGGGAAAATTGGAAACTAATATGGCAGAAACTAGGCATTGATCCATACTTAACGCCGTACACCAAGATAAGGTCAAAATGGGTTCATGACCTAGGCATAAAGAATGAAATTATTAATAAATTAGAGGAAACATAGGATAGTTTACCTCCTCAGACCTGTGGAAGGGAAGGTTTTTATGACCAAAGCAGAACTAGAGATCATTACTGATCACAAAATAGAAAATTTCGATTATACCAAACTGAAAAGTTTTTGTACAAACAAACTAATGCAGACAAGATTAGAAGGGAAGCAATAAACTGGGAAAATATTTTACAGTCAAAGGTTCTGATAAAGGCCTTATTTCCAAAAATATATAGAGAATTAACTCTAATTTATAAAAAATCAGCCATTCTCCAATTGAAAAATGGTCAAAGGATATGAACAGACAATTCTCAGATGAAGAAATTGAAACTATTTCTAGTCATATGAAAAGATGCTCCAAGTCATTATTAATCAGAGAAATGCAAATTAAGACAACTCTAAGATACTCACTACACACCTGTCAGATTGGCTAAGATGACAGGAAAAATAATGATGATTGTTGGAGGGATGATGGGAAAACTGGGACATTGATTCATTGTTGGTGGAGTTGTGAACGAATCCAACCATTTTGAGAGTAGTTTGAACTATGCTCAAAAAGTTATCAAACTGTGCATACCCTTTGATCCAGCAGTGTTACTACTGGGATTATATCCCAAAGAGATTATAAAGAAGGGAAAGGGACCTGTATGTGCACGAATGTTTGTGGCAGCCCTTTTGTAGTGGCTAGAAACTGAAACTGAATGGATGTCCATCAGTTGGAGAATGGCTGAATAAATTGTGGATATGAAAATTATGGAATATTACTGTTCTGTAAGAAATGACCAACAGGATGATTTCAGAAAGGCCTGGAGAGACTTACACGAACTGATGCTAAGTGAAATGAGCAGGACCAGGAGATCATTATATACTCAACAAAATACTAGATGATGACCAGTCCTGATGGATCAGGCCATCCTCAGCAACGAGATCAACCAAATCATTTCTAATGGAGCAGTAATGAACTGAACTAGCTATACCCAGAAAAAGAACTCTGGGAGATGACTAAAAACCACTACATTGAATTCCCAGTCCCTATATTTATGCACACCTGCATCTTTGATTTCCTTCACAATCTAATTGTACAATAATTCAGAGTCTGATTCTTTTTGTACAGCAAAATAATGTTGTGGTCATGTATACTTATTGTGTATCTAAGTTATATTTTAATATATTTAACATCTACTGGTCATCCTGCCATTTAGGGGAGGGGGTGGGGGGGTGGGGTAAGAGGTGAAAAATTGGAACAAGAGGTTTGGCAATTGTTAATGCTGTAAAGTTACCCATGTATATATATATCCTGTAAATTAAAGGCTATTAAATAAAAAAAAAAAAAAAAAAAAAATAAAGTTTTAAACCTGATTTTTTCCCACAATGTCTTGATATGCTTTTCCAGAAGTGCCTATTTGATATCATGTGTAATTTTTAAAATATTTTTGATTAGCAATATGTATTGTGTCGCAATGTTTGATCTGTGTGGTTTAGACAAGCCCTGTAATTTCATTCATGTAAATAAGTCAGGGTAAGAAAATTCCCTTGGCCAATTCAGATGAGTTCTCCTTTGGAAGATTAGTCTGAGATTATTGCTTGAGTTACTAAAAGGTTAAGTAGAACTTGCAACTGGTATATATCAAAGGGAGGGTTTGACCAACTCTTTCTAATTTACATCCAGCTTTCATAAATATCATTCTGAATCTATATGTAAGAACAACAGCAATGAAAACTCACATTTCTATAGTACTTTAAGAGGTATCAAGTGGTAATCTCTGTAACATCCCTTGGAAGTAGACATTTGATAATCATGTATAATGATATCATTATATCATGTTGAAGATAACAAAACAGAGTCAGAGTGAAGATAATCAAGATTAAAGTGTCCAGGATTACATAGTCAGTGAGTGAATGTCATTAGAAAGGAACTTTAAGAGCATAAAAGATTTCACTGGGGAAATATCTAATTTTAAAAAAAGATCACTGGGCTTGGAAGTCAGAAAAACAAGATTTTCCTTCCCTCACATACCTATAACCTCAGGGACCATGGGATTTCCTCAGTTTCCTTATGTATAGGAAGAAATATAATAATATCATCTACTAAACATGGTGGTTGTAAGGATCCAATGAGATAATATTTATAAAATGTTTTATGATCATTAAAACATTATACATATACATGAATGCATACATACACATATAAATAAAACTGTAAGCAATATACATAATTAAGAACAAATTAAATTGATTGTTATATTAATTAACATGATTAAAATTGTCAACTGTAATGAAAACAAAAAATCTAAAATGATGTTCGTGATTTTTAGAAATCAGACCTGTAGAATCTGTGATTAAGAGCTTCCCAGGAAAGAATATGCACTTCCAATTTAGATTGGAATATTATCCGCAATGTATAAATCAGAGAGTATTGTCTGGGTCACTGAGAGATTGAGAAATATTCCCAGAATCATGTAACTGTTATATGTAAGAAGTAGGAGTACATTTCCCCCAAGTAGGGAACATATGAAATTATGCAAGATGGAAAAGAGAACAAACAACAACAACAACAAAACAAGTAGCAACAGAATGGGATTCATATTATCCTCAAGAGAAATGGTAATTGAGAATGAGCAATGGGATTTAGGATCATGGATCTAAATCTGGCAGGCATTGAAGGGGGTCTCATTTTTAAAGATGAGTAAACAAAAGTTCAGAAAAAGTAAATGTCTTGCCCAGGGCCAAAGAAGGTAATACATGATATGAATTCAACCTAAGCCTTCTAGACTTAAAAGTTTATCTAGCACTTTATTCATGATGCAAATGAAGTTTTATTGAAGTTTATATGCAGAAAGTAATTTAAATGCAAATAGTTACTAAGATTCTAACATTGATTTTGAAATTGTTTCTAACAAAACGTTGAATTAAAAGTAAAAGATTTTTAAAAAATAGCAGTTATGATGTCATGCGAAGAGTACTAAACTTTGGAGTCAGAAGACTAAGATTCAAATTCAAATGAGATTTGAACCCTAACTCCATCATTTACTATGTACATACACATAGAAAATTCACTTACCTTCCAAGACCACAGTTTCCCCATGCATAGAATAAGGATAATAATCGCTCTATTGCCTTTCTCTTTGATACTCTCCTCAATCCTGTGAGGAATACATTTTGCAAACCTTGAAGCTCTCTAGAAATGTAAGATATTATTCTAAATGAATGAGCACAGATCATCTTTGCTTGCCTTTGCTCTCAGCAGAGTCTAAAAGGAACTTTGAGGTGAGAAAAATGACTCTATAAAAGTCTTCGTGGGCTCAAAATGTAATTACATTTAGTTCCCTTGACTTCTTTCACTTTTAAGTAATTCTGAACTTTCTCCTGGCTTTAGTCTCACTGGTTTTAGATCATGCTGCCCGATGGGATCTTTGGGACCTAAATTCAAACTTATCTGAGATTGAAAGAGGAAATGGGAAGCCAAAATAACTTAATAGAAACCAGATAAAGGCAAGTTATACACCCTCGTGAGACAATAAGATGCCGATAAAAGCTCATTCAGTAACAAACAGGAGCTATGTTGCCCCCTTTGGAAAGTGAATTGTTAGGAAGACCAGAAGAGCAACAGGCATAAGTACTGACCTCTCTCATTGCATTGTCCATTGCATGTCCATGCATTTATGTGAACTATAGAAACTAAGTTGAGATCACCATGATTAGCTCTGAGGAAAAATAGGGGGAAGTCAGAAATGAAAGCATGAAAAAGAGCTATCAATGCTGGCAGTTAACTGAGAGACTAACAACAAAAGCCATCACAATATTAACATAATTATTAGTGGTAGCAGTATCAGTAGTAGTAGTAGTAGTAGTAGTGGTAGTAGTAGTAGTAGTAGTAGTAGTAGTAGTAGTAGTAGTAGTAGTAGTAATAGTAGTAGCAGTAGTAAATAGAAATAGTGATAGTAGTTAGTAGCAATTATTGAAGCTTTACAAAGCTCATTATCTCATTTTAATATTGTTGAGATCCCATTTCTAAGGGTCTCATTCTAGACTTTACATTCTTCCTAAATGCTATATCGCTTGTGACTTCATTTAGAAAACATTGTCCTCCGTTTATGACTATTTCCACTTCTGATAACCAACAGTTTGTAATATTATTGTTCTATCCATAGATTTTTCTTTCTCTATTAAGAATATACTACTCGGGGCAGCTAGATGGCACAGTGGTTAGAGTGCTTGCCCTGAAGTCAGGAGAACCTGAATTCAAATCTGAACTCAGAAACTTAACACTTCCAACTCACTTAACCCCAACTGCCTCAGGGGAAATATATATATATATATATATATATATATATATATACACTCACATACTACTAGTTTACACAGTAGAATACTTCAAAACTCAAGAAGCCTTTATTTAATCAAAACCCCTTGAGTTCTTCATATAATGTCCTTTGTTGTTGTTTTTATTCAATTATTTCATTGATGTCCAGCTCTTCATGACCCTATTTAGAGTTTTCTTGGCAAAAATACTGGACTGGTTTGCCTTTTCCTTTTACATCTCACCCTACGGATGAGGAAACTGAGGCAACCAAGGTGAAGTGATTTGCCCAAGGTCATACAGCTAGTAAGTACCTGAGGTCAAATTTGAACTCAGATCTTCTTGACTCCAGACTTGGTGCCCCATCGGTGTGCCACATACTTAACTTGAACATAGCAAAATATAACAACAAAAATAAGTAACAAATTCAACACAGAGGACTGTTGCTAATCAATACAAGCTATATAGGAGCTAATATGAGATACTTCAAAGAAAATCTTATTTAAATCACATTCAATTTTTAATTGTATCTGGATTAAAATAACTAGAATTACTAGATTTCCTACTATAAATAATTTACCCTCAATGAGTCATTTTCTTCATCAGCACTTCCCAGGAAAGGGAAGAATTACTATACACTAGTAATGTGTGGTTTTAGAGACCTCAACATATCATAATATATTGATGTCCATCAAGAATGCTGGATATGAAGTCAGAAGATGTAGGAGGATATTCTGGCACTTTAGCATGCCAGAATAGAAAGAACGTGGATTATGAAGGTAGCACAAATTTTGACATATATTATTCTGTGACCTTTAGCAAGCCACTTAAATATTCTTGATTTCAGTTTCCCCTTCTGTAAAATGAGAGGGCTGGGCTAAATGGTCTCTGAGATCCCTTCCAGCTGAAGATCTAAATTGCTATTAAAACCATTAATGAACCAAAGACCACTCTACAATATTGTCAATAAGTTGGTCTTATAGGTTTTGGGGTTTTTTTTAGAAAATTTCCCGATGGGGGAATATTGCTGCTTCCTGAGATTGCTCATTCTCTTTTGGGTCAGCTCTTTCTGGTGTTCAGTTTATCCACATTTATCACTTCTCTACAGTGATCAAAAGCATATAAGCTCCTGACTGATTTCTTTTTTCACCGAGTATTAAAAACTAGCAAGAAAAAATAATGCAGACATTCATTATTTTGAAGGTATTTTCATATATGATATTGAGGGTAGGGGTTGTTCTCATGTTGTTTTGATATTGACAGTGACTAGTAGAATGGCTGCTGCATAGGAGGTAGTTTATGAATGCATATTGAATCAATTTAATTATCCCCATTTTACAGATAGGAAAAGTCAGGAATATATCTTTTTCTATTTGTGCCAGTCATAGGGTTCACTGGTTCAAAGATTTAGACCTGCAAGGAAACTTGGATGCCAGATAGTCACTTAGATCCTGTATCTTTAGACCCTTCCATTAGTTCTCCTTCTTAGTCTCCCACCCTTTCAAAATATGCCATGAGAGTGACGAGAGTCTTCCAATGTCATGGTTGATAGGGTCAGATGAATTTGCTCTCTACAATGATTATATCCTGACCTAGCAGGATGATCCAACTGCTGACTGAGCAGAGGATAGATGTCATTTTATACTGAGGTTTTTTGGAATGACTTACATAATTTCAATTTATATATCATCATACAGTGCCCTATTTCAAATACTTTAGTGCATTTCCACAGAGTCATCTTTTTTGGTATTTGAAACTGTCTAGCTACCTGGGATATTTTTTTCTGCTTTTCTGAAGCATTTCCGATTCCAGCCATCGCTCTTGGGATAACAGGGGAGGACTGGTGAATATTTCTTTTGGCCACGTTCCCGTTGGCTGCTGAAGCAGATAAACAGTGTCGATTTCAGCAACTCGCTTCCTCTAATTGTTTACAGTTGTATTCATTAGTGGCTGTTTCGCTAATCAGAGGGAATTTCCATGGAATGAAATGGGCTAATTCGGTTACTAAAACTACAGGATGGAGAAAAACAAAGCTCATCCTCTTTTCATGGTTCAAGATTATGTATCGTTACAAGCTACAGTGTTGCTTACCCATAAAACCTCCTGCAGACCCTGGTATACAAATACAACATAACCTACATGGAGAAAACATTGTCCAACTTTGTTTCTAGTTACCATAGAACCAAGGAGTGAGAGCATCCAGTTGTACAGACAATTCAGCATCCACTGTTTTGTTTCAATCTAGCACTATGGACAAGGAATGGAATATCAGTTGTTTGAAGACCCATTTGAAGACCTAAGTGTATGAATGTTCAAACCTAGAATGGTTAAAGAAGGCCACTTTTTTTCAATTATATTTAAATCTCAAAGACTAACTCCTAAGTTATCTAGATAATTTCTGGAAATTGCAAAGTTGTTAGTAATCATCCAAAGCTTCTCTCTGAAACAAAGATCACAATGTAAACAGGATATTAACAAGGAAATATGGGAAGAGTATATAGTCATTTACATATGAGGCAAGATTGCTTTGAATGATATAATGGCAGGAATACAGTAAACTTGTTTAAGAACCACTTTTATCAATATGATGTGAAATATAAGGCAGGAAGATGAAGGATCTGTCCAAAGTATTCCATCAATAAGTAATTATTTATGAAGTACCTGCTTTGTACCAAGTGGTAGGGATAGAAATATAAGGGAAAAAACCAATTCCTGTTTTCAATGTATTGATTACATTATAGAGTTAACATTCTAATAAGGGATATTACTAGTGCACTTCTGTCAGAACTAGACTTCATTGACAGTGGGAGCTTTCAGGGCTTCTTCTAAGGCAAGGCACTATCCTTTCTGCAATGTAGAGTCTTAAAGAGTTGTTTAGCATACTGAGAAGCTGAGTTTTTATTAAGGTCTCACATCATAAACCAGAAGTAGGTAATCCCAAAGCCAGTCATTCCTGGATCTAAGGTCAGTCTTTTTTCTATCCATTATATCACACTACATTTTTATCTATGATATAGTTATGCACATTTCATGTAAATACAAAATCAGTATAGAGTAATTAAATATAAGGTTGTTTAGAGGAGAGGGTATAAGGATTTAAGGAGATCAGGAAAAGCTTTACGTAAAAGATAGTATGTAAAATGTCTCCTGAAGTGAAGAGGGATTTGTATGAGGCAGAGATGAAGAGGAAGTGCAATGTGGAGCCATGGAAAATGGAAGCAGAGAGTGATGTAAAGGAAGAGAGGACAGTTTCACTAGATTATGCAGTCAAGGATGTATAATGTGGCTGGGAAGATAGGTTGAGGTCAGATTATAAAGTTCTTTTGGAATGGAGGAGATAAAAAGAAATTTTCTATACATGAGGAGGTCCTCCAGATAGTAATATTTACAGAAGGCATTGTTCTAATTGCATGATATTTTAAAATATTGCAGAGCCCCCTAAATAATATCTATAAAATTCTAAATCTCAGAGGCAAAAGAAAATTGATGAAGAATACATACAGTCTAGAAAATGAAATACATCTATCTGTCTATTTATTTTATCCTTTCACTAAAACAAGATATAACATTTCAGAAAATTTCAGTCCTCATCTTGCTTCAGATACTTGCTGTCTATGTGAATTTGTTGGAGACTCAGTTCCTCATCTGGAAAATGAGAATTATAGAATATATCTGTATTACATATACACTATTAGACCAACTACCTTTTCACCCAGTATAGCCACTATTATTCTTAGTTATTGAGGTTTACTATTAATTATTAAGATGGTATTATTATTCTTAATTATTGAGGTGACATAAAGCTTAGAATAGTAGACTTGGAAACAAAGGAAAAATTCAAACCCTGCCTTCACTATCCTGTAAAAGTTATATAATGATTCTTGGTCTCCTTTCCTTCATCCATTAAATGGTCTGAGCAATAAAACCTATTTCATAGGACTATTGTGAAGATCAAATGAGATAATACATGTGATTTTCAAGCCTTAAAGTTAAAGATAGATTATAGATAAATAGATTGTAGATATACACAGAAAGAGCTATCAGCTGTTTTGCAATCTCTTTTATATCCCTTCTCATGCAAAAGTTAGTGTTTCTTTGATGCTGTCTGTTTTTCCCTACCACACGTATTTAGTCACTATGGATAATTAAAGAGAGAGGATACAAATGACTCATTGTTATCTCCTCATGTACAGGCAGTCTTCAACTTACAAACAAGCTATATGTATTTTCTTTCAGAGTTTGAAATGTGTTTTCTCATGAGATGAGTATCTAAAAGTAGTTAAGTTCACAAGCTAACTCAGAGAGGCTTTAACTATTAATGTAGTAGTCATAGTTGCCCTGCTCAGGAAGCCTCACTAAATTATGATCCTTGATCACAAACCATTAGCGCAGACAGAATACGGCTATTTCCTATATACAAGGTCCAGGTCCTGCTGGGTACCTCTAGCCCAATCCCAGGGGGAGGGAAGTAAGGTGAGGAGACAAATATGATAGATAAGATAGACCTCCAGAAGTTAGATAGTTCATTTTCATAATAATATAGGGAATTAGGGTAGCAGGATTCCAAAAATAAGTTGTTCTGACAGCAGCAATTTTTATGCAGGGTTTTCTCTTGGGTTCAGTGGTCATATACCAAGGACTTCTTGTGCTTAACTTAATGAATCACTTAAAGTAATCCAAAATCTGGCCTTGGCTTTTATCATTTCCAAAAAGGAATTCACACAGATAACTTAAATAGGTTAAAAGGGCCATTTTTATTAGAATTAAACATTATTACTAATATATTATGCTGTTAAGTGGCATCCAGTAAAAGTATTGAGATATGAGATGGAATTAATGCTATTAATAACAATAATAATGCTTACTAAAATATCTTAAATTATAGAATGGGAGAAGGGTAAGGGACTTTAGAGATCGTTTAATGTAAACCTGTCATTTTATAGTAGAGGAAAATGAGTCACAGAAAAGCTTTATAGATCTACAAAATGCTTGTGAATATAAAATGAGTCTAAAGGTTGTAAGGATAAACATTATCCAACATCTATATGAGGGAAACAAGTTGAGAAAAATGGATTTTTTTTCAGAAACATAGTTATCTTTTGATCCCTCTAATGAGTTGCTAAGATCAAGGACTATGTCCCAATTTTATTTTTGAGTCCCCCATGACCTAACACAGTGGTTTTTTGGAACCTTGCAAATTAATACTTTAACCACCATCACCACCAGTAGTAAAAAAATAAACCCAACAATTTTATATAGCTGTTTAGGTTTTGGAAAATACTTGATATGTATTAGTCTCATTTTATCAAAATACTGTAGATTTAGAGTTGCAAGTGATTGCAGAGTTCATTTACTCCAACCCTTGCTGTGTTTTACAAATAATGAAACCAGAGATCAGCAAGGCTGGCTTAGTGGAGAAAGTGCCAAGACCAGAGTCAGGAAGACTCCAAGCTGACCTCAGATATTTAATAGATAGGTGACTCTGGCAAGTCACTTCATTATGTTCACCTCAATTCCCTTCTCTATAAAAAGAGCTGGAGAAAGAAATGGCAAACTATTCCAGTATCTCTGCCAAGAAAACCCCAAATAAGTCACAAAGACTTTTACAGGACTGAATGACTAAACAGAAAAGACTGAGTGAATTGCCCAGGATCTAATAGGTATGAAAAGCACCTATACTATGACTCAAGAGATACTGACCTATCCTGTGTTCATTGGATTGGGTTAGATTCATTCAGTCCTGCACAAATATACTTCCATACACAGACCATGAATCCAAACGTAGTTTCTAGGAAGGAGGGAAAAGTGATATTCTTTGAACCAATTATAAAACTATTTCTTACAATTCCTGAAAAAACAATAGTCATTTTTGTTTTGTTTTGTTTTGTTATGGTAAATACTTAACTTTAGTGATCATTCCATTTCAAATAATGTTTCTTTCTATAAATTCAAATTGCTGTATCAAATATATTTAAAGAAAATCACATCTGGTAATTCTCAGAATCTAAGTGTGATCTAACTGCAAGCTTAGATGAAAATTATACTGATTTCAACTGTTATTGGGATTATCTCTGAAAATCTGAGACCTCTCTATAGTAGGTTTAAGGAAGCTACAGAAACAGAAATCCCTGCACAGAACAGCTGAATCTCATTGATTAGTACTGGGGTAACTGAAAGACAGCTGTGTGTATGAGTTATTAATGATTGATTTGCCTCAAAGTGATAAGCTCATTCACCTGGGGGAATAATTCCAGGGATTTCTCTTGTCCTCCCTGTCTAAAATATTCTTACTTCTCGTCTTTTCCTTCTGAATTCCTGTTCCATCTAAAACCATCTCCTTTACTAAAAGCCTCTTCCAATCTCTTTTAATTTCATTGCCTTCCCTCCGTTAATTATTTCCTACTTATCTTTATATGATTTGCTTTATATATGTTTTTTTGTTCATTGTCTTCTCCAATTTGAATGTAAGTTCCTTGAGTGCAGCATATATCTTTTGCCTCTTTTTTCCCAAATCTTGTGCCTGTTACAATACCTGGAACATACTTACAAGCTTTCTAAGTATTTATTGATTGCTAATGAGATGGAAATACATACTAAAGATATTTAAGTCTGTATCTGACGTGCGGAATTTTATAATGTTAATTACAACTAGATTCAGAATTTAGGACATTTATCTTTACCAATTTATATTCATTCAATAAATCAATTTCCACAAGCATTCATTCATTAGATGTGTAACATGCTGTATAGTTAATAGGCTAATAGGTTCAAATCCAGTCTCAGATTATTACTAGCTGTGTGACCCTAGATAAATGATTTCACATCTCTCATCCTGAGTTTCCTCATCTATAAAATGGCAATTGTAATAACACCAACTTGCTATGAGCATCACTAAGATAATATGTATTTAAATTTAAATTTAAAATCAATATATATTGGTAATGAGGGTAAGGATGATAATGATGATCTTGATGATGATGTTGATGATGACGATGATGACAATGTACAAGAGCATTGTGATAGGATCTAGGGAAATAGCTTATTCTCTCCAGGTGCATACATGGTATCTATGGGAGACCCCACAAAAATATACTAACATATGAAAATAGGTATAAAATCATTTGAGAAGAGGACTCCAGAAGCTGGGATGATCATGTTAAATGAAGCACATGAACTGAATCTTTGAAGAAATTGCAGATTCTAAGATATAGATGTGATGATAGGATGAATTCCAGGTCAGCCGGTATAGAAGCATGGCAATGACTAGACAATGAAGTGACATGGCAATGAAGTGAAGAAATCCTCAACATGACTGGAAAGATAGGTTGGCAAAAGCTTCCTAGAGCTAGGTGGGTGGATAAATATATAGGTATTTTTCCTTCAGTATCAGTTTTCTGGATTTTGCCATCTAGCTGCCACTTCAACTAAATAGCAGTACTGAGATTTTTGAAGCTAATTCCTACTGTAAATTAAACATGGAAATTCCAGAGAATAGTTCATTAATTCTATTCTAATAATAATAATTAGCACTATTACAAACTAATATTTATATAGTGCCTACTTTGGCTTTGTGCTTAGTGTGTTAAAAATATGAACTCATTTGACCTCATAGCATCCCCATTTTACAGTTGAGGAAAATGTGGAAAACAGAGATTAAGTGATTGACCCAGGGTCACACAGCTATCAAATGACTAAGACTGGATTTGTACTCAGATCTTTTTTACTTGAGCCCAGCAATCTATTCACTGTACTCCCTAGCTGTCCTTATTATCATTATTGTGAAAGATGATAACAATATTCAAGTGGAAGAATTAGAACTTGAACCTATCCTATTGTAAGTCAAATATGTAAGTCTATGGATGAGTTCATTAAGAAATAATTTTAATAATATATTACTATAAAAGATAATAATATTAGTAGCCATAGTCAGTCACAAAATCCTTGAGCCTCCCTTTTTGCATCTATAAAATTAAGAGGTTGGACTAATTGTTCTGAGGTCATTTCTAATCCTAGAACTATGGTTCTTTAACTAGAAGATATTTACCTTTCTCCAGGGTTTCAATCTATGATTCCATGTGTCATAAACAGGACTTCAACTGAAATATTCCTGAGTTCAGGCCCACCTTTGCATTTATTAGATTGTCCTGCTTTTCATATTATGGTAGAGCATTGTCCATTCCTTTTTTCTTATTGTCTCAATGGAATTATTTCTTCTTAGAAGTGGGAAACTTGGTTATTGGGAAGAGGTCAGAACTATCTATCAGGGGAGACTCCAGGAAATGCTAGTTCCTTCTTCTGAGTAGTCAGGATGCTTAATCTAGAGGACCTGAATAAGGAAACATATTTGGTGATCCCTGACACACCAAAGATACCTTTCATCCTGATGTCCATGCAGAAATCCTATGCCAGTTGTCTCCCAAAGTTTGACAGGTTATTGATTTGGAAAGCAAAGTCAGGGCACACCATCAACTGAATGTTATCAGATTTTGGCTTAAATTTATGTGGTCTCTGCCAAATGTGATCTCTCATTCTCCCCTCCTCATTCCAGCAGGAAAGTTCCCCAGTACATCAATGTAAAAAGATTTCCCTGGTATATTCCTGAGTATTCCAACTCCTTTGGGTCAGGTAGCAAATTTGCTACCACTGTATCTTCATGCAAAGGAAGGAAACTATACACTCCAGTCAGGGAAAGTGACTGTGGCAAAAATAAGGAGGAAAGATCTTCAATTAGTTCTTGTTGCTGTTCTTCAAAAGATTGTATTGCTTACACACACACACACACACACACACACGCACTCCCTGGACTCATGTGATGACTCTTAAGTATCCCCTGCACATTTACTGATCTGAGAACTAGGATAGTGAAGTAAGTTAATTCATTGTCTTCCACAAATTATCTGTCTGATCATAGGCAAGTACCTTGACCTCTGTGGACCTTAGTTATTTCTTCTTTGGATGGTGTCCAGAATCACTTCTCAAGTCCCATGCCATCTGTAAAATCCGATATGGACTTAAAAATATCTTCAAATCGTCTTAGAGTTACAGAGTAACAAGGGACTTTTATTTTGTCCAATCCTCTCCTTCTAGAAATGATTGGAATCAGATTCCAATCAGAGACCTGAATTGATAAATTGATTTGCTTATGTGTATGTAAATGATACATTGAGTGCTTGGATGATATGACATTTTAAAAGGTTTGAGAGACATTTATGGGCAATTTTTAATTAATTCTATTTTAATAAAAGAAGAAAGAATCTGAAACTCAAAGTTTTAAAAAGAAATGTTATAAATGTTTTACATGTAACTGGAGGGAAAGAAGAAATTATTTTGAAAGAAAAAAAAAGACATCACTATTTTGGGAGGAGTGGGCAAGGCAATTGGGGTTAAGTGACTTGTCCAGAGTCATACAACTAATAAATGTCAAGTGTTTGAGGCCCGATTTGAACTCAGATCCTCTTGACTCTAGAAATATTGTTCTATCCACTGAACTACCTCTTTACCCAAGATAATAATGATGATGATGATGATAATGATAATTATGTAGTTTTATTGGGATTGTGATATACTTTATAAACTGTCATCAATTAAACATCAAGCACTTTAGCATTAAGTAATTAACTAATCTTGTAATAACTGCTGGAGATACAAAGGACAAATACACACACACACACACACACACAAATGTCTTTGCCCTCAAGGAGCTTACATACCAAATATGGAAGATAATGTGTGTAAGAATAAAAGAACAGTAACCACATTTGAGCCCTAAACAATAAAGGTATCTAGGTACATAGTCGAACAATGTTTCTTTTGGGGGAAATGGTGTTAATCTCTCACCCGTGAAGGAAGAGCCATGTCCAGGTATAGTTCGGTTAGTCTGGATGATTTCTGAGTTCCTTTCTGATTTTGTGAATTCTAAATTCTAATTTTTACAAAAGGTCATAGAATAACAAATGACAGAAAAGATACTCGGACTATTTACTTTCAGAGATTATTTATTAAAGATGCTTTCTTACATGGAGTTTGTGATGTGAGAGCTAGGTAGCATGGGACAAAGCAGTATACTTGGAATCAGGAAGAGTTAAGTTCAAATCTGTTCTCAAATAGTTACTCAGACACAAATTATATGACTTTGGTCTGATCTCTTCAGTCTCAGTTTCCTCTTTTGTAAAATGGGGATAATAAAAACACTTATTTCTCAGAGTTGTGAGAATCAGATGCCAAAACACTTATAAAGCTCTTTATAAAACTCAAAGTCTCATATAAATGAGTATGATAAAAGTTGTAATTAAGAGATAAGAAGAACAATTTAAAGAAAAATAGTACTTTCCAAGAAAATGTCAAATGGAAAAGACAAGGGGATATATGGAGACATAGATGAGAAAAGAAGATTACAATGATAATATTGCTTCTTGGCCTTGCATTGGATCTCCCCCAGGAGAAATACTCTAAGATAGTGTTAAATGTAATTTTCCTTGTTCAGAGTATAATCCTTGGTATAAATCCCAGCAAATTCAGTAGAGAGCAAAGACATAGTGACTCTGGCTGGCTCCCAAGGGTACGGAGGTGATGCTCTCTCTGGCATACTGTTGTGAAGGATCTGTCAGTATTCCACAATCAGCTCCTCATTTGTGTGGATTTTTTTTAGTTATTCCCCCCATTCCATTCTGAGCATTCTCTTAGGGATAGAAGTTGACATGTAATATCTTAACAATTCCTTTGAACCCTCCCCAGTTTGGTCATATTGGATTTTACCAACCATGAAAGCCTTGCCCTAGGGGACACTGCTATCACATTTTCCTTAGATGTAATTGAGCCTGGGTAGAATGCCTTTTTGAGACTCTGACCTTTTGTTTAATTTTCTGAAGATGTATGACTTCAAGCTGAAGGTTATGCTCCTTAAGGAGTTTTACCTGTACCAGCCACTTGATCAGGCCATCCATTCATCCAGATTCTTCCTGCTTCGAAATACTTTGCTCACTGATTCTGTAAACATGAAAAATCTCAACTCCACAATTCCCCCATATGACTTATGCTTATAGATATCCAAAGTGCTCACAATATCTATGTTAGAAAGGACCTCAAAAGTCATTGTAAGCTCATTGAATTTAAGCAAACCGAGGGCAGGTTCTATTTCATTTATATCTTTCTTAGCCCCCATCAAAGTACTGTGGTACATGGTCTGAGTTTTAATAAATGTTTATATTAAATCAAGTCCATTCTGCATATGACTAACTCTGCTACACAATAACTAACTTTTATCTCTAACATTCTATGTTTATAAAAAATCTTTTTATAATGCAAATAATGCACCAAAATGTGTTTTTATGAGCTTTTAAAAAAATGTTAGTCTCCCTTTGAAAAAAACACATAATATACTATTATCTTTCTTGATATTTCATAAGCTGAAAAATTTGAGTTTGGGTTTTTGTAATAGGAATTTGTTATTCAGTTTCTACTTAAGATCTAGCAATTCTGAGTCATTTTTTTCAATAAGCATTTATCATGAAACATCTAAGTGTCATAAATAAGGTATTGCACTTGTATAGTCAAGAAGACCTGAGTTTGAATCCTGTTTTAAATCCTTAGTTAGTACTGTGATCAAGGATCAGTCACTTAATCACTGTGTGCCTCATTTTCTCATCTGTTGTAGAAAGAGGTTGTAGTAAATAGTCTATGTAATCTTCTAAGACTAAATCTACAATCCTATAAATTCTGATTTGGACTTTAAGACAATTTTTCAAAGAGCTTGATGGGTTGTATATCCTGTGGGTCTTGGAGAAGTCTTCTTTTATTATATAAATCACAATATTTCTATTACAGAAATATGGAATACTGCTATTAATCCGAGATAGGGAAAGCTAAAGGAGAAAAGCTTCTTCACAGCCAGTCACTGATCCTGAGCTATTAAATTAGGGTCAAAAGGGGTCAAAGATGCTCCCAATAATGCATCAGCCTTGGCTTTCTTTTGTTTTTGTCACACTGGACTCAGATATTCCATTGCTGATCTTCTTCGATACTTCCCTTCTGTCTTCAATCCCAAAATGTCTAGCACAGTGTTTTATGCACAGCATATTAACAGATGCTAATTGATTGATTGATATATGTCTCTGTCAATATCTGTTTCTTTTGGAGAAAGATGCTACAGAACTATCATTTCATTTGTACAGGAAATTTCCCAAAATAGAAACTCCTTCAGCAAAATAGATTATGGATTTAGTAATTAGCCTAGGGCATGGAGTAGTAAGTGACATGATCATCATCACATGGTCAGGATGAGAGAGAGGTATAGTAAAGCCAGCCTTTTCAGACTACATATCCAGGACTTCACCTGCTATGGCACACTGTACATACACATATATACATATATGTGAACCAGCATCCTGGAGATGTAGATAGGAGCCTTGGAAGTCTGTTTACAGCAATTACAGAAAAAAATAAACTTGAATTGTTGGAAGGAATTCACACAACAAATTACTATCTTATTTTGAGAGACAGAATTTCACATGAAACTCACAGTGTATCAGTGATTTTATATATATGCCCATAAATATGTAAATAAACATGGATATTAAATATATTATTATATATAATATTTATATTTGGAGAAACTGATTATATTTAATATACCTCTATGTATATATGTATATACCTATATATATAACTATATAGATACATACATCTCTCTCTTCATATATATAATATATATATATGTCTATATATGTATATCTGTATACATAGTCTAGGATTTATGCACATGTAGACATACACAAGGTTAGGGGTATATATACATATAAATTTATGTGTATAAGTATAGGTATATTTATATATATGTATATGTGCATATATGTGTGTGTGTGTGCATATGTATATAGTTTAGTGTAGTTAGCAGGCACAATGGATTAAATGTCAGGTCTGTAATCAAGAAGATTCATCTTCCCATGTTAAATCTGCCCTCAGATACTAATTAGCTATATGACTCTGGGCCAGCTATATATAATTTGGGTAAGTTATATATAATATATAAATATAATTTGCCTCAGTCTCCTCATTTGTAAAAGGAGCTGGAGAAGGAAATGGAAGAATATTTTAGGATCTTTAACAAGAAAATACTAAATGAGGTCACAAAGAGTTGAACATGACTGAAAAAACTATCTATATAATATCTATGTTCATGAGACTAAACACACATAAACATACATATGCATATCCAAATATGTGTGTATGATGTGTAAGCATGTGTTTATCTCCAGTAGATTTAGATTTTGTATTGATTTGGTATCTTCAATATTTCTGACATTAATATTCTGTGAGTTATAGAATCAATCAGTATATATTGAGTGGCAAACATAAAGGTACTCAGGGAATAAGAAAATCCCAGAGCTCGCTAGTCATTCATCTAGTAAAACTATCTCATTTTACCAGGGGTTCAAAGGGGATGAAGTGCCTTGGCTAAATTCATTGAACCCTCTTTTCCCAATTCCCAGTTCAGTCTCCTTTGCTCTAAGGGACACATCTGTAAGTTTCTGGGATTCTTTTGGGAAATGTCAAATACTGTTTCCCATTCTGGGGGAATAATAATGAAAATGACACAGTGTAAGATAAGCATCAGACATAGGGCAAGAGAAATATGTGGTGCTTGTCTCATTTCTAATTTTAAATCATTACCATAAAACTTTTTTTTTTTTCCTGAAGCTCATAGGAAGGAAGCCTGGAAAGCAGATTTTAAAAAAAAATTGAAATAACCATTTCAATAAAAGAATGTCCATGATTTGTAAGGCTGTCACAGGTCTTCAAATTGAAGCTTAGTCATTAGCTAATAATTAAAGCCACAAAAAATAATCAGAATTGAGATTTCAACAGTGTTAGAGGTCTGTCAAATATGCCAAAGGAGAGACGCGTATTGAATGGAAATATGAATCCATCCATCAACACTGTCACAATAATAAAATAAAACTGTGAACTCATTTTTTCATATTCTGAGTAAGAGTAATAATGATGATGATGATGATGATAATGATGATAATGTCATATGGAATAGAGTGAAAAAGTCAAAAAGACCAGATATGAAACACAGCCTCTGACTCTTATGATTTGTGTGACCATGGGGAGGTCATTTAACCTTCTTGTGCCTTACAACATTCTAGGATTATCTATTCAGCCTTAGAGTGACTGGTTCTATTTGTGGCAGGGAATAGACATCTCATGCTAGTTATCTCTAAACTGAAAAGCTGCAAGGTTATATATCTTTCCTGTCAATAAGGAGAATGGGTTGGAATGGATGATCTCTGAAGTCTTTTCCAACTCCAAATCATGTGATACTGTAAACATCCAACACCACCAACCCATAACAAAGATGTTTTATAAGAAACATAGGAGAAAATGAAAAACAGTTTGATAAAACTAATCAAATTCCATTAAAAATAAACAGATTTTATTAGTGTATGCAGTACTTTGTGTCCATACCGTCCCCCTCTACCTCTTCAAAGGATGGCAGAGGATGTGTTCCATATCCATATATCCATATATTAATTCAGGGTCAAAATTAGTCATTATTACTACACTTCATTCCATTTTTTTCATTTGTTTCTTTATATTTACATTGTTGTACTCATTTTATAAGGGTAGTTCTGGCACAGTGAATAAAGCATCCAGCCCAGAGTAGGAAATACTCTTCATCCTGAATTCAGAATAGGGTGTTAGACACTTCCTAGCTGTGTGACCCCAGGCAAGTGATTTAATGTGGTTTGCCTTAATTCCTTATCTATAAAATTAGCTAGAGAAACTCACCAGTGTCTTTGTCAAGAAAACCCCAAAAGGAGTCATATTGGGATATGGGACAAGTTGGGACTGAACAACAACTCACTTTGTATATCGTTTGCTTGATTTTCTTAATTTCATTTTACATCAGTTTATAGAAGTCTTTCTCAGTTTCCTCATTCCTTATAGATAAGCAATATTCTACTGCATTCATGTAATATGATTTCTTTAGCCATTCTTTAATCGATGAGAATCCAATGTTGATATTTTTTCTGAATAAAAGCACTTCTATAAATGTTAATAGTTTTCAGGGATCTTCTCTCTATCTTTGACCTTTTGGGAATATCCCTAGCAATGGAAAGTTTGAGATTATGAATGTTTGGATCAATTTCTTAATATAATTCCAAATTGCTTTTCAGTATGGTTGAACCAATTCACAGCTTCACCAATACTATATTGGTGGTCCCTGGATTTCTTTAACAAAGTATTTGTAAAAATTTTAGCATAGTGCCTAAAATAGTAGGCACTTAGTAAATGTTTTTCCCCTTGTTCAATGATTTCCATCTTTTGTCATCTTTGTCAGTTTTCTGGAAATAAAAGTTTTTTTTGATTTCCATTTATCTTATTAATAATGACTTCAATCATAAAAGCCAACAGTTATTTATTGAATACTATGTGCCAGACAACCAAAGTCTGGAAAAGAAAGAAGCAAAAACAGTCTCTCTCCTAAAAAGTTTAAATTTTAATATTTTAACATAATCTTCATTTCATTGTTAACAGTTTT
This sequence comes from Sarcophilus harrisii, assembly GCF_902635505.1. Classification (NCBI taxonomy): domain Eukaryota; kingdom Metazoa; phylum Chordata; class Mammalia; order Dasyuromorphia; family Dasyuridae; genus Sarcophilus; species Sarcophilus harrisii. Next base: position 226,551,142 of record NC_045431.1, on the reverse strand, counting down.
GCTTGTATTTTTCTTTACTTTTTTATATTTGCTTTGGTCAATCATGTATTGAGGACTACTTATTGATATCATATAGGTGTTATTTCTCTATATATTTTGTATATCAGTCCCTTATCATATGATACCAAATTCCTCTCCCCTTCTCATGCTAGGATAACTCTTATTTCTATAGTCTCTACACTTCACAAAGTATTTTCCTCAGAATTAACCTTTGAGAACTACACTGCATATTCTTGTCTAAATATTGAATTTGAAACTGAATCTCCATTTTTAATAGCTTTCTATTTTTCTAAATACTTGAAGAGATAGTTTTCAGCATTCCCCTTAGCAAAATCTTGTGGTCCAAATTTTTCTCCCTTCCTTCCCTCCTCCTGCCCAGCAAATAATCCAGTACAGGTTAAATACCTGCAATTCTTTTAAATGTAGACATAGGACAAATCAGATCAAAAGGGAAAAAAAAAACATGCGAACAAATAACAACAAAAAGGTGAAAATACTATGATTTGATCCATATTCAGTCTATAGTTTTCTCTTGGATGTGAATTGTACTTTCTGTCACAAGTCAATTGGAATTGTCTCGAGTCTACTCATTGTTGAAAAGAACCAAGTCCATCACCATTGTAAATCTCCATTTTTAAAGAGAAGAAAACTGGGTAATAGAAGTGAGTTGCTCAATGTCTCTCAAGTGGTAGTCATTAGAGCTAGTGAAGAACCAAAAGGACAGTGCCCTTTCCACTACAACAGGCTGAAAGTGTTCCAATTGTGATCTGAATTCTTAGATCCCAGCCCTTTAAAACATAGAATAGAGGCAATATTTGTGCACAGGCAGACTCTTGCAGTTGCTCAGCTCAGTGAATTAAGTTCCCATCTGAAATATAAATCTCCTAGCTTCATGCAGAATGGAGTCAAGCTCTTAAGAGTTATTAGAACACGGAGTTTCCCGCACTTCTCTGAATGCAGAAAATAGAGTTATTTACCATCTTCCTATGCAATTCCTTCCAACCTTAAAATGGCTTGTATTCAGATGAGGATAACAGTCACTCAGGATCCTATCTGCATGTCAGAAAAAGAGCAAAACGATTCCTATTTGTCCTCTTATAGAATGAGTATCCGCCTTCTCAAGTTGTCTGGCATTTATTAAGCTATTTGCTTTGCTGACATCCCACTGACAGCTGGGAAATGTTGCTCGATTCAAGGGCAATATCAGAATAGAAATTTTGAAAAGCCTCTCACTTCTTTTTTTTTAATTTTTAAAATTTATTTAAATTTTATTTATTTATTTTTAAGCCTCTCACTTCTTAACTCACTTCTTAACAAAAACTTAAATACACCTTAAATATTACAATATAAGTACACCTTATACATTAATCTTTTATTGCCCCCACCTTACCTCCACATTTCTGGTATGCTTTCTCAGACATTATCATTATCATCATCAACAACCACAACAAAACCCTAAGTATATATTTTGCTTTATTTATCTCTGTCTATACTGTCTTCTTCTTACCTCCCCAATTAAACATAAACTCATTAAGGAAAGTGAAATTTTATTTTATTTTATTTTTATTTTCTGTCATATTGGAGCAAACAGCAAAAAGCTACTGTTTAATAAAAATGCTTCTTTAATTAATTATATTGCCTTAAGTTGAATTGAATTGAGTGAACGAAATAAAATGAAATGAAATGAAACTAAGGATCAGAGAGTATTAAGGCTTGAAATTTTGAATTCTCACTAATAGAATGGTTAATGCCTTCCCCAACCTTCCTTTCATCCCCTCTTCAATAGAGGTTTTTTAATATAAGAAGCTTTACAATTTTTTTTATTTTAGTTTTGTTGTGGTGGTGGTGGTTTTATTTTATCACAGTCCAATAAACCAGTAAGAAAAAGTGGACCAATAGTCCAGAGGAAGGGAAAAATGAAAGGAGGTACAGATATATGTCATCAGCATTTTAGGACATCAGTGTGTCAATCAACCAGCATTTACAAAGTGTCTACTATGAGCCAAGTACTGTGCTACATTGTAGTGATACAAAGAAAGCAAAGGACCTTTTCTTGAGGAATTCACAATCAGATATGGGAAACAACTATGTCCAAATCAAATCAATGCAGGAAAACTGATGGTAATCAAGAGGAAGCCTCTGAGAGGAACTAAGAAAAGCTTCTTGTAAAAAATGGTTGAACATTAGCTATCATGATGGATGGGAATGTGAAGGGAAGTAAAACTAATACCATAATCACAGAAAATAGTATTATTATTGCTGCAGTTACCTTCAATAATCATAAGAAAAACAATTCATTGAAAAGTAAATTATTGAATGATCAAATAAGTCATTTTATCATTTGCAGTAGTTTTATTTTAACTATAAAATAATATTTATGATATTGTGATTTATTACAGAATTTTGTTGAGCTGAAGGTCTTCGAAAATATGAAACAAATGACATGAAGATAATGATTTCTGTTGTTTATGTAGGAGTTTGCAAGTGTTCAAAGCACTCGGTTAATCATATCATTTGATCACCACAGAATTTTGGGGGGTACATAGTATATATGTTATAGTATACCTATTTTAAAGATGAGGATTCAAGAAGTTGGGACTTGTTCAAGTTCAAAAAGAAAGTTTCAAAGATTGGATTTAAGTCCACGTTTCTGCTGATTCTATGCCCCATGCTATTTCAGGGGGCTTTGTTGATACAACAGAAGAAAGGTCAGTTTCTCTTGTCTGAAAGACAATGGCGATAGCATTAGAAAGGCTGAGCTTGACATTGTGTCATGTCCAATTTCCATTTATTTAAGGTGATAACTACGGCTAAAGGAGTGGTGAAAACACAGACAAATGCTTATATAATAATAACTAGAAGATCTGTGTGAGTTTGACCAGATGTTGAGAGGAAGAAGAGAAAAATGCAGCTACAACTTTGTCAATAAACTAGGTCAACTGGGATTGAATTTTAGATAGAACTGTTGCTGCCACTTTTTAAATGGCCATGGAGAGTAAAGGATTGTGGAGAAGAATACGTACTTGTACATACTAGGAACTGTACACATCATCTAGTCTTGAGGTATCAATCTTAGGGCCTTAATGAGTACTCCCAAACACTCAACTAGTACTGTAACAGATTAAAACACAAGTGGGAAATGATTAATAAAATAAATGAAAATACATTTAGGAAGCTAGGAGGCAAAATGGGTAAAACTATAGTTCTGAAGTCAAGAAAACCCGATTTCAGCTCCAGCTTCAAAAACTTACTAGCTGTGTGACACTGGGTAAGTCACTTAACCCTGTTTCTTTTAGTCCCCTCACCTGTAAAATGGGGATAATAATAGCACCTACCACCTTGAGTTGTTTTAAGGATCAAAAGAGATATTTGCAAATAGGAATAATAATAGCACTTATTTCTCAGGCTTATTGTGAGGATCAAATAAGGCAATAATTGTAAATTAAGATAATATAATAGTGCTTACCTCCCTGAATTGTTGTGAGATGAGGGACATATGAGATAACAAAATGCTTAACTCAATGCCTGGCATATAGTAATCTTAATATAAATGCTATCTACTATTATTTGTATTGTTAATAGATAGAATACAATAAAGGTAATGTTAATTTGTGTTTTTTTAAGTCAACATGTTCCCACAAGCATTCATTTTATTTGAGTTTGATACCAATGGAGTCCAACCTCTTTATTTTTCTGTAAAAACAAACTAACTAATCTCAGAGAGATTATAAATTTGAGCAAGTCTAGTAAAATGGAATTGGATGGTTAATGCTGCTTTTATTCTTAGTATTCTAATTACAAATGTATAAATATTACATATATTTATATATTCAAACACATACATACATAAAAATATCTTGTGTATTACACCTATCTACATACATACATGTGTGTACACACACATACACATATTTATACATAATATCTAAATATTTCTGGTTGACTTTAAAAAAAAGTTATTCCCCAAAGACATCATAGGGTGCATTCTAATAATCTTTCTGGACCTCTTCACTCTCTAAATCTTCAAGTGTCAAAGTCTAGCCAAACGTGCTGAGAACCCCATGGCAAGCAAGCTTCTCCATCTGTCAGTGGAAGCTAAAGTTTAGTAAGAATTTCAGCCCTGATGAGACCCAAACTATCTATGGGACCTGATAAACATTTTAGGAATATAAAGTATTTTGGCTAATAGCCCCGAACTTACCAACATAAATCACATTTGGCATTCCCTTTCAAAAGAGTTGGAAGAGCAAAAGAACCCAAGTATGATTAGATAAGTTCCAAGCCAGTTTGGGGAAAAGTAGACTGAGATGTTGGCTTCAGATTCTGAGAATGGAAAGGTGATTTAGTCTAGTTGCCTTCAATTAGCTTCTAATTTGAGAAGTGAACCAGAAACAAGATTTGGGAGAAGTACCATCCAGCTGGGATACTGTTAGCAAAAAAATATGCTCCATGTGTAAACTGGCCAACTGTTTCTAAATCCAGGATGACAGAAACATTTCCTTTCATGCTGTACTAGGTCTAAAATGAAGTTCATAGAAAAGGCTAATGGTGAAATGAAAAATAGAATGCAGCAACCTTTAGGCTAAAAGTTCGATATGATTTAATAATATGATCAAATGCCTCCAAATCTAATTGGATTTAAGAATACATTCAGAACAATGGCAGGTATGTGGAGTATTATGTGATGTTGTGCTCAGCTCTACTCATCACTTTGGGATCATTAGATCAAGGGACATTTTGGAAGGTATTTAATAACTAAGTATCTGGGAAGAGGAGACCATCTATTGGATGTGGTTTTAAATTTAGTTCAGGATTAATATAATTTTCTCCCTTCCTCCCTTAAACCCAGTAATCAACAAATAATAAATCAAATCTGATTTGTAATATTCACTGATTTCCAAGGTATCAATATTCACTGAAAATTTAACAATCAGCTCTCAAAATCCATCAAAGCTGACTTCAGCACGTTCCTGATTAGATCTCATTCTGAATACAATGAGGATAGTGTTATAAGCTAAGATGTTTTCAAAGGAGAGAAACTGGAATGGAATGGAAGATAGCAAAGTGGTCTTCAAGTATTTGAAAGGTTATCTTGTGAAAGAGGGTTTTTAATCTATTCTATTTTGTCCTAGGGCAATATGAGAAGAAATGGGTATATTCTACAGAGAGATAAAATTCCATTGCTGGGAGAGAGAGAAGGAAAGGAGAGAAGGGGAAAGAGAGATTGAGAGAAAAAGAGAGAGGGAGGGAGGGAAGGAGACAGACACAGAGCATGGAGGATGAAAGAGAGAAAGAGGGAGTAAAGGGGAGAGGGAGAGAGGGAGGGAGGGAGGGGGAGAGAGATGAGGGAGAGGAACAGAGGGAGGGAAGGAGGAAGGAAGGGATAGAGAGAGGGAGAGGAGAGAAAGAGAAAAGGAGGGAGTTGTTCTCAATAATTAAAACTGTAGAAAGGGAAGAAAGAGCACCATACAACTTCAGATTACTTCTCTAATGCTTAGTATTTTTGTGTTTTGGGCAAAAGTCACTTAGCTTTGCTGGATCTCTATTTTGTAGATTGTAAAAGGAGGGGTTTGACCACATGGTTTCTGAGGGCCCTTCTAATCTAATTGTAGAGTCCTGTGATCCTGTACTGTATACTGTGAAACTAATTTCCTAACATACTTAGAAGCTCCTAGAGCTTAGCTAAAATATGTCTTCAGGACTTTTGAGGTAGCCCAGAAAAACTTTAGTTGTCATCTTTCTGATGGTAAATAGTTCTCTAACCCCCATTAAGACTGTTTCCATCATTTATTTAGCCAGATTCAACTGTTGCTGTTTTTTTTGAAGAGACTACCATTTATTAAAATGATATAGTAGGAAAAGTAATTACAAAAAAATCACACAGAAATCTGTGACGTTATCCCCCCAGTAAATGGACTCCATGGGAAAGCAGGATCAAGCTAAAAATCATGTGTGTTAAAAGAGAGTTCAAGGTTTTGGTAAGACTTTTCTCCTCTTTGTGAAATATTCTAGATATCCTTTTAGATTATATATATACACATTATATTTGTATATGTATGTATATAAGTATGTTTATATATGTTGCTGGGCTTTCTATAGAGCTCTGAATCTGCCTTTTTATATCAAATTCAGTCTGGCTCAGTTCTCAAAGAAGATATTTCTGCTAGCCACTGCTGTCCCAAGGGATGATATTAAAATATTGATAGGAAAATGAGAAATAAAATATTCTCAATATTCATAAAAGCTTGAAAGGTCACATCCTACAAGAAAGAAGTAATGTAATAGATCTAGACAAAGGTCAAAGCCAACATGTGATTTCCTTTCTCATTTTCTCCTCCCAAACCAATCCTCTTTAAGAACTGTATTGAAACACTTACAGTCCCTCCAATCTCTTCTCTATCAGATGCCCTAGTACCTTAGGTTCTGACTGGCTTTCTATTTTATAGATAATCTTGGGGTTAAGGAAATTTCTTCTTCTGAAAGATCACTTCAGTTCATCCAAGAAATTTTCATACTTCTTCTAGTGTCTTTGGTTAATTGATTGATAGGTATTTCTTCTTACCCCTTTAATGACTTAAGAGTTTTATCATTCACTTCAATTGGAGTGAAATGATTTGATTGATTTAATTCAATTGAGCACTAGTCTTATAATCTTATGAAATGGTATGAGTCATCAAGGAGACAGTACATTCTCTATCCCTGGATATCTTCAGTTGAAATCTGTCTGACTACTTGTCATGGATTTTTTTTAAGATGATTCACATTTCAGGTATAGGGTAGACTAGATGAATTTGGAGATACTACCTAACTTTTTAAGATTTTGTGCTTCTAGAACTTTAAATGACAAATATAATCTATAATAATTGGCCTGTAAAATGCCATGTAAACCATAATGTTCTATTTTGATTGTAGCCAATGATATCAATAGTTAGAATTTGTACTTTAAGGTTTGCAAATCTCCCAGATGATGGTTAATTAAATTTGTGCTATTATTGGTCACATTGATGACATCTCCGAAGGATTATGAATGTCACTGTTGGGTCCAATTTTGAATGATGGGAATAAATCCAAATGAAAACTATGCAGTATTTTTCTTAAGCTTCATCTCTTTAACTTCAATATTCCTTTTGTAATGATATATGTTCATAAAATCATTTAATACCACAATCTCAGGACAAACAAAATCAGAAATAACTTAAAGAGTAATGGAAATTTATATAGTAGATATCAATAGCCAATGTATAGCCAATCAGAAGTTCACTGAAAGAAGATTGGCCATTCGTAATTGGTAATCAAATTTAAGGGGAGCCTAGAAACTCCAGACAAATAATTGGCAGTTATAATCAATGTTAGAAATGCACCACCTTTACCCCCAGCAGAATTATAGATTCCTCTGTAAATTAGATTTTTAAATTATAGTCATTGTGCTAGGATTGAGAACCCAAATCATCAAGTCTGATCTCTTCCTTTTACAAACAGGGAAAATGAGGCTCCAAAGATGAAGATGCCTTCTCTAGTATAATTTTTATTAAAGATCTGTATTTCAGGAAGCACAATTTAAACTACAACATATTTAAACTTGTTTAGCAAGCCATGGTGGATTGAGATGCTAGAGTATTTAGTTTTTAAAGGTCTCAGGTGATAGACTATTCACTATAAACCCTTGTCAGTGGAACAATACTACAGTTTAATATTTCTCTATTTAAAAAAATTCTACAACTACACAGAGCCTGGTTTAAAGAGACATAGTTGATTTTATTTAGGGATTCCTTTGACACTTAGAGTTTCCCCTACTATTTTATGAATATGTGTAATTTTTCTTCATATATCTTTAAAATACTTCATTCATGACCTCATTCATAGTAGTATTTTAGTCTATATTTGTTGCATTGAATTGTGTATCCAAGCAAACACAATAATCAGAGGTATATAAATCAAACAACTGTCACCCAATTTGCAATTTGGAGTCCTTCCTAAATTGGCTCCAACCTACCATTATGGGTTGATAGAACAATACTCTCTTTCACACATTTTATTCTCCAATCAAACTGTCATATTTACCGTTTCTTAAACTCAGATTTGCTTCTCCTGCCTCCATACCTTCCTTTCTGTACCTGGATTATGTGCTTTCTTTATTTATTCTTAGAGTCCTTGGCTTGCTTTAAGGCTTATTTATTACTTGAAATGGAAAACCCATAGGTGTTAGTGTTCTCTGCCTCTACCTTAAATTATTTCATTATTATTTATCCATTGATAAATTATTTTTCCAATAGAATGTAAAATTCTTTCACTACCAAAATTATTTTCTTGTTTCTTTGGATTCCCACTGAACACAGTGCCTTCATATATTAATTAACCCCTTAATGAATGTTTGTTTGATTGGATTGAGTTAGGTTGGGTAGGATGTTTTTTTAGCTAACATCACTTTTCCTTTCTCTGCATTATATGTATTTGTTCTTGGAACATTTCAATCCTGATGTGTGCTTTGGGATTCTCTTTCCTTTTAGAGATAGTATTTCATCTCTTTAAGCCAAAAATGGTTCAAAGAAATTCTCCTTCGTGATTCACCACATCTGTCATCTCATCAAAGGCTACATGTTCCACATTGGGGCAAATTGTAACTTCTCCATACTCTGTCATCCTAAATCTAACCCCACCCCCGGTGCCTGCCTGTGACCTGAAGGTCACACTAAATTCTAAAAACCTTGGCCAGAACCATGAAAGCTCTGGGTAGTATGTTCTACCATTCTGGAAAAACTTCAAATAGGATTTGAACAGTGGTTTTCATTTACTGTCTAAGGATCAACCTAAATCTAGAGAAGCTATCTCCTTTTTGCCTACTATGTGACCTAGAACAGAAACCTAGCTCTGCTGGATTTATCCATGTCAGCCTTGTAGCCCTGGGATCCAGTTATTCAGTAGATGATGGTCTCATCCACATAGTAAATCCACCTCATAGTACTCCATTCTTATAAAGCCTCCTTTTTAGGATTTCTCTTCCCTTCAGCTTTCCTTTTAAGGGCAACTGGGACAGCCTTCACAGGAAAGGATCCTTTCAGGGCTTCATAGACCCCCACAGGCCAAAAAGCAACCAAACTGAGAAATTACATGGCAGCAGTAAGAATGAAGCAGGGAAAGAAAGCCAAACTGCATTTTAAAGGAAATCATTCTTCAGAGGATAAACAACTGGGCCAAAGACTTGGCCTAAGGGGGGAAATAATAAGAATGAGAATAACAATGAAAACAATTCTATGATTCTAAAATTGGAACTAAAAAGGCAGCTCCAGCGATGTAATCAGTGTTACTGGAGAGAAAACTGCAGAGAACAGACAGACTGCTCTTAAGTTAGGCCTTCCTTTTCCTAATTGGTTTCCTGCTGAGAAAAAGTAACTGCTGAATGAGGGAGGGAACAGCCTATTGTGAGAGAAGGAATTATTTTTTTTCATAATTCCTGAAGCATTAGCATTGAGGCTATAGGACAGAAAGTGGACAGCTTTCCTTTTACTGCCCTGCTCCCACCATCAAATATAACACATTCTTGACCTCTTTAAACAAATTATTCATGGTACTAGTGGCAACAAGGCAGCACAATAGATAAAACTCCTGGATGTAGAAGCAGCAAGAGTTCAGTTCAAATCTGGCAGATGTGACTCTAAGGATGTTGCTTCACACCTGCCTTAGTATTCTCAAGTATAAAACGGGAGTAATAAAACCATCTACTTCCCAGGATTATAGTGAGGATCAAATTAGAGCATATTTATAAAGCTCTTAGCTCAGTGACTAGAACATAATGAGTGGTATGTAAATGCTAATTGTTATAATTATTATTATTAACAATATTGCTCTTATTTCAAATTCTGGACTGTGAAAGGTAGATGGAATATCTGCCTTTGGATGGAACATTGTATGCCATAGAGGAAATGACTTTAGGGCCATAATAGTGTCACATCTAGAAAATCCTTATAATATGATATATAAAATATCAGAACTGGAAGTCACCTTGGGACATAGAATATAAAGCATCAGAATTGGAAGGGATCATAGAACACAGAAAATAGAATATCAGAGGTGGATGGTGGCTTAGAATGTGGAATATGAAATGGTATGCTGGGCTAGACCTTAAAATATTTCTGACATAGAATGTCAGAACTGGCAAGAGCTAGAAAACAATGAATGTAAAATATTGCTCTGGATAGGGTATCAGAGGATATAATCCACTAAAGGGCAGAGCTGGAAGAATACTAAAATATATATGAAAGCTAGAAGAGGATTATAAAAGAATGTAGAATGATACATTTGGAAAGCCCATGAGAACATTGAATGTAGAATGTTAGAGTTAGATGGAATATTAGTAAATAAGACAAACTGCCAAAGCTGGAAGATACCTTAGAACATAAAATGGGTAATATTATAATTGAATGAAAGCACAAAATGTAGAGTATATAATATCAGTGAAAAGATATTGATAAATGTTGGAGGAGATATAAGAAAACGGGGACATATGCATTGTTGGTGGAGTTGTGAAGTAACTTAGCCATTCTGGAGAACAATTTGGAACTGTGCCCAAAGAGCCAGAAAACTGTACATATCCTTTGATTCAGCAGTTTCTCTGCTAGGTCACTGTCCCAAAAAGATCATAAAAGAGAGAAAAGTACCAACATGTGCAAAAATGTTTGTATCAACTCTTTTTTGTAGTGGCAAGGAACTGGAAATTGAGTGGATGCCCATCAATTGGTGAATGGCTGAACAAATTGTGGTATAAGAATGGAATGGAATGGAATACTATTTTTCTGTAAGTGGAATGGAATACTATTTTTCTATAAGAAGTGATGAGCAGACATATTTCAGGAAATCCTGGAAAAACTTACAAGAGTTGATGCTGAGCGATGCGAGCAGAATCAAGAAAACAAATACAGCAACAGCAAGATTGTATGATGACCAACTATGATAGCTTTTCTCAGCAATTCAGTGATCTAAGTTCTAAAAAACTTGGCATAGAAAATGCCAATTACATCCAGAGAGAGAACTGTGTAGATTTAATGCAGATGAAAGCAGAGTATTTCTCCCTTTTTTTTTTGTCTTTTTCTTTCTCATTGTTTTTCCCTTTTGTTCTTATTTTTCTTCCCCACCATGACTCATATTAGAATATGTATACATATAAATGCACATGTATACTCTAAAAGTAAAATAAATTTAAATATTTTTAAATGAAATGACATAGAACACTGAAGAGAGAATGGCAATTCTAGAAGGGGACTGAGTATACAAAATATCAGAACTGGAAGGGAACTCAGAGAACAGAATATAGAATATTAAAATGGAAACGTACATGAGAATAAGAATTTAGGATTGTTACAGTTGGCAAACACTTTAGAAATTATAGATTTTAACCTCTTTCATTTCAGAAATGAGAAAACTGAGACTGAGAGAATAAAGGGACTGTTCAAGAGAAAGCCAAAACAATATGTGGCCATAATATCATTCTAATTTTTAGCATGAATAGTCAGCCTTCTATGGATGAAGCATGAACAGTCCCCAAGCTCAAATGAAACTGTTTTGTAGCTGGAATTAAAAATGGGTGAAGAGAAAAGTTATAGCTGTTTTTTTAAATGTTTTATGAAGTGATATGTGCTCTCTTAACATTCACTGCATAGAAACTCAATTTAATTGACAAAGAAATGAGCTCAAAAACAGAGTGTGCTGGAAGTCTGTAAAAGGGGAGAAAATTTGAAAGGCTAAATATTTATTTAGCCCCTTTCTGTCAATGAGACTCAAAGTTCTCTAGCCAATAGAATGTTGCATGGAGTTATTCATGAGTAGTGTACTTTTAATCTACTGTTCTAGTGAGAGAAGACGTGATGGGGAAAGAATGAAGTTGGATCAGGTTAAATGAAGAAAACATAGAGATTCTGAAATTTCACACTAGCCAGCTTATATTCTTGTCCTGTCTCTAATCATTTAAAGTTGTAATTTAAGTTACCAGCATTCACTATGAGATGTTTATGCAGTAGGAATAATGATATTATGTGTGCAGAACCATTCATAATGTATATCCTTGCTCCATTTATATGCAAGAATTTTCATGTATGTGATGGAGGCAACTTGTGCCCATCATTCTCCTTTTGTGCTCCCTATGCTCTTGATTCCATGGCATTGGTCATTGATATTATATGATATTATATATTGATATTATATGATATTATTGATATTATATTATATGATATTATATGGGAAGGTTAACCTGCAGAGGATCAAGATAATGATCCTGATGATCTAATACATTAAGAAACGTTAAACATTTTAGTCTATCCTAGACTATCCACATAGTCTAATCCTATGTGCATTGGAAATAATGGCAATTAGGTGGAGTAGGAGAGGACAGATTGTATTTCAAGAAGACCTATTTGATTCATTCCTTGGATAATTCATAGCTTTGACTCAGTACAAGTCATTTTCTTTCTTTGCTTCATCATCTGTAAAATGGAAATAAGGATAGCACCTATTTCAGATGCTAATCTGCGAAACAAATGTGATAATACATGCAAAGCATTTTATAAAGCTTTAAAACACTATGTAAATATTAGCTATTATTATTATTAAAACAGAAAGAAAACAGACAAATGTTAAATAATTTACATCAGTGTTATTCAGAAGGATAAGAAATGGAAGAAAAAAAGAAGAAATAAATTGAGAATCATGATATCATAGATTGAACCTTAAAGGGACTTTAGATATCAAGCAATTAACTGGTGAAGTAAGCAGAGTGCCAGGCTTTGAATTGGGAAGATTCATCTTCATGAATTCACATCTAGTCTAAGACACTAAGTGTGTTCCTGGGCAAGTCACTTCACCATGTTTGCCTCAGTTTATCTGTCAAATGAGCTGGATAAGAAAATGACAAATCACTTCTGTATCTTTGCCAAGAAAAATATAAATGGGGTCAGAAAGAGTCAGATGCAACTAAGATGACTGAAAACGACAAATTCTAAACATCTAATATTTGCATTTGAGGGAAAGTAGTCCAAGAACTGAAGTGACTTGGAAATGTCTCGTAATTAGTAGCAGAACCAAGTTTTGAAATTATATTCTTTAAATTTAAACTCAATAGTTTTCCATTTCTCTAAGAAGAACCTGAGAGGGAGGGAAGGAGGAAGGAAGGAAGGAAGAAAGGAAGGAAGGAAGGAAGGAAGGACAGAGGGAGGGAGGGAGGGAGGGAGGGAAGGAAAGAAATGGAGGAAGAAAGAAAGAAGAAAGAAAAGAAAGAAAGAAAGAAAGAAAGAAAGAAAGAAAGAAAGAAAGAAAGAAAGAAAGAAAGAAAGAAAGAAAGAAAGAAAGAAAGATGGGAAGAAGGGAGAGAGGGAAAAAGGAAGGAAGGAAGGTCGGAAGGAAAGAAGAGAATGAGGAAAAAGAGGAAGGAAAATGAAAAAGAGAAGAGGTAAGTTTTAATAGAATGCATAAAAATTCTGAAGGAGATAATCTAATAATTGGAGAAAAGACAGGAGAAACAGTGGAAATAAGCAGAAAAATAACAAGAGATATTCTAGGTTTACATTTATCATGTCCTAAATTAGGTAGGTTATAAATTATAAAGGTAAATATTATAGATTATAGAGGTAAAATTCCAAAAGACATGTCATGGCAAGTACATAGTACAGTGGAGAGAATAACCTGGACTGGAGTCAGGAAAACAATGTTCAGATCCAGCCTCAGCACACACTAATTGTGTGCCACTAGGCAATTCTACTTTTTCTCAGCTTTCTCATCCGTAAAATAGGGATAATAATAGCACCTATTTTCCAGTATCCTTGTAATGATCTAATGAGATAATAATGGTGAAGTATTTAGCATGGTATGACTATTATTATTATTTTGAAAGTTCATCAGAAGTCAAGGTTTGAAGCAGTAGAATCCCATAGCAAGTGACCTTTCATTAAATAACATCTATTTTTCCTTGAATGAAATTTCTGAGTGATATGAACGTGGTTCACTATAAAGATGTCAACAAACAAAAGGACATGCTATAAAAATTCAAGAGCTTATATAGTTATTATATATATTAAACATTCTTTGTCCATGAGAGTGACTTGAAAACATATTTAAATTAAGCTGATACAAAGATTGTTTGAATTGGTATAGAAAAAGTTGAGTGGGAGAAGTAAGAGAAAGTCAGAAACGTCTTGAAAATAATCTGTTTCAAATCCCTCTACAGCAGAAACAATATGAAATGAATCTGTCTCTTGATACTGCATGTATTATAGAAGAACTAATAAATTTAAAGATACTTTGAACAGATAAGCAAATTTGTGATCAGGTGATTCATTTAGTTTTTCTACTGTTGATATAATTGGCTTAACATTTTCATAGTGATTATTACAAATTATATAAATTTCAGTTGAGCATCCTTAAGCTAATTTTATTTTGTTCTGATATTCCATAAAGTGTTTGTGTTTTTATTTTGCACCAGTCAATTCTGAATGAACTGGTTTCCAGTGAGAAATCCACTGGAAAAAAGGAGGGAATGAAGTCAAACCAATAGCTAGATCAACAATTGCATATCTATAATATAGATTTCTTTCTATTTCACTTCCTCAAAACTTATCGCATATATAATGTGTGTGTGTGTGTGTGTGTGTGCGCAACATCTCATACTTTTAGTCCTCCCCCTTCATTTCCAATAAAAAAAAAGCTCAGTCCCCTATTTTTCTTCTCAGAAAGACTGCTTCAAATTACATTTTCTTTTTATTGTCACTTTCCTTTATGTTGTTATCTGTATCATGATTATCATTTTTCTTGTTCCCCTAAATTATCCTTGCATCACTTCAAACACGTTTTCTAATTTTTCTATGAAATGTTCATATTTGTAACATTATATTATAATTATATTCTATAATTCCATTTACCATTTCCAAATGATGAAAAGCTCTTTGTCTCCTTTTATTGATATGCAACAATATTCAGATATCATTAATGTACTGCCTTAAGGTATGCAAAGTGATCATACTTTATTTTGTTTAGATAGTACTTTTCTTTCCTTGTCCTTCTTGTTACTATGCCTATGTGGAATGTTTGGATAAAAAGATCTAAAGAGTTTTCTGACATTTCCCACATAATTCCAAATCTTTTGGTAAAAGAATGGGAACAATTTACAAATACTATATTAATGTGCCATTCTTTATGGCCATGCCAAAAATGATACTTGTTATCCTTTGTCATCATTGTGAATTCAATGGGTGTGAGGTAAAACTTCTGACTTTGTATTTATCTAATCATGAGAAATACAGAACCATCATATGTTGATAGTTTTTCATTCTTTATTTAAGAAGTCCTTATGTCCTTTGGCCATTAATCTATTGAGAAAATGTATTTGGTCTTTTACATTAATATAATTTGCTTCTCTATTTAAGTTATGTAAAGTAGTGGATGCAAAGATATTGACCCTAATCATCAGTTTCCCTTATCCTAGCTACATCAATTTTATTTGTGCAAAGGCTTTTCAAATGGGTATTACTTAAATTTTCTTTTCTTGTGATCTTTATCTCCTATTTGATTAAAAGATCTTCTAGTATTCATAGCTATGATTAAAAAAAAGAAATAATATGACCAGCTATATTTAGGTGAATATGAATTTAGAATACATTGTGGTATGTGGCATAAAATTATGATCTAAATCATTTAGGGGAGAGGGCACACTGACTTCAAATTTTTATGATTTTTTTTTTCCAAAAAGGAAGTCTTTCCCCAAGGTAATTTATGGTTTTTAAAGCTCTGAGTTATTGATTTTGAATACCTTTTTTCAGAAATTCTTGTTGTCTGTTTTATTAATCAATTTCTCTAAGTTTTAACCAATATGAAATAATTTTGATGATTACTGCTTCACAAGTATAGTTTGAAGGATAAGAGTACTTCTTAAATTTCTATTTTATTATTTCCACTGAGATTTTAGTTTCTTATTAAGTTTTTAAATTTTATTTTGTTTCTTTTGAGTTCTATACTGTAAATTCTAGACAGTTAGCTACGCCATATAAATTTATTTAAATAGTATTGACAGTTTTATTATATTGACATGCCCCAGCCATGATAAACACATGTTTGTTGTGTATTTATATATACTTATGTGTATATGTATATATCCATACAAATATATATATACATAAACAAACATACACATATATAATCATCTGACTGCAAACAATTATGCACAAATCATTAATGTTAATTTGCTTTAGCTCTGTTGATGTAACCATCTCAAGATGAGTATTGAATGATTTTCTACTTCTTTTCCTCAGAATGTATGGTGTTTGATTATTCATGTGGTAAAATAGATGGAGTGTTTGACATGAAGACAAAAAATTCTTAGAAATAGAAGAAATCTTACAATATGAATCTCAAAGATAAAAATGATAATTCTGTTCAACTGAAACATTTCTCTCCATCAAATTTCCCTAATGAAATTCCTGGTCATAATCATCCCTCCTAACCCAAATATTTCCTATCTTATATCATATAGATAAGTTTACCTACAAGCTCTATCAACACAAACCCGTAATAAAATGCTAAGATCCTTGAGGACAAGTATTGTGATTCTTTTTGTCTTTCTATGTCTGTTGGCTAGCAGAGTATTAGAGCACAGAGTATTAAAACTGAAATATAGCAGATATTCAAAAATTGCTTGTTGACTAATAAATTAGATTTATTTTTTCCTTTTAAAATGTATTATACATGTCTTTTCTCCTTACATCCCAGTCATTTCATATCCATCTCAAAAAAACCTTCCCTATGCATATTGAGCTCTTCCTTATGAAAAGAAGGATGAGGAAGAAGAAAGAAGACAAATAGAAGAACAAGAAAGAGGAGGGGAAAGAAGGAAGGAAGGAAGGAAGGAAGGAAGGAAAGAAGAAAGGAAGGAAGGAAGGAAGGATGGAAAAAAGGGAGGGAAGTGGGAAGGGAGAGAGGGAGGAATAGAGGAGGAGGAGGAAGACAAGTAGAAGAAGAAGAAAAAGGGAGAGGAAGGGAAAGAAGGAAGAAAGGAATGAAGGAAGAAAAGAAGGAAAGAAGAAAGGAAAAAATAGAGGGAAGGAAGGAGGGAAGAAGGAAGGAGGGACGGAAGGAGAAAAAAATGGGCAAAAAAAGTGAAAAACTGTTTCAATTTGTAAGGAGAATTTATTAATTCTCTTTCTAGAAGCAGATAAATTATTTTTATTTTTATCATGCATACTTCTGAATTGTCTTAGATCATTGCACTGATTAAAATAGGTAAGTCTTTCACAAATTAGTTTATATTACTATTGTAATATATAATGTTCTTGTTCTGCTCACTTCACTTTGCACTCATTCATATATCTTCCCAAGTTTTTCTTAAGCCTTCCCAATTGTCATTTCTTATACCATCATAGTATTTCAGGAAGATTTCTCTTCTGAAAGCTAAATAAAACTAAGAATACATAGCAAGCTAGTTTGAAAATTCTTGCAAATTTTCATCTCTTTAGCATTCCTCAAATTCCCATTGTTTTAAAATTTATAAAAATCTCTTTTGTTTCTACTATATTTTCCAGCCAATTGGGAAATTTTTTAAGAGACAGAAAAAAGAACAGGAAAAAAGAAACATATTTCTTGTAACAGTTATGTGTAGTCAAAGAAATCAGATACCTCAAATTTCTTGCAGGTATCAAAGTAGTTATTTTTTATATTTTATGTCTTTGAATAAATTGTTCTCCTAACTTCATCACATTGTAAAAGTCTCATAATACTATTTCCTATTAAGCCCATACCTTTCTATCATGAACAAGAAGATGTTTCATTATCCTGCATCCAGAAATTTTGTAGGTTTTTCAATTAATTAAAATAGCAAGTTTTAAATAAACATTTATTAAGCATCTGCATATTCTAGACACTACATTATGTGCTGGTGCTCAGAATTATGTTTCCTTTTAATAAGCTTGTAATGTAATTATTTTGTAGCTATTTTATATATTTCCTTTGTTTTTACTTTTTTCTTCATCAATTCATACTTCATTTTGTCTGCATATCTGATATTTATTATTTCTTTTTTCACAATAATATTCTATTTACATTCACATATATAATTATTTTTTCTTCTCCAAATTCATTCTAGAATTAATGAAAACCTACTTTTTTGTTTGTTTTGCTATGGTTTGTATATGTGTGACATTTCTTTCTCTCTTTCACTTGTGTTATAAGCCCAATATTAGGATTTCTGGTTCAAAGGGAATTTATAGGGATTGCTAGAGGGTATAGTACTAACAGCCCTGGAATCAGGAGGACCTGAGTTCAAATTTGAATTCAGAAACTTAATACTATCTGTGTGACCCTGGGCAAGTAACTTAACCCAATTACCTTGTCAAAAGAAATCAAAGAAAATAGATGAAATAATAATTTTCTTTCATGATTCAAAATTGACATCTGAAACATTTGAAACAATTCACAACCATCACCAGCAGTACTACAGTGTTCTTTTTTCTGACCAACAATCCCTCCAAAATAATTACTATCTTTTGTCACCTTTGATAATTGGTACTCTGTAAAGTGAAACTTAAATTTTATTTTCTATTCCCCTTACTATTGATAATATGAAGCACATTTTCACTGTTTTAGAGTTTGAAATTTTTTTACCCAAAAAATGTGTGTTTAGAAGAATTTCACGTCTTTAAGTTGATATTAGGTTGCTAGGTTAAATTTAGGTGATATAGGTGTTTAACCTTTATCAGATTGTTTGCTGTCTTGGGGATGAGGGATTGAAGAGGAAAGAGAGAAAAATTCAGAATATAAGATGAATGTTGAAAACTATCTTTGCATGTATTTGGAAAAATAAAATATTTTAAAAAGCAAAGCAAAAAAAATCTGTTCATATCATTTGGCTATTTTCAAATGGTGTTTGATTATATAGACAAGTGTGTATATCTGTATCAGTTTTTCCATATTTCAATTGTCATAGTGCTTTCAATACTTAATGAGTCAAATAGTTTCTTCGTCTACCGTATTTTTTCTTATTTTATCTTAATGTGGGTACGAATATGTGAATGTGCATATGTGCATTTCTAACTGTTTTTAAAACTATCAATTCTATTTTTTGTGATTTTTCTATTCCATGTTTATTTAAGAATTCTTCTCTTAATCATAGATGTAAAAAGTATCCGATCATGTTTCCTCCCATTTTTAGGATGTGACTTTTTTACATTCAGATGCCATATTTATTTTTCTATCATTGTATGTAGTTGAAAAATGTAGAGGGATTGGGGGAAAATAATATTAGTTTTGGATGCTTATAGGACATCCACTTTGAGATGGTGATGAGTGTCTGGAACTCAGGAAAAAAAATCAACACAAGGGCTCTAGATATAGCACATGATCATTTCTACATAACTTCTTATTTTCATGCTTTGTATCTAGCTCACGGGCTCAAGCCTGTTTGCTTCAGTTTCCTCATGATCCAGAGAAGGAAATGGCAAACCTCTCCAGTATTTTTGCCAAGAAAATCCCAAAGGGGGTCATGAAGAATCAGACATGACTGAACCAATTAAACAACAAAAGTGACTTGAAGTCATTTCACACAATTCCTATCACTTTTTTGAGCCTCAGTTTCTTTATCTGTAAAAAGAAAAACTGTAAATTTTTAAACCTAAATGACTTCTATCCTCCTTTCTTCCTCGCTATCTGTGATTCTCTGATCCCAGTTTGCATCTTTATGGGATTCTTATCCATTTCTGATAGCCATGGGAGAGAATATCCTCAGGAAGAAGAAAGATCTTGGATTTCACCCCCCCCCTCCCTTTCTTTGCTCTTCAGCTAAAATGGCTTTTGAGCTTTCCTTATTTGTTCATTTTCTCTGAAAATTCAATGGAATGAAATAGTCTTGAATGTTCACAAAAATCTAAGATTTACTCCTCAAACAACAATAATTTACAGGGATACCAAGAAAATATTTTCTTACTATTTTAGGCACATTACTTAAATTTCCCTTGGCAAGAAACAATAGTTAAGGAGAAAGAGTAGATAAGAGCGTATGATGTAATTGAGTTCATCCTGTGTTCATAGTGCAAGTAAAAAGGGGTTTCTGGCAGGGATGTATTTCATGAAATAAACATCTCACTGGACCCTGTTTAAAAAAATTCTCTCCAAATTTGGGCTTGCAAACATGTCCGTATGAATCAGTGTTTTTCACCATTATGAGTGTCTCAACTTTGTTTTGAAAATGTCTGTTCCATCTCTGACTATGGAGAGGCTTGGTCACTCTAAAGAAGATGGCAAAATGTATCCATTAACTCTCCGAAGGGTGTTAGGAGCTCAGAGGAGACTATTCCATATGCAATTTGAAAATTATTTCCAATTACAGATTAGAGGATACCATGGTTGGACATATCATTTAATGGGACATAATGCTTTTCTTTTAGTCATCTCTCCTCACTGCTGTGAGAGCCCAGCATGCTGATGTAGCCTGACAGATTTCTACATTCTGACAGTCACCTGATGTGAAAACGAGAATGGGCTGAGTTTTGTGGCAAATGGATGCCAGCAATGATCGATCTTTTAAATAAATTGCATGAGACTTCTAAAATTGGGTGTAATTGGAATGTATGCCTCAAATTTTGGATTTGGTCTCAGGAGCAACAGGAAACTAGCAAGAAATGTTTGAAGGGAGCATTTGTAAAATATAAGAAAATAGCCATGCATTAAGGTTGAGGTGAAAATTAATGAAAGACGGACAATAGTTACTCACAACTCTGCAGAGAATTAGTATGTCACATAAACAAATGATATTTTGCAAACCTTTTGCTGTGTGATATTTCCCTGTGTTCCTCTCACCTTTCCATCATTCAAATTTCCATTATCACGTTTTAGCAACTTTAAAGTAAAGACACTTCCTTAGGAAATGGGAGAAAAAGATTTTTTTTTAAAGTGGGATACTTTGATCTAAGTGGAAGGCAGTTTCTTTTGTGTATGAGGCATTGTGGGGAGACAAAGAAAAATAGGATACAACCTCCTATCCTCCTGGAGCGTGTAGCCAAGCAGAACATTTAAGCCAGTTATCCCCAGTTCCTGGCACAAACCCTGGTGATTAGTAAGGATTCACTGATAGACTGTTCTATATAAATAACCACAGCTCATGGCAGAATAATACAATACACTTTCACATATTATCTCTCCATCAATTCAAAGGTCTTGAACTGGAAGGAACCTAAGAAACCATCAAGACCAACCCTCTCATTTTTATAGAGCAAAAGAATAAGTCCCAGGGAACTACAGACATTTTCTCTTTTGGAACCAAATGCAACAGATTTGGCAGAAAATGACTTTTTTTTCTTTCTCCGTTTTCCTCAACTTCAGTTTTTCTTCACTTCCCTGGGTTTTTCTTCACTTCTAAAAGGAGAAGAGGAAACATTGTGAGTCTATTATCTTTTATATCTTTGATTCTTGAAAACTGGGTAGGATTTGGGCATTCTAAAAATTCTAGAATCAATTGAACTCAGTTAACTTGAAGGAATTTCAGTGGCTTGCTAAGTCAGCTCACACCTGACCATGATTTCTGAATATAAGGTATTCAGCAATTGGGCATGAAATCTCAGTGTGAAGCCCTTTAATAGAACGGAGCTTACTACCTTCATTATTAAAAAAAGCCCATTCTCATTTCAGATAGCTATAATTATTGGGAAGCTCTGTTATATTCATTTTTTGTTACATTCTGTATTTATTTTTTCTGAAAACTACACTAAATATCCTTTTGTGGCATATACCACAATTGTTTCTAATTCTGATTATTGGGGCCAAATATAATCAATCTAATCTTTCATGTGATAGAAGTGCAAATACTTAGCTATCATGACGCACACATGCCAACACCTACTTTTCATGCCTTCTCTTTGTCTAAGCTTGGCTTCCTCATTTTCTCTAAGCAGTCATTAAATCCAGTTTTTGATATGTATGAACTGTATGATCCTGGGTGAGTCTTTTACTATTGTCCATCCTGTTTTCTCATCTCTAAAATAGGGATAACAATAACACCCCAAGTTTTTGTGAGTTTAATATGAGATGGTGTTTGTAAACACACTTTGCAAACTTTAAAGTGAAGCATAAATGCTATTTTAAATAGTGCTGTATTTTTCCAAATACATGCACAGATTCTTTGAAGCATTCACCTGTATAAAATCTTATGGTCCATTTTTTCTCCCTTCTTTTCCTCCCTTCCCCAAGAAAGCAAACAAACTGATAGGGGTTAAACATGTGCAATTTCTAAATCTATTTCCATATTCTTCATGCTGTGCAAGAAAAATCAGATCAAAAGGGTAAAAAACACAAGAAAGAAAAAAATGAACAAACAATGAAAAAGATAAAAATACAATGTTTTCATCTACACTCAATCTCCATAGTTCTCTGTCTGGATGCAGATGACACTTTCTATTACACATCTGTTGAAATTGCCTTGAATCATCTCACTGTTGAAAAGAGCCAAGTCATATCATCACGATCATCATATAATTTTGTTACTGTGTACAATGTCCTCTTGCTTTTGCTCACTTCACTTAGCATCAGTTCATACAGCTATTTCCAGCCTTTTCTGAAATCAGCTTATTTTGCTTTTCTTATAGAATAGTAGAACAATATCCTATTATATTTAGTCAGTCCCCAACTGATGAACATCCACTCATTTCCTGTTCCTTGCCACTACAAAAAGGGCTGCTACCAATATTGTTACACACGCAAGTACTTTCCTCTCATTTATGATCTGAATAAATGCTATTGATGATATTCATGATGATGGTCTGTTCATCATCTTGATTTCCTTTCTCTCTAAATTGAAGTGCCCAGAATCAAATTGAATATTTCAAATGTGATCTGATAAGGATAGAATTCACCTTTAACATCATTTCTTCATTCCTAGAAGCTATTGCTCTTTTAATGTAACTCAAACACATCATCTTTTTTTACTGCTATGTCACAATATTGATTTAAATTGAGCTTGTAGTCCACTTCAAACCTTTATTCTTATCTTTTTTAAGGGAAAAACAACAACAATGGAAAAAAAAAACAATTACTTCCTAAACACACCTAAATGTATTATTTAATTATAAAATTAATGTTTTGAAGCTCCACAATAATAATTACATTTACATTTACATTCATAGGTACACTAATGAAAATTTACTAGTTCTATTACTCTAGGTAAAACCCTTACCCTCTCTAGGAGTCAGTTCCTTCATCTGTCAAAAAAATGATAATTATCTATCTTACAAAGTGGTGAGGATCAACAGATATAATGTATAAAGTTCTTTGTAAACCATAAAATTCTAAATGCTAGTTAATTTTATTGCTGTTGTTATTGTTATTAATTTCATTTCATTAAATCTCGTACAATTTATGTTTTTGTCCTGATTTTGTTACCTAAATTGTTATTATCAGCTATTCTAATGTGTTGGAAGCAATGAAGCAGTTGGATTCATTTTATCTTTAAATTTGTTACGTATTTAATTTATTTCTTTGTAATGATCCAGTGTTAAGCTTTGTTATTGTTGCCATGTTAATCTCTCACCCTTTGAATTTATTTTGTATTCTTTATATATATATATGTGTGTGTGTGTGTGTGTGTGTATGTGTGTGTTTATACATGTGTATAAGCATACATGTATTCTTCACACATTCAAATTTAAATATTTAGCAATTATATAATGTTTTAACATTTGAAAAGTGCCTTTACATAGATTACATTATTTGGTTCTTAAAACAAGCCTATAAAATTGGTGTAATTATTCCCATTTTAGAGAGGGAGAAAATTGAAAATAAGAAAGTTGAAATGAGTATCCTAGCATCATACAATGAGCAAATGTCAGATACAAAACTCAAAAGTCATATCTCCTTCAGTTCTGAGTATAGTACTCTCTTCACGGTCCATCTACTAAATGTATAACTATTAGATTTTACATTTCAAAAAAGATTGGTTGAGTTCCTAGTAAGAAGGATGAGAAGGAAAGCAAAATGTTACATCCTTCTTTTAAATGGCATAATTTTTCTAAGTATCAGTAGTGATATCACTTTTAAATACTAATTTAATTATTGGATTTATGTTCATCCTTCTTGAAATTTTCAGATAAAATGACATATATTTATGCATGGAGATAGTTAGATATGATATTTACTTACTAGGAATAGGATGTTGTATAACCCCAGTAGAATACAACCCTCTTGAGAGTGTGGATAAGTTTTTAATTTTTCATTCTTAATGTCTTATATAGTAGACACATCAAAAACATTAGTATTCATTTAAATTGAATTGATATACATGAATCATTTGCTGTCAGAAGCAAAAACATAGCTTTTTTACATTTTTTTCTGCATACAACATGTTATACAGATTCAAGGAATATCATCTGATGGCAATGATGTACAAAGTTTCTGTTTGTTTTCTATGGATTCAGATGCTTGAAGAAGAAATCACTTGAAATCATCAAATTAGAAAACTTTGATTTTCATTTTTGATAACTGAGAACCAGACAAATTGATCAATGGAAAAATCACTATGGTGACAGGGGTCATGATTGATAAACAGGACAAGAAATGCCTCGACAATGTATCCTGGTTTTTATGGGCGACCCAATGTCAATAGCAGTGACTCAGCTCAGAGATAAAAGAAATTATCATTTTTTGTCTCTATCCCATCAGTATTCTTGTTGCCACCTTTCATGGGAAAATCTGTAAAGAAAGGTGTAAGTCAAAACTATGCCTCAAAGCAATTTAAATTATAAGAAAATCAGACACAAAATATTTTACATATTACAAAATAGACATCTCATTCTTTATGACTCTGAAACTTGGGTATTCAAGTTATTGGATTCCAAATTCTCTGCCAAGATATTATATCAAAATGCAGCCTCCATCCAGATGAATGAGTACGACACAAGATTTTTGAACTCAAGAAAAATAAAATGCATTCAAAAAGGAGTAGCAGATAACATCACCCTTCTTATACAATGCATTTGGCCAAATGCATAGACATCTATAACACTTTGACATACTAATATAACCGTTAATGTTCATCTCTATTCTAATGAAAATTTTCATATAAAATGAATTTTCCAGATGAGATAGAAAAAAATAACAAATAACAAAATAAATAATCTGATTACTTACTTGATATACCCTGCAGTGAATTCTGCACCATTTATTTCAATTAGAGGAGTGCAATAAGTATATAAGATTGTAAAAGTAAATGGAAAGATGTCTTACATTTTTAAAAATACATATTCTGAAGGCAAGAAGGTCTGTTGGAAAAAGACTGTGCCTTAACAAAGGTGATAGAATGAGCAGACCACTTTAGAGCTCATCAAGGGTGTATAAAATGAGATCAGGACTCATGGGCATGGGAATAGGTAAACATGAACAATTCAAGGATGGAATGTTTCAGTAAGTACCTTGGAATTGGTTGGAGAGCAGAAAACCATGTTCTCCACATTTTTCCTTGTCCTTCTCCTCATGGGGAATCTCAGACCTGTCACTGAGATAAATCAGGGAAGAGTGTACTTTTGGAGTGTTACATAAAGCTGTCTGCTTTGCCCAGCTTCCTGCCTTCAGGCAGACATCTAGTGAGAGCGTCCCAGACAGATGGTTCTCTATCCTTTGGTAAGCCAGGGCACAGCTGAGGGGGATAATGGCAGAAAACATGTCGCCATCAGCCTACTTCCATCTGGAATGAACACTTTTTTTTTATAAAAGGGCAAGCATAATGCTATTTTAAATCAGGCAAGTAGAGGATTTAGAGTCATACATGGACCTTTGCAACCATCCAATCCAACAGACTCTTTTGACAGATAAGGAACTGAGTCACAGAGCGGGAACTTATCTTGCCCAAGGTCCCAGAGGGAGCTAGTAGCAGAATTGGGATTTAAAATGTCACTTTTAGGTTGGATCTTGAAATAATGGAGGGATTCCTAGGGTGGAAATCTTGTTGTCCTGGACAACAAGATGAGCCAAAGGCAAAGAGCTGGGAGAGAGTAGAATTAGAAGGGAAATGATATAATTCCATCGTATTGTCATAATTTTAGTGTTTAAATAGATTTTAAAGAAAATAAAACTCCATTTAATACTCTAGATTAAGAAACTGAGCCATAGAGAGATTAGATGATTTTCTCAGTGTCACACAGCCTGGTAGCGTCAAGATAAGATATCAACCTAAGAATGAGTCCAAATCCCATTCTTCAGCTACTATATCATTCATTCTCTGCTATAGAGTTGAGCTAGATTGAAGAATATATAAATGGAAACAGTATATGATAAGGCTGGAAGAAAAATGGGTCCAGATTGTAGATGACCATGAATGACAGGTCAAAAAGTTAGGTCCTTTATTTGACAGACAGTGGAAAATCTCTGAAAGTTATTGATTTGAGGATTAATGATTAGAGCAGTACATTCAGAAGATTACTTGATGGATACTTTGATGGATAGTGTGGAGAGAGAGAAAGTGAAATAAAAGGCCAAGT
Source organism: Sarcophilus harrisii (assembly GCF_902635505.1). NCBI lineage: Eukaryota > Metazoa > Chordata > Mammalia > Dasyuromorphia > Dasyuridae > Sarcophilus > Sarcophilus harrisii. The sequence continues at coordinate 226,524,659 of NC_045431.1, read as the reverse complement.
AGAAGCTTATTAAAATATTCTATGTAATAGTCGATGTATGATCTTGAACATCAGTGATTTAAGTGACTTTTCCTGAAAATGGAGAGAAGAAATGAATGATATTACAAATTGGCTGTTCATGGTAAGGGGAAAAAAGAAAGGAAAATGGGAGAATTTTAAGAAAATGGAAAAGCTACTCTTTCCCCTTTGGAAAGTTCCCCTGGGGACTCTGGGATTTGGGGGCACATATATACCTTTTTATATGCTTAGCATGCTATGTTATATATTAGTAATAAGTAGGGCCTATACATTACTAAGATCAAGATAGAGATTATAAATCATCACATAATTTCACCTGAGGTAAATTTCTATCAATTTATGTGTCTATCTTCCTATATGTGTACTTAGGTATTGGTGTAAGTATGTATGTGTATGGGAGGAAAGAAAGAAGGAGAAACAGAGACAGAGAGACATAGAAAAAGAGAAAAAGAGACATGAATCAACGTGTCTGAGATCTGTGATTATGGCCATCTGGGAGTCTGCACCACCAATGCAAGTCACAATCCAGCTCTAATTCAATAGGTAAAGATTGAAGAATTCCCTTACGCTCAAAAAGGTTAAATGTCTTGCCCAGAAGCACAGAGCAATTAATGTCAAGATTTACTTTTGCCATTTATTCATTCATTCATTTCTCTTTTTTTTTGTGGGGGGAGGGAGTTACAATATCATTATCTCTAAAACAGCAGCCTATATAAAGAGCAAAAAATACTTTAGGATGGATATTATAGAAGTCAGTTTAGGCCCAAAATAAGATTGATCTTTGCATTTAATATGACTGAACACAAGCATTTTAAGATTTACAAAACACATTACAAATAACATCTCATCTTATTATCACAATAATCCTGGGAAAGAAGCCTATTTTTTGTTTTGGCATTTTAATTTTTTCTTGATTTATTTATTTTAATAGTACTTACTTTTTACAAAGATATCCAAAGATAATTTTTAACATTTACCTTTTCAAAATCTTTTGTTTCAGATTTTTCTCCTTCCTCTCTCTCTTCCCCTGTCTCCCCAAGACAGCAAGCAATCTGATATCTGTTAAACATGTGCAAACATGTACAGTATTTCCATATTCATCACGCTGTACAAAAAAAAAAAAAAACAGATCAAAGGGGGAAAAACATGAGAAAGAAAAAACAAGCAGTGAAACAAAAAAATGAAAATATTATGCTTTCATCACATTCAGTTTCCACAATTCTCTCTGGATGTGGATGGCACTTTCCATCATAAGTTTGTTGTAATCGCATTGAATCCACCTCATTTTTTGAAAAGAGCCAAGACTATTACTGGTGATAATCGCATAATCTTCTTGTTGTGTACAGCATTCTCTTTGTTCTACTCACTTGACTTAGTATCACTTACGTAAGTCTCTCCAAACCTTTCTGAAATCAGCCTGCTCATAATTTCTTATAGAACAATAATATCCCATTACATTCATGTATCATAGCTTATTTAGCCATTCTCCTCCAATGGCTATCCACTCAATTTCCAGTTTCTTGCCACTATAAAAAGGACTGCTACAAACATTTTTGTACATGATCTCTTTGGCATACAGACCCAGTAGGGACAATGCTGGATCAGAGATTTCACAGTTTAAAGCTCTTTGGGCCTAATTCTACATTACTCTCTAGAATAGTTGGATTAGTTCACAACTCCACCAACAATACATTAGTGTTCCAGTTTTCCCAGATCCCCTCCAGTAGTTATGATTATCTTTTCCTATCATCTTAGTTAGTCTGTGAAGTATGAAGAGGTACTTCAGATTTTTAATTTGTATTTCTTCATATAGATAGCTTTAATTTCTTCATCAGAAAATTGTCTGTTTCTATTCTTTGATCAGTTGGAGAATAACTTATATTCTTATAAATTTTAGTCAGTTTTCAATATACTTTAGAAATGATGTCTTTGTCAAAAACATTGGCTATAATTCCCAGCCAGCTTTCTGCTTCCCTTCTAATCTAAGCTGCATTGATTTTATTTGTACAAAACCTTTTTAATGTAATGTAATAAAAATTATCCATCTTGCATTTCCTAATGTCCTCTATTTATTCTTTGACTATAAATTTCTTCACCAAAGATTTGAAGATAGACAATCCCTTGCTTTGCTAATTTGCTTAGAGTATCACTCTTTATATCTAAATCATGAATCCATTTAGATTTTATCTTGGTATAATGTATAAGATGTTGGTCAAAGTCTAGTTTCTGCCATACTATTTTCCAGTTTTCCTACTAATTTTTGTCAGACATTGAATTCCTATCCCAGAAGTTGGAGTCTTTGGGTTTATGAAACACTAGATTATTATAATCATTGTCTGTTGTGTCTTGTGAACATAACCAATTCCACTGATTATTTACTTTAATTCTTAGCACCAAATGGTTTTAATGAGAAAAGGTATTATTGTTATTATCATTTTACCAATGAGGAAGCTAAGGAAGCCAGAGACTCTTTGACTTACTCAAAGTCACACAAATAATAAGGATGTGATAATGGATTTGCAGGCAGGTTTTCCTTATTCTAAGACCAGTACTCCATTTACTGTGCTACTTAGCTGCCTCTGACTCCTTCTTGAAGTGAATTTTGAGGCAATCCACATGGAAGAAAAATGCCTTCCCATGAATTCAAATTGTTTTTTCCAGGATTTTCAAGAAGTTTTTCCAACCCCTTTCACAGAAAGCCATTGTTATTCCCTTTTAAAAATACACCAGTTTGAAAAGAAACATTTAAAATTCTTTAAATTTTATTATTAATTTTAACATTTTTTTCTTTTTAAAGTTTGACTTCCAAAGTACCTTTCTTCTTCTCAATCCTCCTGACCCATTATGAAAGCAGGAAAAATGATGTCAATTATACATGTGAAATCAGGCAAAACATTTCCAGATAGAGAAAGGGAAAGAAAGAGAGAGGGGGAGGGAGGGAGGAAGGGAGGAAAAGAGAGAGAGAGAGAGAGAGAGAGAGAGAGAGAGAGAGAGAGAGAGAGAGAGAATGAATGAGAGAATATTATGCTTCAGTTGACATTTTCAGAGTTCATCAATTCTCCCTCTGGAGTTAGATGGAATTCTTTCATAATGAGAACTCCAGAATTGCCTTAGATCATGGATCAGAGTAGCCAAGTTTTTCACAGCTAGTCATAATTAGAATATTGCTGTTATGATACACAATTGTTTCTCAATTCTTCTCAATTCAGTTTGCATCAGTCCACATGGATCTTGTCATTTTTTCCCTTGAAGCCATCGACTGTGTCATGTCATAACAGAATAATACTCCATGACAACAGTGTCACAACCTCTTCAACAATTTTCCAATTGATGAGTATCCGCTCAATTTCAAACTTCGCTACCACAAAAAGAGCTGCTTATAAATGTTCTATACATGCCCTTTTCTTTTTTACTTTGATCTCTTTGGAGTATAAATCTTGTAGTGATATTGCTTGCTCAGGTCATGCAATTTTTTAATCCTTTGGGCATAGTTCCCAACTGTTCTTCAGATTGGTTGGACTATTTTACACCACCACCAACAGTTTGTTGGTGTGCCCATGTTCCTTCACTTCTCTTGCATTGTCGTTTCTGCTAAACAAAAGGTGCTATCTTCGAGATGTTTTTATTTTCATTTTTCTAATTAAAAGTGACTTGGAGCATTTTTCATATGATAATAGTTTTGATAATTTTTTTTGAAAATTGTTGATATCCTTTTGATCCTATATCAGTTGAGGAATGGTAATAATTTTTTTAATTTGACTCAGTACCCAATAAGTTTGAGAAATGAAGACTTTCTCAAAGAAAGACATGTGAATATTTTTATATTACTTTATCTATGGTACCCTTTAACAAAATGAAGTTTCCTTGTTTACTTCTTTTAATTTTAATTTAATTTAATTAATTAATTTAATTACTTCTGTTTAATTCTTTTAATTTAATTAACATTAAATAAAAAGTTTCTGTTTGATTTTGCTTTGTCTAAGGTCATAATTGCTATCCCTGACTGGTTAGTGTAGCTGAAGCATAATAAATTCTATTTCATCCCTTTATTTTAACTTTGTATTATTTTTATTTTAAGATTATCTCTATAAACAGCATATTCAACATGTTTGTTTCTAGTTTCTAATCCATTCTGCTATCCACTTCTGTTTTATGAATGAGATCATCCCCCTTTCACATTCAAAACTATGATTACTGTTTATTTTCCCTCCATCCTATCTTTTCCTGTTTATCTTTTCACTTTTTCTATTATTGTGTTGTTCCTTTTCAAAAGTCTTGTTATTCTGATAAGGGACAACTAGGTGGTAGAGTGGATAGAGCTCTAAGCCTAGAATCAGGAAAACCAGTTTTTGTAATCCAGCCTTAGACACTTACTACTTGTGTGACTCAGAATAAGTCATTTAACTCTGTTTGCTTCAGTTCTTCATTTATAAAATGAATTGGAGAAGGAAATGGAAAATCATTACAGTGGTTTCTTTGCCAAAAAAACCCCAAATGGATCACAAAAAAATCAAACATGACTGGAATGAAGAAGCAACAACTTGCCTCCCTTAATCTATCTCCTTTTTTTCAGCCCTCCCTGCAATTTCTCTTATGCCGTTTCCCCTTCCCCTTTTATTTCCCTATTGGATAAGATAGATTTCTATACCAACTGAGTGTGTGTGTGTCTGTAGATGTGTGAACACATACATACATATTTACACATGCAACTGTATCTTTCATTCTTCTCCATTACAGAAGCTCTTCCTTGTGTGTCTTTTTTTTAATGTGAGAAAATTTTCTTCTCTCCTTTCCCCCTTCTTCAGGGCACCCCTCTTTATTACCCCATCATATTTTTTTCAGATCATCCCAATATAATTGACTCATACTCACAGCCTCAGTCTATGACAGACTCCTTTTAAATTTGCCAATCTGTGAAACAAGCAAGGGACATAGATTCATTAAATCTGATTAATTAAATAAAATAACCTTTATAGAAATGGATGAAGAACTCCTAAAGGGTAACAGAAGATAATGGAGAAATTCATGGTGGACCTCTAGAAGAGAAAAAGCATTACAAAAAAAGAATTGTGAGGGAGAAGTGATATAAAGCAAAGCTTCTAAAATTTCTAAAACTGGATCATGACCCCATATGGGTTTGCATAGCTGTATGTGCTGATTATCAAATTGTGATTTATTAGCAGCAAATGTTTGATTTATATATTTGGGGTTGTGAAAGGATTTCTCTGACCAAAAAAAAAAATTCTTTCACAACAGAAAACGTTTAGGAAGCTTTGGTATAAAGTATATCAACTAAAAAAATTTAGGAAAAAAATGAGAGATAACTGATTATTTCTGCATTGTGTAAATCTAATCTTACAAATTTATGGGAAACTTCTAAGAGAGTCTCACAGCATAGCCACTATTGCCTTCAACTATGGACAAAGAACTTAACCTGATGAAGTCACAGATCCATTGGTGTATTGAAAGATATTTTAAAGATAAATTATCATAATATTTAGAACTGCAAGAATTCTTAGAAATCATAACCTCTGATCCCTTTATTTTACAAAACAATGGTCAACTAAAAATGAGAAATAAGAGTCAGGAGTTGAAATCAGCCAATTCTTCTGCCTCCCCAAACCAGTCATCTTTCTACTCTATCAAATAACTGGCTAATGAGACAAGTTTCACACATTTTTAAATAGCATTGCAAAGAGCCATCTTCTCCTTGAAATGCGATGTGCCAGCTGTCCTTTTTGTCTTTTTTTCAGTTGGTTGAACTTGGAAAAAAGGTGTCTATTTCCATGTCTGAAGCCGTATCTAGCTCACAGTTGGAATTGACTAGGTCTGAGAGAACATTATGGATGACAGCAAAATGTTGACTGGGTTTGCATAATGTGTCTCTCATGGGTTCCTCTCAAAACATTTCTATCGCTTCAGTGGAACCATGAGGAATTGGGGCTGGCAAGAGATGCTCACTACAATGCCGCAGTCCTTGTTCTGGTACTTTGGCAGGCAGATGCATTGATCTTAGCTGGCTCTGTGTACTCAAGCCCACTGCACACAAGGTAATGCTAGATTCCAGGCTGGCAGTTTTCTTGCAAGGGGCTGTCCTAGAGTGAGCCATAAAGCATAAAGGATTTCTCAGAGGTGAAGATTATCTAGTGATCCAGCAGTCAACTGCCAACTTCTAAGAGAGCAGAATTGTTCAGAAACTTATCTTTTCTTCATGATGGTTCTTGCTGTTTATTCCTACAGCCATATGGGATACATTTTTGAGTTTGTGCTGGCTTAAAAACAGATAGGAAAAGCTAATCCTTTCACCAGGTCTCCATAGCACCATAGGGAGGGAAAGACTGGCAATCATCCTGTGAATTCATACAAGTGAATTTAGAAGGGAAAAAAAAAACTTTTCCCCCAGCTCTAAATCAGAGTTTTAAAGCTGAAATTGTAAAGGCTTGTCTACAACTAAATTAATTTCCTAGCTAGTTGGACAGATTCATCTCAGTTCTATTCAATAAGTTTTTATAACCCAACCAACAGATATTTATTGAGCACATTCTGCGTGCAAGGTACCATGTAATTCACTGCAATTTTTTTTCAAGGTCTACTGTAAAGAAGAGGAGGAGGAGGCAAAAAAGAAAAAGAAGAGAGGGGGAAAAGAAGAGGGAGGAGTAAGAGGAGGAAATAAAAGAGTAAGAGGATAGGGAGGAGGAAGAGAAAGAGAGGGAAGGTATGAAAAAGGAGGATAGGGAGGAGAAAGAGAAGGATAGATAAGAGGAGAAAAAAGAAGAACAAAAGCAACAGGAGGAGGAAGAGGAAAAGAGGAGGTGAAGAATAAGGAGGAGGAGGAAGAGGGAGAATGAGAAGGAGGACAGGAGGAATAGAGGAAAGAAAAAGAGGAGAAGTAGGTGAATTATTTTTTCCCAAAATCACATGGACATAACCTTGAGCCATAAAGATTTAATAAAGATGTTTATGATAGCTATCAATATTTTCAAAAACCTCATAACCTATGTGGAAGCCACATGGAACAAAAAACTTCTATAATATAAGGACCTATGGAAAAAAAATGAAAATCAAATTGGTAAGAGGCTATATTCCCTTTGTCATATCTGATACTGGAAGCACCTTGAAGGTACTTTCAATGATCCTATAAAAGATGAATTTATGTTCTGATACTTTTATTCAGTTATACATATAAATTATTTTTATCTATGCAATAATACACAGAATGTTAAATAGAGAAGAAGAAGAATTGGATGCTCTCTTGTCATTGGAATCTTTTCTATCAGAACAACATTTTTAAAAATGAAAAGATTGGAATACTAACAATAGCAAGAAATAATTATACAACCTTTGAAGACTTACAAGGTAATCAATAAATATTGTCTCATTTGAGCCTAGTAACAATGCTATGAGGTATAATGGATATGAAACCCATTTCAAAGTTGAGGAATCTCTAGTCGAGCTGACTCTTAATTACCTCATTTAGGGTTCTCTTGGCAAAGATTCTGGAATGCTTTGCCCTTTTTTTCTTTAGCTCATCTTACAAATAAGGAAACTGAGGCAAACATGTTGAAGTGACTTGCCCAGGATCACACAGCTAGTAAATATCTAAGGCCAGATTTGAACTCAGAAAGATGAGTCTACCTGATTTCAGACCTGGCACTCTAAGTACCATGCTTCCTAGCTGCCCAATAATATGAATAACAATGTATATTTACATACACACACACACACACACACACACACACACACACACATATATAGATATAGATATAGATATAGATATATAAGAGAGAGAGAGAGAGAGAGAGAGAGAGAGAGAGAGAGCGCTTACTTTGTGCCGGGCAATATGCTAAGCACTTTACAAATGCTATTTTATGGCTACCAAGGGAGGCAAACAGATAAAGTAACTTGCCCAGAAACCCACAACTAGGGCATATGTGAAGCTGGATTTGAATTCTCATCTTCCTGTCTCAAGGTTATGAGATCTTTCCACCATACCACTTAGTTGATCAAGTTATTTACCCATTGTGCCAAAGCAAATGTCAGAGGAGGGATTAAAATTTAGGTTGCTCCTGACGCCAAATGTATGTGCTGCCTGGATGTTTTTTACACTGATCAATGTTAAGATTTCAAAGATGTTTTATCTTTATTGTGGTCTGAACAATGATTGTCAATGGCTCCTAATGAAGTCTTCTCATTATCTCTTGAGGTTTCAGGAAGACATGACAGAGATAGTTCTGATTCATTTGGCTATCCTTGGGAATTCAATAAAGATGAATGTGACATGGTCAAATACCTGTTCACCTCCTCTGGGAAGAGAAAAGCTATTATTCTACCAATTTAATTTATTCCTATAAGGTTTCTTTCTTTTCCCTGACTTTAGCAATATGTGAGAGGTTCATGACAAAAAGAAAGGGGAAGGGGCTATGAGATGAAACAATTCTTTATGAGGCAACCCACTTGACTACCTGCACCAAAGTATCCTGATTTCTAAATAGGAAAGGAAAAGGAAAAGACATGTACTGTTGAAATTAAACAATTTTCCATTGGTCAGTAGATTCTCCATATTTGTGCTTAAGGAAAAACTGATAAGTGCATGAATTTCTTCTTTTAGATCTGTCAAGGTTACACAAAAAGCAAACAGGACGTAGAGTATAATGTATACTGACAATAATCTCTGACATTTTCTTAACATTTATTTTTACAAAACAATTTCACGTACTTTATGCAATTCGATCATGATAATACAACTTGTGATGGATAGGGGAAAGTAGCCCGTTCTTTTGATGAGAAAACTGAGGTTCCAAAAAGAAAAAAAAGACTTTCTTAAGATCACATGACTAGCAAATATCAGGTCAGCAAATGAACTCTGATTGTTTAATCAAATCCAGTGTCATTGTTACTCCACCATATGATTGGAAGAATAGGGGATGTAATTGTGATTACATTCATATAGGGAACTTCTAAAAGAGGGAACTCCTTCTACCAAGACAGGTTGGCATCCACTCTGCAACTTAGCAAGACAGGTTGGCATCCACTCTGCAACTTAGCATCTTAAAGAGTTGCCAGAACACTGAGAGCCATTAGTGGATCACTCAGAGTCAGTATGTACCATGTCAGAGCAAGAACAAACCTTAGTTGGTGAACCCCGACCCTTATACATTTGGCTTTTCTATCATTTTTGTATTTATAGGTTGAATAGAGAGAAATAAAGAATGTTTCCCTGTGCCAGATCATTATTTATGTGTCTCTTAATATTTAATTCTTAAATGCCTCTCCTGAGTCCCAATTTTGCACTATTTCCCATTTTCCCTTTAGGAATTTTAGGATCTATTGTATGTCAGGCTTTGGAGATATAAAAAAGCCCAAAAAACTTTTCTCAGTGAGCCCAGATTCTAACGAGAAAAGCAACATGCAGATAAGATGTATTAAGGGTAAGTAAGAGGAAGTTTCAAAGGGAAGACCATCATTTCAGTCATGTCTTGAGTTATGTTCAGTTGTGACTCCATTTGGGTTTTCTTGGCAGAGATCTTGGAGTGATTTGCCATTTCCTTCTCCAGTTTATTTTATTTTATTTTTCAACATTGATTTTTTACAAATAAAAATCCGTATTTTATTTTTCCAAATACATGTAAAGATAGCTTTCAACTTTATTTTTGTAAAACTTTGTGTTTCAGATTTTTCCTCCTCCTTCCCTTAGCTTTCCCCCTCCCCTTCAGCTCATTTTATAAATGAACAACTGAGGCAAACAAATTAAATTACTTTGCCAGGGTCACACTGCTAGTAATGTCTGGGGACTGATTTGAAATAAGGAAGATAAGTCTTCCTGATTCCGGTCCAACACCATATCTAGCTTCGCGATATATACTTACATCTCTCTATATGTGTATATGTGTTTATATGTATATATTTGTATGCATGTGAGTTAGGATGCTATAGACAGTCTTCCTCAGAGTTCAAAAAAACCTCACTTCAAATCTGATCCTGGGTAAAAGAAAATATCTCAGAAGAAGCTACTCCAAAATGTGTATAGAAAGAGGGATAGCTGGATGTATATATACTTGGTTGATTGATTGTTGTCTTTCTCTCTCAAAGAAAACCAAAATGCTATTGCTATGTTGGAATCAAGGTACAGTGTGTCTGACTGTCACTGACCAGACCAATATGAGCTTGGAATATTCTACTCCATGTCCAGATGAACATTTGGGATGGAGATTTCTCTAAATTTGTGCATCTCGTGTTTCTTTTGAACAACTGCAATTCTCCTTTCCTCATAGAACACAGCACCTTCTCTGATGAGGGCTCGCCGTGCTGGGTAGTAATTTGCCAGTGTCTCCCTTGTCATGCAATCAGTTCCAGAGTTTTTTAGAGAACCCCTGAGAGTGTGATTATATCGCTTCTTTGGACCATCATGTCAGTGTCTTTCTTGTGTGAGTCTTCAGTCAAATAGTCTTTTAGGCAAGCATCTGTTTAATTTGAATAACATGGCCAACCCATCAGAGTTGTACTCTCAAAAGTAAAGATGGATGGATAGATGGATGAATAAATGGATGGATAATACATAGATTAATGAAGAAATGAATGAAACATTTATCAAACAATTACTATTTGTCATTCACTATACCTGACTGAGAATGCAAAAATGACCAAGTAAGGTAATTTTTGTTCTCTAGGACCTCACATTCTAATTGGGGGAGATATCATATAGAGGAGTAATGGGAAGAAAGGTGAGTTCAAGGGAGGGTATACAGTGAGAAGACTGAAGGAAGTTGTCTAGAAGCCTTAGCCTTGGTCATATGGAACAAAAACATTAGCAATTAGGGGAACCAGGATTGGAACTCAACTTTCTGTAGGTTGAGATGATAGGAATATAGGCTCAAAGATGTATCCAGACCCATGATCCCATCCATGTGTGGAACTCCTCATGTGAAAAGCCTCTCCACTAAAAAAAATCCCCTCCACTAGTAGCTCAGAGAAGCACTCATCTGAAATTGATAGTCTTTAAGAATCCTTTGCTCTTCTCAATTCCAAAATGAACATTTGTGATGAAAAAATAAAAGAAAAGGAAAAGAAAGAAAAATAAAAAAGTAATTCTGATGGTACTGTGTGGTCTCCATAATATTTAATTGTGGCAAATTTCATTCCATAAGTAATAGCAGGGACCAAGATAGAAGCTTATGATCTCGTACTTAGACATGTCCCTTCTCTAGAAAGAAAAATCCATCTCATAATAGCATTTAAATAGTCCTTTGAGGTTTGCAAAGCACGTGGCATAAATTATCTCATTTGATTCCTACTATGACACTGTGAGGTATGTCCTGATTTTACTCTCTTTTATAGGGAAGGAAACAAAAATTGAGGGAGATTGAATGACTAACCAAGGTCATATACTTATAATTAGTAAGTATATGAGGCATGATTTTTATTCAGTAACATTTTCACCACTTAATCATCACCATAATAGAATACCTTAAAGCACAGAAGTCACTGGTAAAATGGATTGTAAGTACATTGTGTCTACCATGGATTATGCAATCACAGTATAGATGTGGTGGTCTTTGCCTTTAATGATTAGGGATAACATCAGGGCACATGAAAACATTTAGGGCTAATCTAACAATAATTATGCAAAAATGGGAAGGGGAATCTACATATAATAGACCACAGTTCAAACAAAGCTCTTCTCCAATTTGAGCTGCCAAGAGACTACAACTGTGAGGGAGAGATCTGCAATCTTTCCCTCCTTCTGCATCCTCAGCATAACCATTGGCTGCATAGTGACTGTGACATCTTTATTATTTTTAGCCCTGAAGAAGACAGAGAAAACACAGCTGGATCCTCAGATCACAGGACACATTTATAACATGACCATTATTTATTAATATCTTTATTATTGTGGATGAATAAGTAATATTCTATGGATAGGGGAAAATATTTCTTCTACTTCAAAAATGAAGCAGGTGGATTAGGGTAATATCAGTAGGGAATAAATATAGAAATTCCCCCAGTATCATTTAAATCCTTTTTGGAAGTTCAGTGGCAATTAAAAGACAGGAAATATCAAGTAAGGAACCCTGAAAGTCTTTCATTCCTCTCCACCCAATTCTTCTTGGATTCTGTGTCTTAAGTAGTAGAGCTTCAGGAGTAACAGAATGGCTGACAATTAAGAAAACAAGGCAGAAAACCACAGAGAGTAGAGATTTATTAAGAACCAGGATAGAACTTAAAAGAAAGATTAATGAATTAATGAGCTGGACAATCCTCTTCAATTTTTTAAACTTTTTTGATAATATAGTTAGGCTTAAGGAGAATCAACAGTATGAAATGGGTATCAATTTAATCTGTTGAGTCCATTCCTTTATCTGCTTGGATAAATGATCATAATCATTCATAAAAGACTTAATAGATGATGGGCTGTCAGCCAATGAACAGAATAGGGAAGGGGGCAAATACTCCTCAGATATTCCCATCTATTACCTTTGACTTTTTTCATGAAAAAGTCTGTTGTCCCTCTCTTGAAAGTTCTTCCTTCTCATCTTTACAACTTGAATTCATCATTACAACTTGAAAGTGGACTCCATTCTAATGTCAGGTAAATTGCTAAGTCTTTCAGGATGCTTTTCCTAAACCTGCTCCAGCTGCTATTCTTCCTTCCCCCAAAATTATTTATTTTGCTTTCACTTAATCTAGGTGGTACAGAGGATGCCCCTCTGAGTTCAAATCACACTGTCTGTGTGACCCTGGATAAGCCCCCTTAACTTTAAGTCTCAGTTTCATTAAAATGGCAATAAAAAAAATTGTACTTAACCAAAAAGCAGAAAACATAACCCAGAGGGAATAAGTCATAGGGCTGGCACATTTTGAGGAGAGATTAGATGTAGAGTCTTGTGTGGAGTATCACTACTAGGAAAATAATATTACTAGAAAAGAGAAACCCTGAGTTATCAGTAAGAGTATGAAGTTACTGGTATCTAGAGAGAAACTGCCAGAGTGGATATGGAAGCTCAGACAAATCCTGTGAGGTATGTATATATGTATATAAGAATTATTCCCAATTTTTTGGTTAACAAAACTGGATACAGTTAAGAGATTTGCCTAGGATCACAGGAAGTTTCTGCAACAGATTTCTACCCAGGATTCCAGTATATCATTCTCATGATTTAATTTCTTCAGTAGAAGTAGGGTGTTGTAAGAATCACCCAAGCTCACATATATATAAATATTTTGTAAAATTTAAAGTTCTATATAAATACAAACTTTTACTACATCTGGACATAACCCACATCACCACCAGTCCATTAGCATGTAAGCTTTTTGAGAAGAAGGGCTGTCTTTATCTTAATTGTGAAATCCTCTGGTCTCAGTTTCCTCATGTTTATATGTTTCCTCAGAGGTTTATATGGAATGACCTGTAGGGTCCCTCTCAACTCTAAAGCTATGAGACTACAGTTCTATAGCCTTCTCTTGGTGAAGAAGTGACTTAACTGGCAGTCTTTTGACATGCTTTTGTATCTGATGTCTAATTGCTAAATAAATACTTTTGAAAAACTGAATCCTAGATAAAGAAGTGACTTATGTCAACCATTAAAATGCCAGAGTTTGGTAAAGTCTTAGAGAACAACTAGGTCAATTTTTTCATTTCACATGTAAAGTAAATGGCATCAAGAAAAGGGAAGTAGAAGCAAGGGAGAACATTTGACAGGTGGGAGTAAAAGCATGAGGTAAGGCTTGGAACAGGAAATGAACATGACATGCCAGGGAACCGATGTGAAGACCACTCTCACAGAAATGAAGCATTCATGTTGGAAAGTAATATGAAAGGAGTTTTCATTTTTAATGATTTTGAATGCCAGGTTTAAATGTTTGAGCTTTGTACTTTAGATCAGGATTTTTAAACTTTTTCCACTTATGACCCCTTTTTTGTTCAAAACATTTTACTTGACCCTGGACATGTAGCTATATAATATATATATATATATATATATATATATATATATATATATATATACACACACACACACACACACACACACACACACGCACACACACTTATTTATACTTTAATATATTTAACATCTACTGGTCATCCTGCCATCTAGGGAAGGGGGTGGGGGGAAAGAGGGGAAAAATTGGAACAAAAGGTTTGGCAGTTGTTAATGCTACAAAATTACCCATATATATCTCAAAAGAATTAATGAAAAAAAAAATTAAATGAAGGTGGCCTAGCTGTACCTGACCTAAAACTATATTATAAAGCAGCAGTCACCAAAACCATTTGGTATTGGCTAAGAAATAGATTAGTTGATCAGTGGAACAGGTTAGGTTCACAAGACAGAATAGTCAACTATAGCAATTTAGTGTTTGACAAACCCAAAGATCCTCACTTTTGGGATAAGAATTCATTATTTGACAAAAACTGCTGGGATAACTGGAAATTAGTATGGCAGAAATTAGGCATGGACCCACACTTAACACCGTATACCAAGATAAGATCAAAATGGGTCCATGATTTAGGCATAAAGAACGAGATTATAAACAAATTAGAGGAACATAGGATAGTTTATCTCTCAGACTTGTGGAAGAGGAAGAAATGTGTGACTAAAGACGAACTAGAGACCATTATTGATCATAAAATAGAAAATTTTGATTACATCAAATTAAAAAGCTTCTGTACAAACAAAACTAATGTAAACAAGATTAGAAGGGAAGCAACAAACTGGGAAAACATCTTCACAGTTAAAGGTTCTGATAAAGGCCTCATTTCCAAAATATATAGAGAGCTGACTCTAATTTATAAGAAACCAAGCCATTCTCCAATTGATAAATGGTCAAAGGATATGAACAGACAATTTTCAGATGATGAAATTAAAATCATTACCACTCATATGAAAGAGTGTTCCAAATCATTATTAATCAGAGAAATGCAAATTAAGACAACTCTGAGATACCACTACACACCTGTCAGATTGGCTAAGATGACAGGAAAAATAATGATGAGTGTTGAGGATGTGGAAAACGGACACTGATACATTGTTGGTGAGCTGTGAACGAATCCAACCATTCTGAGAGCAATCTGAATTATGCCCAAAAGTTATCAAACGTGCATACCCTTTGATCCAGCAGTGTTTGTACTGGGCTTATACCCCAAGGAGATACTAAAGAAGGGAAAGGGACCTGTATGTGCCAAAATGTTTGTGGCAGCCCTGTTTGTAGTGGCTAGAAGCTGGAAACTGAGTGGCTGCCCATTAATTGGAGAATGGTTGGGTAAATTGTGGTATATGAATGTTATGGAATATTATTGTTCTGTAAGAAATGACCAGCAAGATGAATACAGAGAAGCTTGGAGAGAATTACATGAACTGATGCTGAGTGAAATGAGCAGGACCAGGAGATCATTATATACGTCAACAACGATACTGTATGAAGATGCAATTTGATGGAAGCGGATTCCTTTGACAAAGAGACCTAATTCAGTTTCAACTGATCAATGACGGACAGAAGCAGCTACACCCAAAGGAAAAAAAAAAACACTGGGAAATGAATGTAAACTGTTTGCATTTTTGTTTTTCTTCCCGGGTTACTTCTACCTTCTGAATCCAATTCTCCCTGTGCAACAAGAAAACTGTTTGGATCTGCACACATACATTGTATCTAGGATATACTAGGACATATTCAACATATATAGGACTGCTTGCCATCTAGGGAGGGGTGGAGGGTGGGAGGGAAAAATCGGAACAGAAGTGAGTGCAAGGGATAATGTTGTAAAAAAAATTACCCAGGCATGGATTCTGTCAATAAAAAGTTACTATAATAAAAAAAATTACCCATATATATAACTTGTAAATAAAAGGCTATTAAAAATAAATAAAATATACATACAAATAAAATATTTACTGATAATAAATTTTAATTTCATGATGTCTGCATTCAGTTGCAAGACCCCATATGGTATAGTGAGGTAAACTTTAAGAAGTTAGGCAATAATAAGAGATTATCAGGCGCTATCCATAGAAAATGGATGTTGAATAGTTTTGTGAGAGGATAAAATAATTTCGGTTTTCTATCATGTAACAGTTTAGCACTTTGTTCTCCACCCAAAGATAATAAAAAACACTGATACACGTTTGGAGTCCATTCACCTTTGTGAAGGTGACAAGCCCTTTTGAATGGGATAAATTATAAGGCACCTCCCAACTTAAAGCTAAGAGCCTATGGACCTATGAGCCAACTCTCAGCATGTAAAGAAAATAGATAGCTCAACTGGCAAGTATTGGATCTGCCTCACGTTCCCACATAGTCTTATCTTTTGGTTAGGGTACTACGCAAATATTCTCATCCCTGATACCTTTAAAGATACCATCAAGGCAGCAGCAGTTGGGGAAACATATGTTGCTGATCTGCTGCCTGGTTACCCTGAGTTTGTCCATTAATACACTGTATAAATAAAGCTGACTAGTGACAAATAGGGCTGGCCATTTTGTGGCACCATATGGTGCACATTTCCCAGGTATTTTTTTTATTTTCCCTCCCACCCAGATGTTTCTTTCTCTGGAAGCACAGTTTACTCTGACTACACAAACTCGTAATGAATGCCCATGTGGATTTGGGGAAAAGGTGTAAGGAATTTCAGGCACCTTGCAAAAGCAAATAATACCGTTATTTATGAGTTGTCTTTTTCTGGGGTAATCTATTTTTTTAAGATCAGCAAATGTTACATAGAATTTAAAATAAATTACACAAAAATAGAATATACAAGATATACATATACTCATATATAGAATACCAATGTTGGGCGTCAGGTTCACGTTCCTAAAAAGAGATGTTGCACCCAAGTCCACAGCTTGACTTTCTGTCTGAATTATCTGGTTACATCAAATGGGATATCTTAGTCTGCGTTGTAGAGTTAGGGCCCTCATTTTTCTCCTTGGCAGTGGAGTGCTGACCACAGAATCCCTCTGGATTTAAAGATGATACTGATAAACATGTTATACATGGAACCTCTAAGTGTGAATGAAAAAGATAAGTCACAGCCTGACAATTTCTTATAGTTAATTCAGAAACTGTGCAAGGAGTCGCTTCCATATCCAGTCCCTGTGAACCTTCCCCTACCTTTAGATTCTGCCTCCTCGTATGCTGGACAACCTAGATGCTTCTTGCTTGCCTCAACTGTCACCTTTTAGTGCTTAATACCTCCACTCCTCCAGATATCTAAAGAGGTGATGAGATCCCTTGACAAGAACTATTTTTTATTATCCTTTCCTATAAAGTTAGTTTTTATAAGGCTTTTACAGATAACAAAATTGTGTTTGCCCTCCCCCCAAAGCCCCTGCCAAGATTCTAGAGCAGCTGAGAAATGAGCAATCTGCTAATAGGGAAGAGAGCAGCCCTGACTCAAATAACAGCATATTGGGCCTGCATGGAGCCTCCCTGACTAAGATACCAAGGGGCTTGCCAATATTCTAACAACTAATCCTAAGTGGCAGGTATGATTACTACCATTTCACATGCAGAGTATCATAAAAACTGAGCTAAGAAAAGCCAGAATGAATGAGATCATATATAGTTTTTAAATATATATGTATATTTGTACAGATATATACATATCTGTATATATATGAATGTGTGTTTATACTTAATTAAATTCTAAATTTCACCATAATCCACCAATCAAATAAGAAGGGGAAAAAATCTGCCACATATGTTTGCGTTTATTGAGGTTTGAAGACTAACCATCCCTCTTTGGGATATCAGAGCTTTCATTTTGTTTTGTCAACACAAATCATCAATTTCTGAAGGACATGCTAGTAATGAATATATAGTGGACAATAAAAACTAAAGAATTTTCTTTGCTGAAGGTTGCCATATTATTTTAGGTTGGGACCACTATACTGGGGCCAGAATTTGTATTTATCAGACTGGAGAATTGACATGGCTTCCATGTGTGGGAAAAGACCCAGGAAGACAAATTTCTCCCAGTTTAGTGGAGTTGTTGCTGCTGGCGCTGATGATAGTGGTGATATTTCTCCCTATTTGTTCTAACTTAGTCTAGCAAATTGTTAAAATAAACAAAAACACCAAAGAAATAGAGATGGGTACTATCATTAATGGTATGAATCTTGTTCTGTAGCAATTGCTGATCATAGAAAATAAATTTATTAAGCTATAATTTTTTTAAATGAACAGTTATGTTTACATTAGAAACATGGGAAATATGATAAAGATGACAAGAGATCACTTTATGACATGGTACTTCATTAGTGACATATTCATCAACAGTAAAAGCACAAGAGTTATGTATATTTGCATGGAGCATAAAGTGCTTTATGATCACAGTGAACCTGTAAGATGGAAGTGTACTATCAGTATTATTCTAACCATTTAACAAAAAAGGGAGCTGAGTCTCAGAAAGACTCAAACAA
The DNA here is from genome assembly GCF_902635505.1 of Sarcophilus harrisii. NCBI lineage: Eukaryota > Metazoa > Chordata > Mammalia > Dasyuromorphia > Dasyuridae > Sarcophilus > Sarcophilus harrisii. The sequence goes on along the minus strand of NC_045431.1, from coordinate 226,506,228 downwards.
GCTCACATTTCTTACTATTCAGTTATTTGTTTGTTTTGGTTTGCTTGTTTTTTGTTTTTGCTTTTTTTTAGTCTTGTCCAAAATCTTCATGAGCCCATACAGGATCTTCTTGGTTTGCCATTTCCTTCTCCAGCTTATGTTACGATGTGAGAACTGAGACAAAAAGGTTAAGTGACTTGCTCAGAATCATAGTTACTAAGTGTCTGATGCCAGATTTGAACTCAAGAAAATGAGTCTTTCTATGTCCAAGACTGATGTTCTATACACTGTGCCATCTAGCTGTCTATAAGCTGAAACCTCTAGAAAGTATTAAAGGCAATTTTCCTGATTCCAAATCCACCAAAATTCTCTGCATGTTTCCATGTTGCCTATGCATAAATTACACTTTGCTTCAAGTATTGTGCTATGATAGAGAGAGATGCAAAGAAAAATAACAATGATACAGTCCCTACCCTCAAGGAGCTATCCAAGTTCTGCAAATGGGGAATATGAGACAAAATGATCAAGGAATTTTCTCACCATCTTAGAGCTAGTCAATGATAGAGAACAGGTCAGAACATGGGTCTCATTCAAGACCATTTCACTTTATTGGTTCTTTATACGTTATGTAGAATATACTATTTTAAAAAGTGAGTTATAGCTTAAGAAATTAAAAGAAACATGAGTAATTAAATTGTTTGTCTTCTAAGTATATATACAGTTGTTTGCATTTTGTCTCCTTCATTAGAAGGTGAGTTTCCTAAGAAGAGATTCCATTTTTTTAAACTTTTCATGGATGTCATGAATTTGGTACATTGCTCAGCACATAGTTAATGCATAATAAATGTTTGGTTACCTGTCAACCTCAAAGAGACGGGAATGAAATGAGACAGCATTTCAGAGTAAAGGAAAAAAAGGCTGAAAATGGCATATCAAGTGTGAGGAATAGCAAAAACAAGTTAATCAGGCTGCATGATGGAGGGTGTTGAAAGTGATCCAATGCACAACAAGGCAGAAAAGGTGGGTTAGAGATCACACCAGGCCCAGATATGTGGTGGTGGTAGTGGTAGAGAAAACAAAGACAAGCATGCCAGGAATTTTCTGTCCATGACTGTGACGTCTAATTCAGGAAGCTTAGACCTCTGAATCAGACAAACTCAGGATCTTGACAGCTTCAGATTTTTGTCATTTATTGGAACTGATGAACCAAAGAAATGGAGAAGACACAACTGATTTTTGACTCTTTTTCAGGCCTTCTTTATATATTGTCAGCCACATTCCATTTTTGCTCTTCCTTCCCTCTCCTTCCCTTCCCTTCCCTTGTTTTACCTTCCCTTCCCTTTCCAGTTCCCTTCTCTTCCTTCCTTTCCCTTTCCTTCCCTTCCCTTACTAGTTCCCTTCCCTTCTTTTCCCACTTCTTTTCCCTTCCCTTCCCACTTCCCTTCCCTCCTTTCCTACTTCCCTTCCCTTTCCTTCTCAGTTGTCTTCCCATTTCCCTTCCCTTCCCAGTTGTCTTCCCAGTTCCCTTTCCTTTCCACTCCCCTTCCCTTCCTACTTCCCTTCTCACTTCCCTTCCTTCCACACTTCCTTTCCCCTTCCTTCCCAGTTGTCTTCCCATTTCCCTTACCTTGCCTTGCCTTTCCTTTCTTTCCCACTTCCCTTTCCATCCCTTTGCACTTCTCTTCCTTTCCCTTTCCATTTCCTTTCCCTTCCTTTCCCACTTCCCTTCCCTTCCCTTCTTTTCCGTGTGTGTTTATGTGTGTGTATATGTAATTTTAACCCTCCATTCCAAATTTCAAATCCAGTTATACAGTCATTAACTTCAGAAAAATTCACACACACACACACACACACACACACTCACACAAACACACACACACACACTATGCAATGACTTTCTGATTTCTTCCTCAAATTGTCCTTTCTCCCACCAGCCAAGGTTTAGGGGACCCTGCAATCATCACTGCCGCCTTGTCTGCTGTCACCTCCAAACTGGCCTCCTCCCCACCATTGCCCTTTCTCTTCCCTAGCCTTTTTTCCCTTCTGAGATGCCTTATCATGACTCCCCTGCTGCAGAACGATTTGGAGCTCACTCTTCTGATGTGACAACTGAGAATGATCTTTGCAGGTTCTGTTTGAAGTCTTGATTGATATCAGGAGGGGGAAAAGCACAGCTAGATGAGCAGATACCGGGCTGAGCTTTGAGATTTAGCATTTAGAAAGGAAGGGAAGAGAAGGGGGGGAAGTGGTGGCAATGGAGGGAGTGGGGGGGAGCGTAGCTCATAGAGTAAACCAAAATCTACCTCATGGTGAGCATCAGTACAAAGATGAAAGGGGTTGAAGGGAGAAGGAGATAAACCGCTCTGAAGCAATAACTTAGCCATGAACTTATTGAACATAATGCTCAATTTAATCACTTTTGCCATGTTTCTGAACAATATTTAATATTCAAGAAAATAGACAAAAGGAACAAGTTTGAATCCCCTTTAAAAGGCTGCGCAAATTACCAGATGTAGAATAGATATTAAAATACTAGTCAAAATGCATTTTGATAGTCCGTTAACAGCACCTTTTTAAAGAGCCATTTTTTTCAACTTCTTAGTTATTTTGTAATATCATAGTCAAGGCTTATATGGATGAAGGATGAAATTTATTCTATTCAATCCCATGAGCAATGGCTAAAAGTTACAAAGAAATTAATTTAAGCTCGATGTCAGAAGAAAAAAAAAATAACTTCCTAATCATAAGAGCTGTTCAAAAGTTGGATGAGCTGTTTGGGAAGGTCATAGAAGGCTTCTCTTTCTTGGAGGTCTTCAGGAAAAGGCTTTATTTATGCACAGTTTTTATGCCATGGTGGAGATTTCTTTCATGTATGGATTCAATTAGAGGGTCACCAAAATCCCTTCTAACTTTCAAATTCTGGGATTTTGTAATGAAGCTGGGGTGAGTGAAACAATGAAATTACAGAGGATTGGCTGGCAAAACCTGAAGTTTATCAGCAGGGTAGAAACAGCAGAACTTCACACATAATTAGTAAGGATAATCAGTTCAAATCAGAAGCTATCAAATACCTGACAGGCATTATGATACAATGCAAAGAATACTAGATTGCAACTCAGAGGATCTGGTTCTAAACCCAGTTTCTGCAATTTGCTACTTTGCTATCTGGACCAAATTACCTAGCCTCTCTGGATCTTACTCTGCTGTTGGAATCTTTACAAAGTGTTAAGACATTGGAGTTAATTTAATCTTAGAAAGAATTACTTTGAGCCAGAACTTGAAACAAGATACTAAGTGGAACTGATTGAACAATGCTTGTGTTCACACCTTTAGAGAGCTCAAGTATCTAAGTACTCAATGGAGTTCACACGAGAATTCAGGGCTGGCTTAGTCTGAATTCACACCTTCCTTAGGACCAGAGAGCACTCTGGGATATAACCCAGACTCTGCTATTATTCTTGTTGCTTGTTGTTATCTTTTATTTTTAATGTGACTATTGATATCTTGTATTCCTTTCTAAGAGAACTACTTTTTAATGACTTTTAACCATTAAGTGAAGATTATTAATTTCTTCTTATTAATTATCAATTTATTATTCATTACGGGTTATTTTTTAATTTGAATCAGTTTCTTAGATATTTGTTGATTTTTTTGAAAAAAAATACTTTTCTGAGTTACCAAATTTTCTTTTCATTTAAGATGCATTAGTTTTGTTTGTGCAAAATTGTCAAATTTTATGTTTAAACCCTGCTTTAAGCAAGTACTGCCCCCTTCTTAAGCCTCATTTTCCTCCCTGATCAGATATAATGGGTATAAAAACAATGGTCTCTGAGCTGTGTCCCCAGTTCAATATTCAGCAATTCAATTCATCTTAACAACTCCTTTTGTGTCTACTATGTAAAAACGGGTTTTGCTTTATTCATTTATTATTTCATTTCATGAGACTTCCTTAAGTGTCTGTTATACACTGGCTACTTATAAAATTTTACTTACTCTGTTGACTAGAAAGGAGGATAAAACACTCTAATGTTTTTACTAAGAAAACTCCAAAAGGGGGAAGATCACAAGGAGTCAGAAGCAACTAAGAAATGACTAGAAATAAGAATTATCCAGAAAAGATAGAAATGTATGGGAGGAATTGGTCAGGAAGGGAAGGTAGTCAGGTCCCATAGAAAATCTGAGCTATAAATCATAGATAGCCCACATCCAACCCTGGTATATACAGTTATTAATTCCTAGTAGAAGACTTCTAGAACCTCAAATGGATCCTCTTTGGAGGTATTATAGGAGAGAATGAGTAAAAAATGCATTAAATGAGGATTTTGAAGAGAGAGGAATCAAATCAATTATAGTACAGATAGATATCATCTAAATCCAAATTTTGTGTTTCAGTGTCCTCATTAACTATTCCAATTATTTAATAACTATACCAATACCATACATACAGCTACATGATTACTACACTCCCCCATGATTTCTAGATCCCCTTTTATAGATTACCTTTACCCATTGACATGAAAACTCATTGAGGGATGTTTTAAATTACATATCTATAGATATACATACACATACAGTATAAAATAAACATTCTATCTATCAATTACTTATCTGCCATCTATCTTTCTATCATTTACCTATGTATATCTTGATTAATATCTTCCATTGGTCCAATTGCCTTAATTTTAGTTTTTCTTTTTTTAATATTTTTCAACAGGAAAATTGGCTTTTGGTTCAGTTTAAAGAATTATCTGCTTACATTGAAGTTACGCTACAATTACATCTGAGGATGTTAATAGATTTTGGGAGATGTTCTCGGCTAGGAAGAGTTGCAAAGGGTGCTACTGAACTTTCCCTATCCCCAGCAAAATCCAGTGTTAAAGGCAGACAAAAGTGATGACAACCGAAAGCTTTTCCACCTTCTGCAAACTGGCTCATCCGGTTCTGTCCTTTCAAGAATGAGTGACTTCTCATGATTAGCTACACAGTATGAGCAGTATATCAGATCTTTTTTATGGGTCCTTAATTTAGCTATCATTAACTTCACTGACCAGCCACTCATTCTAATTTGATGGTATTATGTAAAAGATAAGACTGGTTGTTTTTTTTTTTTTTTTTTTTTTTTTTTTTTTTTTTTTTTTGATATCTCTCCAGATCTTAAATTCCTCCTTGATTTAAATTCTTATAATTTCTTTCCATTTTTCCTCAAATATGAAGTCTACGATGATTTCTTGCAATATGTTTCTTCATTATTCTCTCTTTTTTTCTATCTATTAGCATTAGAGGTCAGGTAAAATCTTTAATGAGTCTTAGACAGTGTGTATTCTCATCGTCTGTCCAAATCCTGTTGTGATCTAAATAAATCTGAACTATAAAGATGGCTGAGTGGGGCAAAGGTGGAAGAGACCATGAGGTTTCACCTTTTTACATACAAGGAAACAGCATCAGGTCAATAGAATATAAATTCTTGAGGGATGAAACTCTTGTATCTTCACCCCACTCATCTAAAATTAAGTTTTTCGGTCTGTGTGGGTTAGCTAAAGCTTGCCCCTTCTGGGAAAAGATCCAAGCTTAAATCAAATCCTTTGTCATGATAGTGATTGGCCCTAGCCTAGTGAGATGAAGAAAGGCTAACCTTTAGATTCTCCTAAGCTGTGAAATACTACAAAGCTAGTAGACATTTACTTGTTCTTCTTGTGGTAATGGCTGCTGAATTTAATCAAAATGTTTCCCCAAGTTAGAGAGAATTAATGGCAGAGTAGGTTTTAGAACCCTATATCAGTCCTTTTGAGTTTGTTGATTAATATTTTATGCCTCCCTTTCTATCTCTCCATGTGTCTCTCTGTGGTTCAGAATTTTAATCTATTTTTTTTGTGTCTCTGTCTTTCTGGCTCTCTTCCTATCTTTTTGTATGCCTCTCCCTGTCTTCTCTCTTTTGCCTTGTTTCTGTCTCTACCTTTCTATTTGTAGAGTTCTAATCTTCTCTCTCTCTCTTTCTCTCTCTCACTCTCTCTCTCTCTCGCTCTTTTCTATCTGTTTTTGCCTTTCCACTACTCTATTTGTGTGTCTTTTTTTTCTTTCTTAGTGTCTCTCTCCATGTGTTTTTGTGTCTTTTTGTATCTGTTTCCATCTCTCTCTGTGTCTCCATGTCTTTGTCTTTTTCTCTATCTCTGTCTTTCTCTTCTATGTCTCTTTGTCTCTTTCTCTATCTCTCTTTGTCTCTGTCTCTCTATGTGTGTCTCTCTGTCTCTAAGTCTCTCTGTGTCTCTGTCTCTCTCCTGTCTTTCTCTCTGTGTTTCTCTGTCTCTCTGTGCTTCTCTGTCTTTGTCTTTCTCTTTCACACATGCACACATATACACAGACACACAGACACATCTAGTATCTACTAGCTTTTTTGTGTTTCACAGCCTCAGAGAATCTAAAACTTAGCCATTCTTCACCTCACTAGGCTAGGGTCAATCATTACCAGGACAGGGTATTTGATCTAAGCCTGGATCTTTCCCAGAAAGCACGAGCTTTAGCAAACCCACACAGACAGAAAAAACTCAAGGACAAACATTGAAGGCACACACACACACACATACATTCTCTCTCTCTCTCTGTCTTTCTCTTTCTCTCTCTCTCTCTCTCTCTCTCTCTCTCTCTCTCTCTCTCTCTCTCCCTCTCTCTCTCTCTCTCTCTCTCTCTCTCTCTCTCTCTCTCTCTCTCTCTCTCTCTCTCTTCCTCTCTCTCTCTCTCTCTCTCTAAATTTCTAGGTCTTACCCAAAGCACTCACATCTTCCAGATTGTTCCAGATTGTTCACAACATCAATCATTCCCTACCTCAGTTTTCCTAAAGTCTAATAACCTCTCTTCTTTTTTTTTTCCCTTTCCACTGACTGCTGCAGGATAAGTCCAATTCAATTCAAGTTTAAAAAAACCCTCTCTTTAGTTCTCTGCCTACTACATAACGATGCTGTCCTGGGCTTTAGATATACAAATAAAAAAGGAAAAAAGCAGTCCCTGACCTGAGGAGCTTACATTCTGATTGAGATACTGGGCTTGTGTTTCCTATGAGAAGTTAGTATAGTGTTACAAGCACACTAACTCTTTATCACTATAACTTTTATTTCTTTAATAACAATAGAACAAGAAATGTGATATAAAGAATCTTGAAAACACTTCTAATTTTAGGTGGCCTTGAGAAAATGAAGGCACTGGTTAAAAAGAGTTTCATGTTTAATTTTTTTTCCTCTCTCTTCTTAAAGGAAAAAAAAAAAAACAAATTACAGGGGGTTGATAGCAGTGTTGTAATTTGCAGTAAAGCTGGGGAAAATATAACTCCTTGTTGATTTGAAGTTACATCCACAGCTCTTACTTCATCAGAAGGGCCTCATTACTTCATGCTTCAGTAAACCACAAGCCTAGAAAAAGCTTCTGTTAAATTAATTTCCCAGGTTTTTGTTGGGTGCACATTGGAAATTGTGAGGTTCAGCCGAGGATCCACAGAGTCTGGGATGAGAGGAATTGAATAAATCAGGTCTATAGTGGTATACAGTGGTGTGTAATAGGGAGATCCATCATACATCAGGATTTTACAGTTCCTATTCACCTCAGTTTTTCCATTTAGCTTTATCAAAACATCTTAACATCGGTACTTTCCCTCAGTCAAGTCAGTTTCCATATGTTGCTTCACCAACATATTCAACCATGTCCTTTTCCCAACTTGGATTGATTCACCCTTTTTTTCATCTATTAATATTTTATTCATAGTTTATGACAGAGCCATAAAGAATTGTTTGGCCCCTAGGGGAAGACAGTGCAAAACTGTCCTTGAATCAACTTTACAATCACTAATGTCAAAATAATACCAGTAATAATTTTTAATTCAATTGAATAGGGAGTAGGGATTATTTTTCATAATAGTTCATGGATATTTATTAATAATGCTTTCCATGTGATAGCTTCCTATACTAATTATTCTTGCTGATAAGTTCCTAGTTGTTTTGGCCCTTCTCTAAATTTCAGAGCCTTAGGGGAAAATGACAGTTATTCTGTCCTAGTTTTGATGATAGCTCAAGACCATCATCGTTTCCCAGTTCTTCCTTGAAGTCTACTTTTATCGGTTTACTTGATGTTGATCCCTCCACTATCTGGATTTCCAGAAGGACTATGATGAAGGGTCAGTGAATCTGGATGGAAGTCTTGCTTTGTCCCTAGGAATCTTTGAGAAAGTCATTTAACTCGTCTGAGTCTCAATCTCTTCTTCTGTCCAAATTTCTCTTAAATTTTTATTTAATGGATGTAGATGTGATTTCTGAGATTTCTTCCAGATTTACATTTATGCCTTTATTCTACAAACAGAAACCAGAGACCAATGAGGTTATGATTTGCTTGGTTCACATAGGCATATGTGACATAATTTGATCCAAGACATAATTTGAATTCAGGACTGTGCTGTAATTGATTGTTCCTCAAGCCTTGTATTCCATCTGATTGCTTTTTGTTTTTGTTTGTTTTTACTATAGCTTTTTTTACTTCTGGGTTATGAGTATTAGATATATTGGTCTTTCTCAGATGTGCTCAACAAAGATAGTTATTTTGTTATGGTGCTTAGGATACTTTCATGAAAAGATTATTTTTGAGATTATCAACTCATGCACACAGGAGGTTCTCACAATTTTGTGAATGAATGGATTAATGAATCAGTTTTCAAGTGTTATATAAATGTTACTGATTATATATGATTGTTAAAACAATAATTAATATATATAATATTCTGAGCATTATAAAAGGCTCACATACATTAATTCCTTTTCAATCATTCAATTAATTTTATAACATTATCTATGTGGATCCTCCCTCCAATGGCAGAGATTATATTTCATCTACTTCCTGTCATCAAATGTGTTCAAATCCTCCAGTGACATCTCACAGAAGAAACAAGATGCTTCCTGGATGTCTTACTCTAGAGCTTTTACGATTCCATAGGTCCCAATGTTCCATTGGAATATTTGTCTATTCTAGCTTATTCTCTTTACACAACCATCCCATCTTTCTTGTCTGATCCATTATTTCTCTCATCATATTTTATGATCATTCTGACATATGTTATCATAAATGAATAGGATGACAGATCATTTGATGATTGTGGCATTTGTGACTGATCATTTTCAGGTTTTCACAGCAACTTTCTTATGCAAGCCACCTAAAGTACCTCCATCTTTGCCCTTTGTCACTTGGATCATTATTTTCGACTAGTAGGTGATGGTTAATTTAAATACAAGAAGCAACCCCAGTCTACCCTTTTCTTAGTGACTGATCGGGATTGGTAGCAATTTGGGGGTGTGAATTTATTATTATCACCAACACTGTCTCCAAAGGCCTCTGTTTTTGACAGTAGGATTTGAATTGAATGTACATTGGAGATTTTCAAATACTCTACATATCTATAAATAGATAGATGTAAATATCTAAATACATAGAGATAATGGGAGCCGAATGGAGAGAGAGAGAGAGAGAGAGAGAGGGAGAGAGAGATTTCACATCTAGATTGCATGATTGTAAGCTAGTAACATAAATGACAAAGGGAAACAGTTGGCACCTATTACTGAATTGTATAATCTTAATATTTTTTAAATAAAAATGAACTCTTTAAACCTATCCAAACTTGTCTACAGACCAAGTTTAATAGTATAACATGATTCCAGAAAGATATCTAAAAAACGCCATTTCTTCCACACACTTAATTCAGCAATTATTACTGTGTTTGTTATTGCTATTAATCTATAATTTCACTGATGCAGAGAATTCTCTGATGAGGACACTCTCTATACCCACAGGCAACTCCAATGTAACTTAGTCTGTGATCATTCAGTCTTTTTCAGTTGTGTCCAACTCTTCATTATTCCATTTGGGATTTTCACAGCAGAGACAATGGAGTAGTTTTCTGTTTCCTTCTCCAAATCAGTTTACAAATAAGGAAATAAGTAAATGTTTGAGGCTATATTTGAATTCGCAAATATAAGTCTTTCTGACTTCAGGACCAATACCTATCCACTGCACTACCTTGCTGCCCCTTAATGTAACTGAAAATCTCAGCTAATTCCTTTAGGAGCAGAAGAGATCTTACTTCCCCAAAGACACACAACTACTATGGGCCGGAGACTGGCCTTAAATTAGTTTTTTTTCCCCTTGATTCTAAAGTGAGTTTTCCATCCACTATTCCATGTAACCTCTTTTGGTCCAGCTGCACTAAAAGCATCCAAGAAAAAGGTTTATCCATACCCTAGTAAAGAAAAGACTGGATTTTTCTAGGGAGGAGGAATATCTTCTTGAACAAATAATAAAAACAAACAAACAAACAAGAAAACAGCCCAGTTGGATTTTATCTGAGTTTGAATATTAAACCACATTCCTCATTTGATTCTCTGGCAAGATGGAAAATAGAATATAATCAACATAGAAGCATATGAAAATATATTTAGAACTGAAAGGGCTCTTAGAGGTCAGCTCGTTCAATGTCCTAATTTTGTACATGTGGAAACTGAAATAAAGGAGCTTCAATGACTTGGCTATGGTCACAGAGCTACGAAGTGTCAGGAGCATGATTTTTTAACCCATTTCTACTTGGTTCCAAGTTCACTATACTATATTCATACTAAGATCACCACAGAATAGACTTTCATCTTTAATTCTCTCATTCATGAGAGCCCTTAACTGGTTTAAAACTGCTTTCCATTTCTTATTTTTTAACCATTCAGTAGGTCTATGATGTCATCATTGTAGCTTTTTGAATAGCTCTATTTGAATAGATCCAAACTTATCTCCTATTCTTTCTGTTGGTATGGCTCTGGTCTTTGGCTTCCCAAAATGTTCCAATCTCTTCCTTTAATAGATAAGGACATGGCAACCTTGTAAAGTTGTGACTTGAGGAAAATCCCATAAGTACGGTAAATAGGACAGAGGGGTGTCTCAGTGGATATTACATGAATTTGGATCCAAAAAGAATTGAGTTTCAATCTCATGTCAGGTATTAACTAGCTATGTAACCATCAGCAAAGTTACTTACCCTTTCTCAGAGTTTTCTCATCTGTAAAATGGGGACTATAAAAGCACCTATCTCTCTAGGTAGTTATGAGGATTTAAATGTAATAATGCTTGTAAAGTGATTTGCAATCCTTGAAGAATTATATAAATGCTGGCTGTTATTAATATGTTAATTATTCTGGCTCCAAATCTAGAACTCTTTTTACTGTGCACCTTAGAACATAATATAGTAGACTTATTTATCTGGAGGAAAATTAGCAGGGTGCTAAAGAACTCCCTATTATTCAGAGGCTGCTGAGGGTAACCAGTGCAGGCCATGGGTGGGTAGTCCCAGCAACAGTTGGCTTGCTCTGCTGTAATGAGGTCTCATCTCAATGACGAAGATGACTTTGGTGAGATTTTCCACAGCATTTTGAGTTTTATGTTTCCGTTTAATGGTGTGACATCCTGTGACAATTATCATTATTTTTGGTCCAATTTTCCCTCTGAAGTGACTTTGACACAGATCAATGCATCTCTGAGCTTATTTATTTATTTATTTATAAAGCGGCAATATCAGAAACTGACAGCTGGAAATCTTAATTGGTTCAATGACAGAAGCTATAATGACTGTTCCCAGAGTCGTTGCTTCTGTCTGACCTTGTGTCGGATTCAGAGGAAAATGTTCTTTCTGCTTCAGGAAAAGAGGAATTGGTGGGAGGAAAAGGGGAGCAGGTGGACCAAAGGAAGGCTGTTCTCTTGGAAGGAGGTAGTGGAAGGGGGCTCCTGAGTGAATGAGACCTGAGAATCAGGTTTTAGTGGAGGATTCCAAGGGTCTCCGTGCTGCTTGAACTGGCGACCTTTCTGTACAGCTTGTCATTAAGGGTGGCAATGGGCACTAGTGACAGTATGGAAGCCTGCCCACAAGTGTCTGGCCTGAGGTCTCTAGACAAAGCCCTCCCGACAGCTGTCAGACAGGATGGCATTTGATCACTGTTGACTTGGGCCCGAGCCCAGTATGTGTGACCTAGAGGCAAAGAGCTCCATACGGATGCTCAGCCTTCTGAGTCTAGGGAGGAAATGGCTTCCAGAATAAAGGACCAGAAGCCCAGGATAGTCCTGAGAGTTTCGATTATTTACCAAACCAATTTCTAATAACTCACTGGTGTTTTCAAGAAAAGTGAAATTTTCCATGTCTTTAACATGTCTCACAAAACACAGAGTGCAGAATACCCATGATTCTTAATAGCGATGCTGCTGCTATTGCTATGATCATTAAGGGAAAACAGATTAACCTAATGGATAAAGAATTTGCCTCTGAGGCAGGGAGACTAAGGTTCCAACACTGGCTCTTTGATCCTGGACATGTCAGCTGATTGAGAGAGCTAGATTGTTTTGGATTTGAATTCTTGTCTTGGAAATTTACTGCCTGTATGACACTGGACAAGTTTGTCTCAGTTTCCTCACCTGTAAAATCAGGGATAATAACACTTACCTCTGATGGGGACTATTGGGAGGATCAAATGAGATAGCAAATTAAAGTGTTTTGTAATTCATAAACCTCAAATTAACACAGCCACAATGATGACACAATATCTTGGTCTATGAATCAGCTTTCTATGGCTAAAAGTAGGAAATAATATGTTGGTTTGTCTTGAGCTTGTTTCCTAACTGGGAGTTCCCTCCACCAGCAAAAATTTTTCTAGCAAATATAACAACAACAGTAGTGGAGACTGTTTATATCTGGGTGGATATGTGTGTGTGTGTGTGTGTGTGTGTGTGTGTGTAAATATATATGTATGTATATATACATATATATACACACAAACACATTAATGCTTTATAAGCTTGCTTTCATTTTTCAATAAATTATATCATTTAAACCTCACAACAATAACATAAACTAGATTATTCCCATTTTATGCATGAGAAATCTGAGGTTATCAAACATGAAATGATTAACCTAGCAAGAAAATCTTGCACATAGCATTTGAACACTTCTTCCTATCTGCTTCTTAAGCCGTTTCACTGTGCATAATAGCTTTTGCTTCAGCTCTATCATGGTCATTAGTAATAATTGCTTATACTTATATTGTGGTGAAAGATTTATAAGAAGTGGTGTGATGTCATGAATAAAAACTTGACTCTCAAAGTAGGAAACCTGTGTTCAAGTCCCACCATTGATACACATTACCCTGGAGATTCTGACCAGGTCACTGAGTCTCTGCTTCAGACCACTCCTTAAAATTAAGATGCTAAGCAAGTCACTATCTAGCTTAGTTGAAGTAATTTCCTCTTCAGATTTTCTCCTTACTGGTAGGTACAAAGGTTTGTTTAACATTTATTTTGAATCAAAAAGAGCAAGTAGTATTAGTAGACCCATTACATGGATCATAAAACTGAGGCTCAGAGAAAGTTCATTTGCCTTCAGGTACAACAATAGCAAATGTCAAATTTGGGACTTGAACCCAGAACTCCTAACTCTAAGACCAGGGTCCTTTTTATGGATTCAAATTCTCTCTATATATATAATACCATTGTCATTTTAGGCTGATCATTTATCTCTGAACCTCAAGGTCCTCATCGCTTTAATAAAAGGGTTTTGATAAGATGGCATCTGAGGTTTAAACCGCATCTATAACACTTAAAATTTTCAAGTTACTTTATAGACATCAATATTCTTGAGTATCATAAAAAGTCCTAGGAGGTAGATACTTTGTTGTTTTTGTTCTCATTGTATATATTTAGGATTTCCCCTCGATACCTCATAATGAGGAATGTATTATTGTATCCTTGGCTTTGTTTTATACAGTCATATGGCTATAACGTAATAAGGAGCTCCGCCAATATGTTACCTGCTCTGCCTCTTATAATATCTGGGAGTTGCCTGGGGTTCCATGAGGTGAAGTAATTACCTTTGGACACACACACAGGATGTGGTAGATTCCGGATACAAACTCAGAGGATCCTAACTCTAAAGTGGCTCCTCTATATACCCTATTTAACCTGGCCTATCCCAGTAGTCTTACTAAATATTTATCGATTGAATGAATGGAGGATGATTTTGCCAGCTTTTTATTTAAATCTTTCTTGTTTGTCTTCTCATTTGCTTTGACTGTTCATGTGCTCGAATTAAAACTAGAAAGATTTCTCTTGTTGCACTCCCTAAATATCGGCAGAGCCTGCAGTTTGCCAGACACCTACCCAAACAGATCTCTGGCACCTGGTTCACAATCCTAGGGGGATATTTGTCTAGTGTGAAGGCTGACCCCCTGCATTAATGCAGGTAAAGACATCATCGTGGCTTTTCGGCTCTGAACTTGAACCTGCCTCTTGTTTCCTATCTGAGGCTGATGACTTCCCACAGCCCATCATTATTCATGTCCTGACTTCCCTCTTGTGTCAATGGGACTGGTTTTTATTAGAGAAAGGCACAGACCTTGTTTTGTGTAGGAAATCTCACAGCTGTCTGCCTGGGCTCTTTCACCAAGGGAAAGTCAGAGCAGGGAAAACAATCAAGTGAGTCAGCCGCCTGAATTCCCCATGAAGGATGCTAGTGTTATTACTCCATGCTAAGATAGCATTTACCCTGTTTGCTACTCAGCTGAGGATTTTAAGTGAAAATATCCTGGTCTCATAATCTCTGATGAAGGAACATAGATTCCTACCATCCTTTACACCATAGCCCCGGCTAATTCACTACAGGCACTACAGGAACCCTGCCTTTCAACACAGACACAAGTATATGTCCTCTGTTCTCAACAGGACCATGAAGCTTCTCTTTGGATCAGAAGAAAAGAATTAACTCTTCCAGGAAGCAAATCCCCATTTTGAGTTTTACTTATAAGGCAGAGATGCACAGAATGTCCTCAATTGCCATAAAACAGTTCATTTTTTCCTCTACCTGGGGTCAGTCCTCACCATCATCCCATCATGAAATTCAAAGGTTAATAGATTGAAAGCTGGAAGAGTTTATTTTTAATTTAATATTTTATTTTGCCCAATTATAATATAAAATAATTTTAATATATATTTTTTTTAATTTTTGAGTTCCAAATTGAGAAGGCAAGCAATTTGACAGAGAGCATACTTTTGTAGTTATATATAACACATGTCCATGTAGGTCATGCTACATGTGAAAGAAAACACAGATAAAACATTGGCAACAACAAGAAAAATAAAGAAAAAGTGTTTGTCCCACCTTAAGGCTTCAGCAGTTCTTTCTCTGAAGATGGACGGTACCTTTCACCATAATTCCTTTAGAGTTGCCTTCGAGGATCATTGTGTTGCTAAGAGTGGCTAAAATATTCGTGGTAGATCATCATATGATATTGCTATTACTATATACAATGTTCTCCCGGTTCTGCTCATTTCACTTTGCATCTGTTTCTGTCTTAGAAGAAAGTTTAGAGACCATTTAGTGTAATCTCATTTTGCAAATGAGACAACAAGTTCTTAGAATTTCAGTAACTGGATGATGGTCATACAGCTAACTGCTCTCAAATTCAGTACTGGAACTCATATATACATATATGTATGTATTAAATATGTATATATACATATATATACATACACACAATAAACACCTAATATTTCAATCACTTCAGGACTAGATATGGACTGAACTTATGATATAATAGGTATAAGAAGCTCCCAGGTGAAAAAACTCCCTCTGATAATACAAGTCAGAATTTTCTCTACAACTTACAGTCTAACAGAGTCTCTTGGGACATTGCTAGGTTAAAGAGCTTGTCCAAGCTCCTACAATGAATATGTGTTGACCTGAGTTCAAGTCTTCCTGACCCTAAAAGGAGGTCTTTCTTTCCAGTATGTCCTTCCATCTCCTTTTAGTGTTTAACCCTCTTAAATTTCCATTAAAAAAAAGAGAGAATGACTGATTACAAAGCAAATGCTAGTAATCACTGATGGGAAACTCATGTGCTCCACTGATATCCACATATGTCAACTCTATGTCAAAGCCTTATCAGAAAAAAATGAATGTATGTTTTGGAAGATGAAAAAAGATAGATGGATGGACATTTGGCAGTTTCGTTATTGGAGGTAGTACCCACACTCATGAGATCATAAATCCACTGTAATATTGAAGTATTAATTTTTTCTATCTCCTGATAATTTGGAAATTATGTTCAAATATTACACAATGGAAAGGAGATGCCTTCAAAATATTCATCATGAGAAAACTATGAGTTTCCTGAAATCCCACATCAGAGAATTGCTGCCTATGGAATTCTTTTCACATAGCTATGTGACTCACATCACTTAATTTTTTTCAGACTTTGTTTTTTTTTCATCTGAAGGATGGGTATAATAATAGCACCATAACACCTACCTCATGAGGGTTATTGTGAGGGTTAAATATAACAAAATGTATAAAGTGTTTTATAGATCTTAGAATATGCTGTAAAAGTGAGCTATTGGTACTGTGACATGGAATGCTATTGAAATTCTGTATTTTAGATCTCAAGTAGTTTTCTTATACGGTAACTACATTGGCAGAGGGAAGTAAGTAGATTACCTTAGTCCTCTTGCATGTGAAATCATATTGATTTTGCTCCATTTTTAGGAGTCTTCCAAGATGTACTCCTAAGCCAAATGCTTCCTTCTGAGACACAGGCAACCACCAACTTGCATTCCATTGTACCAAAGTTGGTGGTTTTTTTTTTTCAGTTTTGTGCAACTTTCATGACCCCATTTGGGGTTTTCTTGTAGTTCTTCTCCAAATCATTTTACAGATGAGGGAACTGAGGCTAACAGAATAAAGTGACTTGCCTAAGGTTACTAGTAAGTGAAGTATCTGGAGCTGAATTTGAACTTAGGAAGATGAGTCTTCCTGATGCAAGTCTAGCACTCTTCTCTGCTACATCACCTGGTTGTCCTAACAACAGAGTTAAATGAATCTAAGACTTTATTGACTAACAGGCATTGTGCTTTTTTTTCCTCCCCAGCAACATTAGAATCAATGTTTGATAATCATTTGATAATTCATTTAATTTATTCCACTCATATCCTCCTAAAGGCGCTGTGTCTGAACCCTGGCTCAGTAACAATATATACAACCTATGTGACTTTGGGTATTGCTTCTCTCTCTAGAGAACATATTCTCATTGCCAAAATGGGGTAAGAGAAAGGTAGATGATCTTGAACTTTTCTTCCACTTCTAAAACTATATTATTATCTTTGGATGCTTCAGAAGCCGACCTCATGTTCTCAAAGGCCATGACATCAGAGAGGAAGCTCTGGGAGACCTTTCCATTTGGCATCAAGGCTAGTGATAAGCTTTGCATCTGGTATCTGAAGGGCAGCCAAGCTATGTTCAGAGAAGTCAGAGCATTTTTCTTTAGCACAACAACTCACGAAGCTGCCTATTTAGTTACAGCATGAGATGGGATTCATGTTGGGAGGCACCTACATCACTGAAATCACAAATCAGAATTGAAAATAGTTTGATCTTGAAGGGAATTTAGAACACATTCATTCCAACGCTCCTTTTTTATGGATGAGGAAAGAGGAATAGAGGAAAAAGTTAAGGAGCCCAGGGTTGCAAAGCTAGTAAATGTCTTGAGGCAGAATTTGAACCTTGTCTGTTTTACTGTCAAAGTCGATGGGCCATTACAAGATAATATTGAATCTTTTTATTTTTTCAATCATTTCCCATTATTTTATTTCATCCTCCCCTGCCATCCTGCATACACATTTGAAAAAAATGGTGTGGGTTCCCCTTCATTTTTATTCTATGGCATCACAAAAATGAATTGTAATAAAATATATGTACACAAACTCTTTGATCTCTTTGGGATATAGATTTAGGAGTAGTATTGCTGGGACAAAAGTTATGCACAGTTTAATAAGTGTGGACCTCATTTTAAATTCCTTTCCAGAATGATTGTTCTGCATAATGGCTCTACCAACAATGTATCAATTTATCTGCTTTTTTGCAGTCTTTTTGTAATTAAAAAAAATATTAAATTTTAAAGTAAAACAAACATTTTCATAGCACCAAAGAATTTTTAAAAACAATTGCATATGAAACTGCAAATCAATTATTTAAATATATGAGAAAACTATCATGTTATTTTTTTATTCTTTTCTTTTCTACCTTATGGCTATTTTTATACATACACACATATATGAAACATATATATATATTCTATAAATCTATTTATAGTTGTTTCTCTAGATGCAGATCATATTTTCCTTCATGTGTCCTTTGTAGGTTAATTTGGGCATTTATTATAGTCTTTATAAGGAATTCTTAATCTTTTTTCTATTCCTGACCCATTTTCCCCTGAAAAAAAATTTACTAGACCTTGTGTGGAATCTAAGCAAGAGTATTTCTGACAGTGTTCATGTATGTGCAGTGCAAAATGCACATGTTGTATGTTCAGAACAAAGGCTACAGTAAAGTTGTAAAATGCAAGATGGAAAAGTACTTCTAGAAACACTTTGGATTCATTATGAGTTTGATTTTGAATTAATTTTGGTTGTTAAATTCATAAACATTTTACTGTTGCCACATTCATCTATGCAACCCCATCTGTGGTCATAACCCACAGTTTGAGAAGCTTTTGTCTGAATTGACTTAGTCACTCAAAGTTGCTCTTAAAATAATATTGCTGTTATTATATACCACATTCTCTTGGTTCTGCCCCTTTCACTCTCCATTATTTCATACAAGTCTATCTGTGTTTTTCTAAAAATCAACAAGCTCATCATTTCTTACAGCACAATAGTATTCCATCATAACTATATACCACAACTTGCTCAGCCATTCCCCAATTTTATCATTTCCTTTTAATAACTTTTAACAATCTGATAGTTATGATATGGAACTTCAGAGTTAATTTTATTTTCATGCCTCTAATTATTAGTGATTCAGGGCATTTATTTTTCAATCTAGCTATAGAAAGCTTGAATGTCCTCCATTAAAAACTGTTTGCTTATATCCTTTAACTATTTATTGATTAAAAAAAGGTTCTTAGTTTTATATGTATGGATTAGTCCCTTCTATATCTTGGAAATGAGTCTTTGATCAGAGAAACTTGTTATAAAGTTTTTCATCTTCAGGTTTGTTTTCTTTTATAATCTTAGTATCAATGGATTTGTTTGTGCAAAACTATTTTTTATTAAAGCTTTGTATTTTTTCAAAGCATATGCATGGATAATTTTCAACATTCACCCTTGCAAAACTTTGTGTTTCAAAATGTTTCTGTCCCTTCCACCCCTTCTCTTAGACAGCAAGTAATCCAATATATGTTAAACATTTGCAATTTTTCTATACATATTTCCATAATTATCATGCTGCACAAGAAGAAAATGAGATCAAAAAGGAAAAAAAATGAGGAAAAACAAAATGCAAGCAGACAACAACAAAAAGAGTAAAAATACTCTGTTGTAAACCACACTCAGTTCCCACAGTCCTCTCTTTGGGTGCAGATGACTTTCTTCATTACAGATGACTTTCTTCATTGCAAGACTATTGGAACTGGCATGAATCACTTCATTGTTGAAAACAGCCATCTCCATCAGAATTGCTCATTGTATAATCTTTCTGTTGCTATGTACAATGATCTCCTGCTAACTTCACTTGGCAACAAAATTAACTTTTTAAGTTGTATTTTCCTTCATCTTATTCGTGTGTACTTTTCCTACTCCATAGGCCCCTTTCCTACTCTATCTTGAAAAAGAGGATTGTGGATGTACTTATCCCTTCTGCTCCAAATTTAATGGAGCTCCTAATTCCTTTCCCCTCTCCTCTTCCCTTCAGCTAGACTCTAATCATAGGTTTTTATTACTTCATTTTTTTTCTTTTTAAATCTTTCTTCATGAGCCTTACTACTCTGTACTTGGAGATTGTTTTGTTTATGACTTATTCCTCTTGGGATCTTCCCTCCTCAGACCTGTCTTCCCTCATACCCTTTTATTATCTACTTTCCTCTGTGTTTCTTCCTAGTTCCCTGATTTTCTACAGCAAACTCCTGTGTGGGTGTGTAAGTGCGTAAATCCTAAACTCTGACAAGTTCAGATGAAAGAAACATTGAACACCAAGTACCTTCCTTTCATAGACTTCTATTTGTATCCAATGATTCTATAAGATTAAGAGTCCCCACATTTGTCTTTTAGACAAATACTTTTAGAGTATTCTTTTTGCCTCTTCCTTTCTTTTATTTTTTGAAGATCATAAAAATAAGGGACAGTTAGATGGCACAGTGAATAGAGCACTGGGCTTGAAGTCAGGAGGACCTGATTTCAAATCTGGCCTCAGACATTTAACACTTATTAGTTGTGTGATCCTGAACAAGTCATTTAATCCCAATTGCCTCAACTGAAAAAAAAAAAAGCATAAAAGTGTAACAAATCATACCTAGAACCTCCATTTAATTTGACCTTTTCTATGAACTTTGCTGACATGGTTTATTAAGGCTTGCTTGTATCACCACTGATCTCCAATAGAATGCATTCCTTTAGCTTTATAAAGTCTTTCTTATTACTCTCTTGTATTTATATCTTTATTTTTTACTCCTTTATTTATATTTTAGCATTTCATTTAGTTCCAGTGTTTTCCTTAGAAATGTTTGAAAATCCTCTATTTCATTAAAGGACTATTCTTTTTTCCCCATATGATTAAAGCCAGTTTTCTTAAATAAATCATTCTAGGATATAAGCCTTTATTTTTTCACTTTTTGGATATTGTGTTCCATACTCTCCTGTCCTTAATGGTGGCAGCTGAATTATGAATGACCTTGTCCATGCCATCTTGGTCCTTGAAGACTTTCTTACTGGAAGCTTTATAATATTTGTTTTTTGACCTAGATGCTCTGGATTTCTGATATGATGTCCTTGAGTGTATTCATTTTTGGTGTTTCTTTCAGGAGCTGAATGCTGGATTTTTTTTCTCTTTATTCACTTTGTTATCTGGTTCTAAGAGTCCCCTGAAGGGTTCTTACATTATTTCTTAAAATATTCATATTCTTGTTTGGTCATGGCTTTTAGGTAATCCAATAGTCTTAAAATATTTCTCCTTGATTTTTTCCCCATCAATAGTTTTTTGACAAATGATACAACACATTTTCTTTTTTCTAATCATTTGATTTAACTTTAATATCTTTTTGTCTCAAAGGGTCATTGTCTTTTTTTTCCATTCTAATTTTCAGGGTGTTCATTACCTGACAAAGCTTTTGTACTCTTATTCTAAGATCTTAAATATCAAGTTTCTTGTCAATAGATTAATTTATTTTCCAGTTTCTATATTTATCACTTTCATTTTATTTGTAATATAATTTTAACACTAAAATACCTCTTTACTTCTTCTAAGAATTCTAATTGATTTTGTATTTTTCTTAGAGGCTTTGCTTATAAAAGTTTTTGAATAATTTTTCTCTTTAGCTTGGGTCTTAAACATACTATAATAACTGATTATTATTGCTGCTATCATTTTTATCATCATCATTCATTTATCTACTATATGAACAATTTGCTCTTGGCAACCTCATGCTGCTGCCTTAGCTAAGACTGGAGTCTGAGTTTATGGGGACTTCTGGTAGCTTTGGAAAACCCCATACTGCTGGTCTGGGTAAGGGACTGAGTCTATGAATAGCTTTAGGTATCCTATGATTCCAGCAAAGTTCAACCCTCTGAAAGTTGATTCCAAACATTTGGTACTTTCTGGAGCTCATAAGTCTCTGGCTTGGGCACAAATACAAATATGAATCTTCTTTAGGAATGACCTAGATAGTTTCAGCTTCTTGGACCCTCTGGGAGACCCTCACCTTGCTATTCATCTAAGGATAAATCAATGTCCTGTTCTCATCATCCCCATACTAACCTCACATAGAGATGTGGCCATTAATCTCTGATGTTGGCCAAGACTTAACTCTAATGTCAACTCTTTGTGTAGCCTCAGGCAATGGGTTACTACCTTCTTATTAATAAAATGAGGAAACTGAACTTCACAGTCTCTCTTCTTCCTTCCAGTTTTGACACTCTGTGATACCAGGGCAAAAGTATGATTGAATTGCCACCCTAGGAACACTTGTCAAACAATGATTCCTTGATCTTTCTCCTCTTCATCTTCCTTGTCCTTGTCTTTATGCTCCTCCTCCTCTTCATATTCTTCCTCCTCCTCCTCCTTCTTATTCTTCTTCTACTTCCTTGCATGGCTTTAAGGCTTAAGTGACTTGCTAAATGTCACATAGCTTTATAAGTGTCAAAGGTCTGAGGTCAAATTTAAACTCAGGTCCCTCTGACTCCATCTATCTACTGGGATATCTAGCTGTCCCAATGTCTTATTATTTCTGCTTAAACTTAGTCCCAAAGAGCTGGAGAGGGGAGTGGTCCTCACATTAGAAAATAAATGGGAAAAAAATTGCATGTAAGGAATTGAGATCTCTCTGCTCTCTTTGGGATGGCAGATTTCTTTGCTTTTGGAAATACTCAAAAATCTGTCAGTTAAAAGAAAAAAAACAGTTAATAGAAAAAAGAGGGATTCTTGTTAATCCTAAGGAAGGAGTCTTCTACTATGTGCTTTTTTCTGAATGTATACCAAAGAGAAGAACAATGGGTTTCCAATCAGAGCACTCATATTAGAAAATTTTCAGCTCTGAGGACAAATAGAGGTTCAGTGGAGAGAGTCCTCACCCTAGAGTCAAGAGGACCACAGTGTCCAGCCTCAGACACTTGACAGTTACTAGCTGTGTGATCCTAGATAAGATACTTAACCCCAATTTCCTCTCCCAAAACAAAAGAAATAATGAAAGAAAAGGGAAAAGGGGAAAGAAAAAGAGAGGAGAGGAGAGAGAAGGAAAAAGAGAAAAAGAAAAGAAAAAGGAAAGAAAAATCTCAGTTCTGATACATACAATTAGGGTGATTTTGGGCAAGTCATTTAACCTTTCAGGAAGTCTCCATTTCCTCATATCTAAATAAGAGACTTGGACTTAATAAGATCTAGCATTCCTTCCAGCTCTGGGGAAATAGGTTGTTAACGTGTTCAAGAAGTTCATTAAATGTCCTCATTTCAGATTCATAAGATCCTGTATTTAAAGCTGAAAAAGAATTCAGAGACTGTTTGCTCTAACTTCATTATTTTAAGAATGAGGAAACCAAGGCTCAGAAATATTGAGTTATTGAACCCAAGTCACACAGAATAATGGGAGGATTTGAATCTGGACCCACTAAATCTAGAGTCCTTTCTACTATGAATTCTCTATCTTTCCAAAATAAAGTATTTCTCTCACTTTGGAGGATTTCTTTTATTAGCCACATAAAGAGACATAATGGCTCATTTCCCTATGTCAAAACCAATATACACTCACTGCTATTTGCTTTCTTTTATATAAATTTTAATGCATTTTTAATTCCACCCCACTGCTTGGTAAACCAACCATTGAACTGACTGCTGCCCTGTAATGTATTGCAGTCATTTCCAATAAACCTGGACTTTTAGATGATTTATCATTATCTCTGTAAAATGGATCCACTCCATGAGCTATAAGAAACAGTGGCACTTTATTTAATGACAGTGGATTGGGAGCCACCAGAGAAACAAACAAAATGGGTGAGTTGTGTAGGCAGAATCTGTAAAATTATGGTATGATCTTCTGTGAGGACTTTGTTAATTCAAAGAAAAGGCTACTTGTCTCTGGTGGCCCCACTGATTTCCTAGTTTCAAAAGACAACAACCAATTATATTGGGTCTAGCAATTCTATAATCTTTCAAATGGAAAAAGAGAAATGGAAAAACCAAGTGTATTGTCATGATTTATTTTATAATGATTGATGGGGCAAACAGCTTATGAAGAATGGAAGTTGAACTATTATACTCAAAGGGTCATGGAGAAGCACTATGGGAGAAGAAACAGACCTTAATGCGTTAACAATAAAGAATAATATCATAGAATTGGAGCAAAGGATGTAAATTTAGAGACATATGGGAACAGAAAATAAAAAAGACAATTCTGTACCTTAAGGATAGCAATAGAATATTGCTGGACTGCCCATGTGTCCCATAGAAAGTCATCCAATAAAAAAAGACAGAAGTAAATCTCTAGAATATTGAGTGGAACTCTTCTGGGGAATTTGTGAAAAGAGAAGGACATTAGTCACATAGGCCAAAAAAGTGTGGAGGATTGCTGTCTGTTCTGTTGAAATGAATACTCACTTCAATGATCTCCTTATGTGTATGATAGTGGAACTTCCTTTAGTGTCTGGACTATGTTTATTTATATTTATTAAAACACAACTTATCTATATTTATATTTGTTCATGTTTATTAAAACATTAAAATAATATGTTTATAATCTTAAGATTTATAAATTAGATTACTTTTATTATTTCTTTTGATCTTTATTATAATCCTTCAAAGCACATTTTATTGTCATCTCCATTTTACAGATGAGAAAACTGAAGCATACAAGGTCAAGTGACTTGCCCAGGATCATAGTAACCAATTCAGCGATGGGGATTTGAACTCAGATGTTGCTAATTCTTAAGCTCTATGGCTAAACACTTCATCCCCGAACTGTTAATTCCTTCTCTTATGAGATGACCTTACATCTGCTCTCTATCTTATTTGTACATATTATTTACATGGTGTGCCCTTTTATTATTTTTAATTTTTTTTTTTACAATGGAAGCTCTTTGAGGGCAAGGATTATTTTTGCTTTGTTTTGTATTCCTAGCAGTTAGCCCAATTGCTGGCCATCATAGGATATCTGCAATTGTGACTTCTTTCATATGACATCTTCCTGAAAACTCCCTCTACCGATACCTTAGATACAACTTACATAATTATTTGTAACACAGAGACGCTGTGTTAATAGCTTAGTCACCCACCCAACCCATTCCCATCAAAGGTGAGACTTGAACCCAAGTCTTCCTGTCTTTAAGACTGACTCACTAACCTCAGTGACACATTGCCATTCAAGGGGAAAAGTGCACAATAAATATGTTATGAAAATTCTAAGGGATTCACAATGGAAAATGCTGACTACATCCAGAGAGAGAAGTGACTGCAGTTCAAAGAAAGTCTGAATGCAGATTGAAGCATGCTATTGTCACTTTTTTTCTCTTTTTATTTCTTATGCTTTTTCCCTTTTGTTCTGAGTCTTCTTTTACAACATGATTAACGTAAAAATGTGTTTAATATGACTCTACATGTATAACCTATATCAGATTGCTTTCTATCGTGGAGAGGGTGGAAGAAAGGGAGAAAGGAAGAAAGATTTGGCGCTCGAAATCTTACAAAGATGAATATTGAAAGCTATCTTTACATGTAATTGAAAGTATTCATAAGGATTCTAATGGGGATATGGTTGACAATGTGATACTAAAGTCAGTGGTAAAAGGTACATTTTAGTGATAATTTCATCCACCCAGAAAATCATCTATTTTTTTCTGTTGCCAGGCTTTTTCCACTTAGTAGAACTTCTGAAAATTAAAGAATTGGAAATCCATAGTTAATAGCCATAGGATTTATCAATATACTTTTATAACCTAGGAAATAAATAAATAATGATAAATAATAAATAATAAATAATTTAAGTAGGTTATAATAATTTCTCCAGCAGCATTAATTTATATTTACCCCTCTATGTCTCTTTTCTCATCTCAGCATGTATGAGGGGTACAGAAGGAAAAATTAATGGCCAAGTTTGAAAACACAACTAAAATTAAGAACCTTTCTTATCACATACTGGAACATACTTGTGCTTGGCAGTTATATTCTTTGGGTAATAGCCACCATGTGTTTAGCATAGTCTATGGAGCTATACTCCCAATAATTATCTACCCTTATTCCTTATTTACCTGGTGGACTCAGTTTCTCAGCCTTTACTAGTCATTTTCAGAATCTTCTCCATTGGGTAGTTTTATTCTCAAGCTCAGCTGACACTATGACGTAGGGCATCCCTTCATACTTTTGAAAAAAATAAACAAACAAATAAATGAAAAAAGAATGAAAACAATAAAGAAAAAAAGAACCAGAGCAGAACCCTAGGACCAACAATGGAGGATAAGGAAAGAGAGCACCTGTTATGTGACAAGCATTCTGCTGAGTGCTTTATAAATATTATCTCCTTTGATCCTAACAACAATCCTGTGAGGTAGAATGGAAGTGCTTGGATATGGTTATTCTAATTAATTTTCCTATTGATTTGGTTTATTTTAACATTTTAAATGTTTTATTTAAAAATACATTGAACATAATCAACTGAATTTTGTGACAATTTACTTTTAAATGAAGACAGCTAGATGGCACAGTGAAGAGAGTGCTTTTCATGAGTTCATAACCAATCTAAAACGCTATCTGTGTAATCCTAGGTAGGCCATTTCATCCTGTCTACCTCAGTTTCTCCATCTGTAAAATGATCTGTTAAAGGAAATGGCAAACCATTCCAGTATCTTTGGCAGTAAAGCCCCAAATAGCATCACAGAGAGTCAAATTCAACTGAAAGGATTCTACAGCAACACATTTAATAATGAGCATTCATAAAGACAATATTATAACTTGGCCATCAACAAATGATGATAGAGAAAAAAACATGCAAAACTAATTAGCACATCATCCATATCCATCATTATGTGCAATGTTCCATACCCCAATTTCCCTCGCCCAACCTTTTTTCCCCTTATAATCTATGATATTTATTCTCTTTTTGGTAGAAGATAAAGAATTTCTATAAAATAAGCAGCTGATACTCATTAAACTGATGAGTTACAGAGAGCTCTAGTGCACATTATATTCCTGAAAAACAAGTTTAGCAATGAAAAGTTGAGAAATTAAAGGAGACTTTCTCCTCCCCCTCCTCAATAATTCATCAAATGAACTGAATGGTCTCAAGAGTAAGTGGGAAAAGGAATGGGTAGGCTCTTATTCTCAATGATAAACTGAGACATCATCATGAGAGAGCTCAGATATGGCTCCATGTATGGGAAGTGGAAACTTTCAATTAGTTTTGTGTCCTTAAATCTGTTAACTTATGTGTTTGCTCAATTTATCCTGGGAAAGAGTGGCAGGTGTGATGACAAGAGTGGATACTTTAGAAAGAAAGTAACTGGAATTTGTTCTATTTTTACCATTTACTATTTTGCAAAGCCACAACAAGAATTTTCTGTGCTCAGAATCAGCAGCATGAAAGGGACACTGAAATGAGTTTTAATGACACATTTAATTAAATGGAAAAAGTAGAAAAGACAATGAAGCTTAAGACATAGAACTCCCTAAGAGGAACACAGAGACCCCAGGACATTGAATTCCCCATGGGTAAATCCCTGCTCTTGCTATAGCAAAAGGACATTCTCTCAGAATGTATACACACAAACATACTAGTATCTCTACTAGTATCCTAGTACTCCTATATCTACATTCCTAGTATTTCTGCCCTCTCAAAATTGGAAATGACCTTTGAAGTCATTTTGATCAACCCTCTTTTCATCTTTGAACTGGGCTAAATGATCTCAATGGTCTGTTCCAGTTTTAACACACATCATTGGACAGCTTCCTATTTTAAATAAGTATTCTTGTCAACTACTCGAGATGTTCAGTTCATTTCAAATGTTTATAGATTTAGACCTAGAAAACACCTTTGAGATCATTTATTTCAACCTTTTCATGAATCAATCAACTGGCATTTATTAAGCAACTATTATATGCCAGATATTATACTAAGAACCAAGAATAAAAATTAAAAAGACATACCCTGCTCTTAAGAAGCACATAATGAAATGGGAAGATAGTATGCAAACAACTGTATACAAATAAGATATATGCGAGATAAATTGAGGATAATCAAGAGAGGGAAGGCACCAATATTAAGGTGCATTAGAAAAGACTTTTTGCAGAAAGTGGGATTTGGGCTGAGACTGAGAAAGAATATGAAGTCCCCCAAAATAAAGCAGCTTACCCAAATCATGCAGGTTGTAATTTAGAAAGACAAAAACTCAAAAAAAAAAAAAAAAAAAAAAACAGATGTTCTGGTATGACTTTAAGTTCATACCCCATCATTTTTGATGGGTCTCAAAAATTAGAACCCTACAGGGGATATGACTTGTCCAAGATCACACATTATAAATGGACCAGTTTGCATCCTCACTGCAAATTCTCATATTCTGACTCCAAATTCACTGCTCTTTCTTCTACACCACAATTTATGAAGGAGTGTAAGTACCTACAGCACTGTAAATTTTGACGTTCTGGGGCAAAGAATCACTTCCCTCACCCTAATTATTGTTCTGGATCTATGTATTCTTTGCCAAGTATTTTGAGCTCCCTTAGGCTCAATTTACTCATTTATAAACCAGTGATAACAATTCATACACTACATACCTCATTGAATTGAAAGAAAATGTGCTTTGTAAATGGTAACACAGTATATAAATTTCAGCTATTATTATTATATTTCAGATTTTTATGAAGTCAAAAAGTGCTTTGTAAACTTCTAAGTACTATATAAATGTAAGCTATAAAAGTTAGGCATATTTTTCTTTACAAATGCACTATGAGATAATCTAATACCATTTTGGAGGAAAGTTTCATTTACAAAGTACTCTTCATCCTTAAAGCTTCTATGAAAATTTAAGTGGTAGCTAAGATGAATAGTCCTTAACAAAATAGCAGAGAGAGGGTAAATGTATCTGGTGTCCAGCATCTTCAGTATTTCTCATTAAACACACATTCCACCTAGAACCAAAAATAAGCAGCTAATATTGATTTCTTTATCCATCTAGGGAAAAATATTTAAAATCATCAATTATAATATTTCACACTACATCATTGCCAATATCTGTAGGCAACAGGTAGATTAATAAAGATACCTAGTTGTGTCTTATCCAAAGTAACAACATTCTGCATTCTAACTGAATATAAATCTCAATTTTTTAAAATTTTCATTATCTATTCCCAATGAAAACTTTGATGGCTTGAAAAAAACATGAAGATATTCCAAGACAATCCCAATAAACTTTGGGAAGAAAACACCATCTGCATCCAGAAAGAGAATTATTGAGATTGATTGTAAATCAACACATGCTATGTTCACTTTTTTCTGTGTTTTTCTTCTGTTGTGATTTTTCCCTTGTGCTCTGATTTTTCTCTCCCAACATAATTCATAAGGAAATGTATTGTTAAAAAATGAATATACATGTAAAAAAATAAAATACCTATGTGGGGAAAAAAGAAAAGTATACGGATATGTATGAAGGTAGAGAATAAAGTAGATGTGGGGGTTGTTTTTTTATGAAGCCATGTCATGAATGGAGAAATCACTGGACTAGAAGCTATTTATCTTCTTTCTATCTATCTACCTACTTTCTATCTATCTATTCATTTATCTATCTCTCCATCTGTTTGCCTGTATACACACAAATACACATTCGTAGTATCTGTACACTCTCAAAACTGGAAATGACCTTTGAGGTTATTTTGACCAACCCTCTTTTCATCTTTGAAGTGGACTAAATGTTCTCAATGGTCTGTTCCAAGTTTTAACACACATCATACCTAATTGTGTCTATGTTTTCTAAATACACAATTATTTCATTTTCCTTTCACCCAAAGTACCAAGAGTGGGCATAGTAGATTTTTAGTAAATGTCAAATGGCTAGAATTGTAGCACACACACATTAAAAAAGAAAAAGAAAAGAAAAACTGGCATTAAAACTTTAAACTTTAACTGCCAAGTAATTTTTGGCAGAGATTCAGTTATATCAGCTAAAGGCGACATGTTGATGAAGCCAACATAATTTCATTCTATTTTCTTTTTTTTCCTCTTCTGTTGATCTCCAGTTTTGGAAGTTCCCACTGGTGAGTCCTTAAAAATATCCAACTGGGATATTTTACCATGCTGTTCTAATGTTCATATTTATTTGCCTTTGGATATGACTACTTCTGACTCAGTCAAAACTGAGATCATTTTTATCTTAATTACTTTTACTTTGGAAAGATAATTGTTGATGTAGTTCTTGTTGTTGCTATATAGCAAATTTGACATCCAGATTTTGGATCATGACAATTTAAGGAAATCAAATGTTGATTTAATATTCTTTATTTTATTCCATTCTGTAATTGGTTCTATTCAATAGCTGTCTAAACCATGTTTCTAAGTTCAGAAGTTCAGCTTTTCTCTCTGAGCTGATGTCCCATAATTCACATTAATTCAAAGAAAGGAAAGTATTATATCTGCACATCCTACTGCCCATGTGCAATTAAGGGAGACATGTTATCTCAGTAACAAACCTTTCAAGAAGCATGTGGAGGGCAGAAAGTCTGTTATCTCTGCAACAGTAACTGTCCTTCAGGGAAGTCTGATCTATTCTAGTTGTAACACTAACTAGCCATGCAGGTGGATATCTCCAATGAAATTCCCATAATAACAAGATGGAAGGATGGATGGTTGCTAATCTGCAATCCTGACTTCCATCCAATCACATTCATTATCTATCATCCATATATACGTCAGCCTCTGTAATTAATCATATTATCTTTTATTTGTGATCCTTCCTTTTCTTTGTTCTCTTATATTTCCCAAAGCTTTATAAAGGCCAGTAATATCTATCTTGCTGTCTTTTGACTGACTGAAAAGTCAAGAAATCCTCTTTATTGGTATTTCTTAACCTGACCAGTAAATTGAATGTGCTCAGAATTTTATGCTTTAGTTTGTCTTAGTTTTTAAAAGTAACATTGGGCTTTGAGTAGTATTAAGTGAGTTTGAAATTAATTGTATTGATTTTATATTGATGATTCTAATGGAAGAATAAAGGCTTAGTGTACCTGGTTAGTTTAAGGAAATAAAGAGGTTAAGTTTGTATAGATAAGTATATATAAAGTGATATAAAATGTCAAGAGGAAGAGAAGCATTAACATGGTCAATAGAATACTGAGCTTGTGATAAGGAAAACTAGTTCCGTTCTCTCTTCAGACATTAAGTCTGACTCTGAAAAAGTCATTTAACCTCTATGTGTTTTCTGTGTATTCTCATCTGTCAAATGAGATAATTGGGTTATATTGCCTCTAAGGTCACTACTAGCTTCATAGTAGCCTTCCACTTGGGATTTCACTCTTCTTTTATGACTTCCTCACCGTGGAAGATCACTCCATCCTTGTTTCAATTG
Organism: Sarcophilus harrisii; assembly: GCF_902635505.1. NCBI lineage: Eukaryota > Metazoa > Chordata > Mammalia > Dasyuromorphia > Dasyuridae > Sarcophilus > Sarcophilus harrisii. Next base: position 226,475,124 of record NC_045431.1, on the reverse strand, counting down.
GATGATTATTCACAAAACTTCCATTTTAAGGGAAAGCAACCAAGCCAATCATACTCACTCCTTCATGGCTCTAATTTGACCCTCTTTCTCTAACATGGCCCTCATAGGAACACTTTTTTATTACCCATCACTTTTCAGTTTTCAGCTTCATTTTATATGCTGTTTTCTCCTATTAGAATGTAAACTCTTTTTTTGAAAGCAGAGATAGTATTATTTCTTTGTGCTTATTTGTATTCCCAATACTTAATTTAAAGATATAGTGAGCACTTAATAAATGTTTGCAAGCTGACTGAATGGTTCATTGATCTCTGAAAACTTCCATTTACACTGTCTAAATCTTATATGAATATAGTTATTTCCATGTTATCTCCCCATTAGAATGTGAGCTTCTTGTTGATATGGACAATGATTTTGTTTTTCTGTATATCTCTAGAACTTAGTACAGGGCTGGACATATTATAAGTGCTTAATGAATATTTACTGATAGACTAACTGTTGAAAGAAGCAAGTGATATATGTTCCGAAGGAAGGGAAGGATTCTGTTGCATGAAAATAGGCAGGAAATACATTTCAGATATTGGGGACAGTCTATGCAAAGCAATAAAAGAAGAAAGGGTAAAATGTCATGTTCAGGAAAAAGTCATTAAGTCTGTTCACTACTATAAGGAGTAAATGAGGAGGAATTATGTAAATTTACTTACTCCCTACCTGAGAACACATAAGGGGGAAGGTGACACCCACCAAGGTTGAATATCCTCAGGTACACTAAATGGGACTCTCCATCTTTGGTTTTTATGAGATGAATATTTTTGTTAGTTTCATTCTGATCTCATTACTGGGCAAACAGAATGAGTCAACAGAGGAAGCAATCAATGTCTGATGCACTCACTGGAACCTATAATATAGAATGTTGACTGTTCCTATCAACACTACCAATTATCAGAGGCACTCAAAGAGTAAGCATTCTGCCAAAATTAGCCAGAGGGCATTATGGCCCACATCCTGCATACCTATTAGTAAATGGAAAGTGGCCTTAGAATGACAAAGTATGTCATCACCACAGTATTTCAGGTGAGTACCCTTTTGGGGCCATTTCATAACAGTGCCTGCAGATGTTTGCAGCTAGACAGAACCTTATAATTCCAACAATATCCCTGCCTAAAGAAAGATATCAGATCATTGAAATTATTAAATATTCACTAGCCCATAATACTATGCAGCTGAAGCTGTTAGGCAGTATAAAAACTTGCATCCAAAATCTAACAGTCTTTGCTCCTTAATAAATAATCTACCTTTCCAATGGAGATATGATAGAAACAACCACAACAGAGATAGTACTCTATTTGTAATTTCACTGATACATAAAGGTATCAGGTAAACAAACTTCTTCAATCATTCTAGGTCAACAGTTTTTCTGGAAATTATAATCATAGAGATATTTTCTAATTTTATTGCTGTCTAGCTATTTTATTCATGTTTAATTCTTTATAACCCCGTTTGATATTTTCTTGGCAAAGATACTGGAATAGTTTGCCATTTCCTTCTTCAGTTCATTTTATAAATGAGGAACTAAGGTAAACAGGATTACATGAGTTGTCACACAAATGTCTGAGGTCATATTTGAACACAAAGTTTTTTTTGGTTGTTTTGTTGTTGTTGTTGTTGTTGTTTTACTCTAGATCCAGTGGTTCATCTAATGCACCACCTAACTGCCTTTGCATCTAATAAAGAAAATGTAAATATTTGGCCCATGATAATGCAATGGATATATATCCAAATTGGTCACACCTTAAATTTGGGTTTCTGTGTCTTTCTGGAACTCTATCTACTGTCAAACTCTTATAATGATGATGATGGTAACAGTGATGGTCATAATAACAAATTTGATAAATATTTTTTTTTCTGAAAGCCTGACATTGTAGATAAAAAGATGACCTCAAAGAGAAGACCCAAATCAAATCAAATCGAATTACATATAGGCCTCCCTAAAAAATCTCAAAGGCTATAAATGGCAAATAGTTGCTAATATTGGGAGAGGGAATTTCCTCACTGGATTTCCTACTCTGATATAACCACAAGTCTTGACATCATCCTCATTAAAGCAATATTTAAATATCACTTTTAAGTTTGCTAACCACTTTTCATACATTTTCTCATCTGATCTTCAAAACAATCTTGTGAGGCAGATATTAGTATTCTTTGTCTTTTTTTCCCTTCCTTACATTCTTCTTCCTTTCTTCTTTTCTTCCTTCCTTCTTATATTATCTTTGATTACAAGAATATAAAACCTGACAATGCTTCCATTTCTTTGCCTTCTGTTTTCCAGAAAGGTGTAAGATGAATTGCAAGATGTTTGGTTGTTTTTTGGGTTGTTGTAGGGGGTTTGGGCTTTTGTTTGGTTTTGTTTCATTTGTTTGTTTGTTTTTTCATATTAAATTTCATCAGCTTTTACACTTTCTTAGTTCACTCTCATTAAGAACTTTCTTAATGCTTCTTTATTTTATGTGAAGATTGATATTGCTTTTATATTTGAGATAGTTGATATTTCTCCCTGAAACCTTAATTCTGGATTTTGATTCCTCCAGCTTGACATTTTGCATGATATACTCTGCATGTAAGTTAAATATAAGGTTATCACACAGCTTGATTGTGTTCCTTTTCCAATTTTAAAGCAATCTGGTGTTGCCTATTAGGTTCTCATTGTTGCTTCTTGACCAACATACAATTCCTCAGAAGACAAATAAGATTTATCTGGTACTACCATTTCTTTGAAGACTTGTCACATTTTGTTGAGGTCCAAATAGTCAGAGATTTTAGAATATTAAATGATGCAGTTGCTTTCTATTTGTTTGTTTGTTTTTCCCCCCCCCCGGAACTCTCTTGCTTTTTCTGCAATCCAGTGAATGTTGCCAATTTGGTCTCTAGTTTCTCTGCCTTAAAAAAAAAAATTGCCTGTTCTTCTGATAAGTTTTGGTTCACATATGGCTGAAATCTAGTTTGCAGATTCTTATGTATAACTTTGTTTGTGTGTCAAATGATCACAATTGTTAATTAACTTAAACATTCTTGACATTGCCCTTTTTTAGGATGAGGACATAAACTGATCTTTTCTAATCCAGGGACAACTGTTGAGTTTTCCAAACTTGCTGTGATATGCAAAACGCCACTTTAATAGTATCATCTTTTGGGATTTTAAGTAGGTCAGCTGGAATTGTCACCTCCATTAACCTTGTTGTTAACAATACTTCCTAATGCCCACTTGATTTAATTTTCCAGGATGTGTGGTACTAGATCAATAACCACATCATCTCATTGTAATTATCAGTGATGTCTTTCTTGCATAGTTCATGTGTGTATTCTTGACATTTCTTCTTAATTGCTTCTATTTCTGTTTAAGTCCCTGCATTTTAGGTCTTTTATAATATGCATTTCTGCATGAAACATTCTCTTGATGGCTTCTAACTTTTCTGGAAGAGATCTTATGTCTTTCCCATTCTATTGTTTTCTTCCGATTCTTATCATTGCTCATTTAAGAAAAAAAAAAATAAATTAAAAATCACTTGTTCCTTGGAAAGAAAGGGATGGAAATCTGGAAATTAGAAGCAGAAACACCACCTTCATGACAAAGGTCTGTTTTCTCCAGTACCAATGTATGGCTGTGATTATTGAATTCTAAACAGAATACTACAGAATCTACACTTGAGAAAATTGTGATGCTGGAGAAGACTTTTGAAAGTTCCTTGGATAGCAAAGTGATCAAATCAGTCAATACTTAAAGAAATTAGTTCAGGCTATTCTCTGGAAGTTTAAATACAGAAGCTGAAACAAATACTTGGGTCACATAATGTCACATAATCCCTGCTATTAGGAAAGAGTGAAAACAAAAGTAAAAGAAGACAGAAGAAGATGAGATAGATGGTATCTAGAAAATCACAAAGATGAAGTTGGACAAACTTTAAGAGACATTGAAGTATAAAAGGGCTTGGCATGCTATGGCCACATGAAGTTAGAAACACAACTGACTGATTGATTGAACAAGTGCAACATCTTCCTAATTCTAGACCCAGCACTCTATATACTGAATCACCAAGTTTCCTGAATTGTTTTTTATCTCTTGAAAAAATTTAGTAAGATTTTCTCATTTTTTGGAAATAATTTGTATATATTTTACATTTTTTCTTATGCATATGGAATAAACCTTGCCCCTCTCTCTCCATCTCCTTATAGCATGTGAATGCTTTGAGACAGTGACAGTTTCCATTTTGTCTTTTTATCTCAAGGGCATAGTATTCCATTTGGCTTAGAGTCACATTCAATAAATGTTTGATGATTTGAATTGAATTTCTTGGAAATCATCTTGTATAGATGGCAACTCAGTGGTCCCGAAAGTTTCAGAGTTCTATATGCCTAGGAAGTTTTATGTATTCTAGTTCCTCAGCTGTTATTCAGTAGATGGGTCTGGACTCAAAGTAATTATGTTGGAGTAATAAAAAAAATCATAGATTTTGAAGTCAGGAATCCTGGGTTTAAATCCTGACTGACATTTTTTAGTTCTATGGTTATAGTCAGGTGAATACAATTTTTCATTTTTCATAAGAAATGGATAATTATTTGCATAAATGTCTCCACTGTTTTCATTCAGACCCATCTCCCTGTAGGTTGATGTTTTATTTTTTAAAATAGTGGTCTGTGCTTTTCTTTGCTCTTTTATCAAAATATTTTTCTTTACCTTCTGAGTCTAAACTGGCCAAATTGAGATCGGATCTTGCAAATCTAAAACCCCCAAATCTGAGAAATTCCTTAGACAGAATAGGGAATGTGTTTTGTTGTTGTTAATGTTATTGCTGCTGCTGCTGCTGCTGTTATTGATGATGATGATGATAATGATATTATTTGACCATAATTATTACAATTTCATGCTTGAAAAGTGAACCATCTTATTGGCTTAGGGTCTGGCTTCTGATCTCTATTACTCAATTTCTTTTTTGATCATGTTCTCTCTTGTTGGTAATTATAGTATTTCGAGTTCCTAATTGTCTGTCTTTTCCCTGGAAGTTTCAGACTGACAACTGAGCTCCCAAATCATCTGCTTCTCATCCAACCAGTTCTCATCCATTTTTGCCCTAATCTTGATGTTTATGTGTAGTCGGGACATACTAGAGAGATATGGGTTCAAGTTCAAGCTCTGATAATATTTGTGCAACTAGTGCAACCATCTGTGAGCCTCAGTTTACTTATTGAGTACTATGAAAAAATACACATACCTAAAAACTTGGGGCAACATGATTCCTATTTCTGTTTCAATTTCTTTATTTGTTAAATGAAAAGTGTTATCTAAGTGATCTGTAAAGTCCTTTTCAACTTTAACATTCTATAAATATGAATTTTATGAAAGTATAAAATGATGGATTTGGAGTGGGGGCTGTACAAGACCTCTTCAGATTCTAACATTCTATGATTCTGAGGTATCTTTGTTTATAAAGGCCACTATTTATTATTTGCCTATAAGATTACCTCTTTCCTTTTCATTTTTTTTCTAGTTGTTTCCTTTCTTCTTTTCTCTGGTCCTAGCCATTTCAGACCATTTTAATTGTTGTTCTTCAGTCATTTTCAATCATGTCTCACTCTCCATCACCCCATTTGGGGTTTTCTTGGCAGAGATATTGTAGTGCTTTGCTATTTCCTTCTCCCAGTCATTTTACAAATGAGGAAACTGAGAAAAAGTTAAATGACTTGCCCAGGGTCACACAGCTGTTAATTATCTGAAATCATATTTGAACTCGGGAAGATGAGTCTTCCTGACTCCTGGCTCCTGGCTCGATATTCTATCTATTATATTACCTTACTGAGCTTTCTCTAGTCTCAGGTCTCTGGTTCTATTGAAATCCTCTTTTCAAAGACCTACATGGAATCAATAACAAATTTTGGTTTCAAAGTGATTTGACATGAGATTCACTAATCAAATACTGTCCCTTTGTCCTGCCATTAAAAGGGATAGATTCAAGGACAAAAGGCCTGGCCCTGATCCCATGTAATCCCAATTGTTAATGAAAATTCCATTGTAGTATATATTGAGTCTTCCTCATCCAGCTAGATTACTTGTCACATTTTTGCTCTTTCTATGACAATCAGACAATATCCCTTAGGTCTTCTTTGTTGCTACTTGGAGTTAAAGTGGGAAGAGACAAAGAGACAAAGAGAAGTGAGTTTTCTTGCTCTAATGACCCTAGATCTCTAAGCTGTGCTGGCTGATTGTCCCACAGTGACTGTGTTATTCTTCTTAAAACAAAAATAGCCTTAAAACAGAAAAGAAAGACAGTTCAGGTTTTCTCTAAAGAATCATTCATTCAAAAAACACTCAAAGGTGAAAGATTCGCTGTAAAATAAAAAAGGGAACTACCCTTTGAGTGTATGTCAGTTTAGCGTCTTTTTAAAAAAAATCTTTTTCATTATTATTATTGTAAAACCTTTTCTTCTTATCTTAGATTTCTTTGTAGATTTTGTTTTACAGTATTTTTACCTTATAGTCATTTCTTGAAATATGAGCACCGATCCTACCCTTCATTAAACCTTGTCTTGAAGCAAAGAAATACAGTTAAGAGAAATTGACTTACAAGGTAAACTCATGTGATGATGTATCTTGGATCTGAGTGATATAGTTTTAGAGATGGAAGAACCATCACTAATCAATATAGAAACATGGAAAGTGCTCAGTTTAGAGCCAGAAAATCTGGGTTCAGATCCAGATTGTCATGTGCTATACTTGTATGATTTTTGTATAAGTCATTCTACTTGTTTGGGCTTCGGTTTCTTTCTTTTATTTTAAGCTTTTTATTCAAAAGCATATGCATGGGTAATTTTTCCAACATTGACCCTTGCGTAAGTTTTTGTTGCAAATTTTCCCTTTCTTGCCCCCACTCCCTTCCCTGTCTGGAAGATAGTCCAATACATATTAAATATGCTGAAATGTAAGTTAGATCCAATATGTGTATACATATTTCTATTTCTGGTTGTACAAGAAAAATCAGATCAAGAAGTAAGAAAAAGAAAAACTGAGAAAGATAAAAACAAAATGCAAGCAAATAACAACAGAGAGAATGCTATGTAGTGTTCCACACATTGTTCCTATGGTTCACTCTCTGGGTGGTTCTCTTCATCACTGCACAAGTGGAACTGGTTTAAATCATCTCAATGTTGAAGAGAACAATGTCTGTCAGAATCGATCATCAAATAGTCTTATTGTTGCTATCTATAATGATCTCCTGGTCCTGCTCACTTCACTCAGCATCAGTCCATGTAAGTCAATCCAGACCTCTCTGAAATCATCCTGCTTGTCGTTTTTTACAGAACAGTAGTATTCCATAGTATTCATATACCATAATTTATTCAGCCTTTCTCCAATTGATGGTCATCCACTCATGGGCCTTAGTTTCTTAATTAGTAAAAATGAGGGAGTTGAATCTGGATGTTACTTCCAGTTCTAAACTTGCCCAACACAGTCAGAAAAGAATAAAACTGTAAGTCAATTAATAAATGATCATCCATGCATTGTTGGTGGAGTTGTGAACGAATCCAACCATTTTGGAGAGTAGTTTGGAACTATGCTCAAAAAGTTATCAAACTGTGCATACCCTTTGATCCAGCAGTGTTACTACTGGGCTTATATCCCAAAGAGATTATAAAAGAAGGGAAAGGGACCTGTATGTGCACGAATGTTTGTGGCAGCCCTTTTTGTAGTAGCTAGAAACTGGAAACTGAATGGATGTCCATCAGCTGGAGAATGGCTGAATAAATTGTGGTATATGAATATTATGGAATATTACTGTTCTGTAAGAAATGACCAACAGGATGATTTCAGAAAGGCCTGGAGAGACTTACACGAACTGATGCTGAGTGAAATGAGCAGGACCAGGAGATCATTACATACTTCAACAACAATACTATATGATGACCAGTTCTGATGGACCAGGCCATCCTCAGCAACAAGATCAACCAAATCATTTCCAATGGAGCAGTAATGAACTGAACCACCTATGCCCAGAGAAAGAACTCTGGGAGATGACTAAAAACCATTACATTGAATTCCCAATCCCTATATTTATGCACACCTGCATTTTTTATTTCCTTCACAAGCTAATTGTACAATATTTCAGAGTCTGATTCTTTTTGTACAGCAAAATAACATTTTGGTCATGTATACTTATTGTGTATCTAATTTATATTTTAATGTACTTAACATCTACTGGTCATCCTGCCATCTGGGGGAGGGGGTGGGGGGTAAGAGGTGAAAAATTGGAACAAGAGGTTTGGCAATTGTTAATGCTGTAAAGTTACCCATGCATATATCCTGTAAATAAAAGGCTATTAAATAAAAATAAATAAATAAATAAATGATCATCCAGCTTTTGCTTGAACTATCTCCATTAAAGAGAAAGATGTCAAGACAATTTCAGTCTACTTGTGGATACTGCCAATTGAAGGGAAAATTTGGTTTGGTTTTTTTTCCTGACATTCCGTCTAAATTTGCTATTCTATGACTTTCTCCTGGAGTTCTTAGTTCTACTCAAAGGGGTCGAAAAGAACACGTCTTAATCCTTTTCTACTAGATAGCTTTTCAAACACCTGAAACTAGCTTTTATCTCTTTTTCCACCATCAATGCTACTGAGTCTCCCTTTCTCCAGGATCAACATCCCCAATTCCTTGAAATGATTCTTGTGTGACAAACCCAAGATCTTATTTCATATTGGTTGGGCTCTCCTAGACAGCCTTTAGCTTATCAATATCCTTTCTCAACTGTAGTTCCCAAAAGTAAATACAAGGCTTGAGATGTCTTCTAAAAAAGGAAGGCAACAGAGGGATTGATGCATCCTTATTTCTGGAATCTATGAGTCTTTAGTGAAACTTAACGAAGCACAGGATGATATTAAGTTTTGTGAAATGCCATGTAACATTACAAATTCACCTTGATATATACTTATACAAGCTTGACCTCTGTCTTGTCTTGTCTTGAATCTGCCACTATCTAGAGGACATCTTGAACTGGTTATCCCATAAATATTTTAAACTAGAGTTGTTCCGAATTGAATTCTTTATCCCTTCCTTTTTTCTTTTCTCTGTTATAATCAGTAACATAACCATCCTACCAATCACTCAGGATAGAAACTTAGGTATATTCTTTGACAAATCATTCTTTCAAATCAATGTTCCATTCAATTATCAATTCCTATAATCTCTACCTTCATAAATTCAACTCTATTTGCCACCTTCTCTCCACTGACGTTGCCAGTAACCAAAGTTGGCCCTCATCTCCTCATACCCGGAATAATGCAATACACAAGTGCCTGGTCTCTGGTTCAAGTGTCTCCTTACTCCAATCCACTCTCCACTGAGCTGTCAAATTGATTTTCCTAAATCACATGTCTTACTGTACTACCTCCCTATTCAATAAATTCAAGTTTATTAACCCTAACCCCTTTCAGTTATTCCTTCACACTGCTGTCGAATTGATTTGACCACATTGACTTCTAAGCCAACAAAGTCCAATGGCTCCTTATTACCTCCATCATCAAATATAAAAATCCTCTTTTTTACTTTAATGTCCTTAATAAAATCCTTATTCCCCATCTTCCTAATTTTTATACACCTGAATCCCCTCCATATGTTCTTAAGTCTAGTGACATTGCCCTTCTTAATGTCCCTCGAATAAAACACTCCATCTCCTGACTCCATGCATTTCACTGGCTATATTTATTGTTTAAATCAGCTCTTTCCTCTTTGCTCATCTCTCTGCCTTGCTAACTTACTTCAACTCACAAGTAAAACACTCTTTTTTTACAGGAATCCTTTCTTGATACCCTTTAGTGACAATTCCTTCCCTCTGATCATCTCTGATATATCCTACATATAACTTGTTTGTGCATAGTTGTTTACATGCTGCTTGCCTGCTTTGAATAGGATGTCCTTGAAAGTAGGCATTATTTTATGTTGCTGTTGTTTTATTTTTTGATTTTTAAAACTTTTTTACTCCAAGCCTTAATACAGTATCTAGAATATAGTAGGTGTTAAGAAAGGCTGCTTGTTTTGACTTACCAAATGTTTTTATAAACCATTTTTTCTATTTCATTCCTAAAATATGCTTCTCAGAACTAAAAAAGAATATTCTAGGTATGTTCTAATCAAGGCAGAGTTTGACAGTACTGCTATCTCCATCGTCCAAGATACTGTGCCTCTTTCTTTTTAAAATGTGCTTGTTTGGAGGAAATAAAAGTTAAACATCTTGCCTGAGGTCACACAGCTAGTACATATATGAGACCAGTTTTTAACTCAATCCTCCTGACTTCAGGGCCAGTGCTCTATCCATTTCTCCACCTAGCTGCTCCACTGTGCCTTTCTTATTAAAATATTAACTATCATATCTGGCATATCATACTGTTAACAGATCTTAATCTTGTATGTAGCATACTAAATCATAAGCTTCTTGGCAGTGAACTCCTTTGAAGCCATAATGTCCTCATCTTAAACTTATAAAATTAATTTGTTGAAACCAAGTGCAAGAAAGAATATTTATTACTATCAAATTTGATGTCTTTAGCCAATAAACTATGCTCTGGCCATTCGATGTCTTTTCAGATCTCTTGCCGATTTTATAAGTTCTTCATCCCAACTTTGTCTCTCCTGCAAAAAAAAAAAAAAAAATTACTTTTCTTCGTTATATGTCTTTACTCAAATTATTTTTAAGTAGTATTTTTCTGATTACATTCTCTTAACATTCATCTCTGTTAAGATTTTGAGGGCCAGTTTTTTTTCTCTGTCTTTCCCTCTCCCAAGACAGCAAGCAAGCTGATAAAAGTTATAAATGTTCAATCATGCTACTTCCACATTAATCATATTGTGAAAGAAGATTCAGAACAAAAGAGAAAAAAAAAACACAAGAAAGAAAAAGAAAAGAAAAGAAAATGCTATGCTGTGGTCTACATTTATACTCCCTAGTTCTTTCTTTGGATGTGGTCAGCATTTTCCATTATGAGTCCCTTGGAATTGTTTTGGATCATTGCCCTACTGAGAAGAGCTAAGTCTATCATACTTGTTCATTGCATAATGTTGCCATTACTGTGTATAATGTTCTTATTCTTCTTACTTCACTCAGCATCAGTTCATGTAAGTTCAAGCTTTTTTTTTCCCTGAAATCTGCCTGTTCATCATTTCTTATTGCACAATAATCTTTCATTACATTCATATATCATAGCTTGTTCAGCCATTCTTCATTTGATTGGCAGTCCTTCAGTTTCCACACAGACCTATAGTATTTCTGGATCAAATGATATGCACACTTTTATAGTCCTTTGGCCATAGCAACAAATTGTTTTGGATCAATGCAGAATTCCACCAACAATGCATTCATGTTCCAATTTTTCTACCTCATCTCCAACATTTATCCTTTTCCTTTTATGCAATATTATCCAATCTGACAGGTATGAAGTGCTTCTTTAGAGTTGTCTTAATATGCATTTCTCTAATCAATAGTTATTTAGAACTTTATTATATGACAATTCATACCTTTAATTTCTTCTGAAAGCTGCCTGCTCATATTCTTTGACTATTTAACCCTGAGGGAATGACTTCAATTACTATGTATTTGAAAAATGAGACCTTTGTCTGAAACACTAGCTGTTAAAATTGTTTCCCAGGTTTCCATTTCCTTCTAATTTTGTTGGCATTGGTTTTGTTTGCACAAATACTTTTTAAATTTAATGTGATCAAAATTTTCCATCTTTCATTTCATAATAGTCTCTATTTCTTTTTTGGTCATTTATTCTTTCTTTCTCCATAGATCTGACAGGTAAACTGTTCTTTGCTCTCTTGATTTGGTTATCATCCTTTTTTGTCTGAACCATGTATTCATTTTGACCTTATCTTGGTATAGGAGGCGAGAAGTTGGTGAATGTCTAATGTCTTCCATAGCATTTTTCACTTTTCCCAGCAGTTTTTGTCAAAATAGTGAATTTTTATTCCAGAAGCTGACATCTTTGCATTTATCGAAGAGTTGGTTACTAAAACCATTTGCTATGTTTTGTGTACTTAAGCTATTCCATTGATTCACTACACTACTTCTTGGCCAGTATCAATAGTTTTGATGATTGCTGCCTTAAAATATAGTTTTACATCCAGTACAAATATGGACTTTCCTTCACTTTTTTTTTAATTAATTTCCTTGATATTATTTACCTTTTGTTCTTCCAGATAAATTTTGGTATTATTTTTTTCTATTTTTATACTTTTTTGGTTAATTTGATTGGTATGATACTGAATTAATTTAGGGAGAGTTGTCATTTTTTAATGTTAGTTCAGCCTACTCAATCCCCTAAATTTTGGTATTTTGTCTCATTATTGTTATTCTCTTTAATGAAATAATTTATTGATTCTGTGGTTTGTTGTTTGATTTGCTCATTATTTAGAAGTAGATTGCTTAATTTCCAGTTGATTTTTAGTCTATTTTTCCATGGCCCTTTATTACATATAATTTTTATTGCATCATTATCTGAAAAATTAATTTAAGATTTTTGCCTTTCTTCATTTGATTATGAAGTTAGTGAGTTTTAATATATAGTCAGTTATTTGCAGGTGAAAGAATAAGATGTATTACTTTCTACCCTCTTCAGTTTTCTCCATTGGCATATCATAGCTTTTTTAAAATTTTATTCACCTCCTTAACTTCATTTTTGTTTATTTTGTGGTGAAATTCCCTAGTTCTGACAGGGAGAAGTTGAGGTCTACCACTATTTAGTTTTGTAGTCTATTTCTTCTTGTGACTTAATTAATTTGTATTCTAAAATTTGTAAACTATACCATTTGGTGTATATATGTTCAGTATTGATATTACTTCATTGTCTATTATATCTTGTAGCAAGATATAGTTTCCTTTCTTATCTCTTTTAATTAGATCAATTTTTGCTTTTGCTTTGTCTGAGATCAGGATTGCTTTTTTTGTTTGTTTATTTTTATTTCAACTGAAGCATGATATATTCTGTTTCAGCCTTTTGTCTTTACTTCTGTGTGTCTATTTCAAATGTATTTGTTGTAAATAACATATTTTAAGATACTGGTTTTTAATCTAGTCTGCTATTCTTTTCTGTTTTATGTCAAAATTTTTCCCATTCACATTCAGTTACAATTATTAACTGTGTTTCTCTTCATCCTATCCCCCATTTATACTTTGTCCTTTCTCTTTTTCCTTACCACCAGTCTTCTTAAATGACTACCACCTCCCTCCCTCTTATCAGACCCCACTTTCTTTTCTTTCTCTTTTCCTCAATCCCTTCTATATAAATTTCTAAATGCAACTGAGTGGATTTGTGATTCCCTCTTTGAGCCAAATTGGTGAGAGTAAGATTGAGACAATGTTCACCTTCTCCCTTCTTCCCCATACTAACGCATCTTTCATACTAATTCATATCATGTAATTTACCCTATTTTACCATCCCCTTTCCTCTTCTCTTCTCTCCATAACAAACCTTTATTCTACTACTGTTTAAATTTGTTATATCACATCAAAGTCATCCTATACATATCCCTTCTATGTATGTATATGTGTGATTGTATTTGTCTGTGTGTGTGTCTGTGTGTGTATTCGTTTTATCTAACCTAGTAGTTTTCAAGAGTTACAAGTATCATCTTGTATGTAGAGATGAAAACGATTTGGTTTTATTGAATAATATATGTTATTGTTTCTATTTTAATTTCCTATTTACTTTATATGCTTCTCTTTAGTCTTGTGTTTGAAACTCAAATCTTCTGTTCAGCTTTGGTTTTTTAATAAGTTTTTTTTTTCAATTTTCAAAATACATGCAAATATAGTTTTTACTATTCACCCTTCTAAAGCTTGTTTTCCAAATTTTTCTTCCTCCCTTCCCCCACCTCCTTCCTTAGACAACAAGTAATCCAGTATAGGTTAAACATGTGCAATTCTTCTACACATTTTTCCACATTTATCTTGCTGCACAAAATCATATCAAAAAGGATAGAAATGAGAAAGAAAAATAAAGCAAATAAACAACAACCAAAAAAATGAAAATACTATGTTGTAATCCACATTCACTCCCCATGGTCCTCTCTTTCTGAATGCAGATGGCTCTCGCCAACAGAAATCTATTGGAACTGACCTGAATTATCTCATTGTTGAAATGTTGTTGTTACTGTGTACATTGTTCTCTTGGTTCTACTTACTTCACTTGGCATCTTTTTCTGTAAGTTTCTTCAGGCCTCCCTGAAATCATCCTGCTGATCATTTCTTATAGAACAACAATATTCCATAACATTCATATACCCAAATTTATTCAGCCATTCCCAGACTGATAGATATACACTCATTTTCCAGTTCCTTGCTACCACAAAAAGAGCTGCCAATTTTGGAATTTGGCTATAATATTCTTGGAGTTTTCATATGGGGATTTTTCAGGAGGTAGATGACTATCTTATCTTCTGGTTCTAGAATATTAAGGAAGTTTTCATTGATAATTTCTTTAAAAATGCTGTCCAAATTCTTTTTATTTTATAATGGCCTTCAGGTAGTTCAATAATTTTTAAGTTATTGCTCCTGGATCTATTTCCCAGAAGAGTCATTTTATTGTTTTTTTTTTCAATCTTTTAAGTTTGTTTGACTGGTTCTTAGAATTTCAGAGTCATTAGATTCTACTTGAAAACTTTTAATGTATAAAAAATTATTCTTTTCAGTTAGCTTTTATTCTCCTTTTTTTTCCATTTTACTAATTCAATTTTTAAGGAGTTGTTTTCTTTAGTTGTTTCCTTCATTTTTTGTGCTTCCTTTTCCAAGGTGTTGAATCTTTTTTTCATAATTCTCCCATATAACTCTCATTTCATTTTTTGATTTTTCTTCAATCTCTTTTACTTCATTTTAAAAATCCTTTTTGAGCTCTTCCAAGAGGATTTTTTGGGCTTGAGACCAATTTATATTTGTGGTTTCACATGTAGCTATTTTGATAGTGTTTTCTTCTAATTTTGTGTTTTGATCTTCTCTGTCTTCATAGTACCTTTTTATATCAGGAGTATTTTTTTATGCTGGGGTTCATGAGCTTGGTCACTGGCTTTTCAAGCCAGGTTCTTGTGGTTTGCTCACTGCTCTGGAACGGCCTGACCTAGTTGCACCTATGGTGCTCTGTATTGCAGGGATCACAATTTGCCTTCTGCATTTGGCTGAAGGCCTCATAGCTGACCTGCTATGCCTTTAATCTGTTAAAGTATAATCCAGAGGAATTGGTGCCTGATCTCTATTGTGGTTCAGAACCTTCATTGGTTTTCTGGGATACCATCTACACTTAGCTGTGCTGGGTTTAGCTTCCCTTTTGTCCAAATGAGATAGTCCTTTCCTGCAGTTTTTTTTTAAGTATTTTAAACTAGAAATGTTTTTTTTTTTTTTAATCTGTCCCTTTGGGGGGTTCTGGCACTGCAGAATTCATTTAGAGGCTTGATTTGATGTTGTTTCTGAAGAAATTTGGGGAGAGCTCAAACAACTTCCAGCTCTACCATCTTGGCTCTGCTGCTCAAATAACTGATAAATATGATGAATGGCATGAGATCAAGACTGAATCCCTAAGTCAAAAACCGTATTAGCAAATAAGATGGAAGCTTTAATGACTACTTGGAAGCTTCTCAAACATATAACCAATTTTCCATGGCACTTATTTTATTGCCTATTCAAAAATCTAGAGAATATTTTTAAGAGAATAGTAGCAGGATAGCAAATTGTTCTAGGAATATTTTCTTCTGAATTTCATTCTCTAATGGAGAAAATGTGATATTAAGAAGGAAAAGGAGAAAAAAGAATGAGAAGAGCTAGAAGATAGAAAGGAGGAGGAGGAGGAAGATGGAACTAATGAAGATAATAATAGTGATAAAATGGAAATGAAGAAGGAGGAGGATTTTTAGTATAACAATAGAAGTTTTACATTAATTTTCTCCTACCACCCCTGGGAGGGAAGTGGTGGAAGTATTTTTATCTTTATCCTACAGATAAGGTAATTGAAACATAAAGACATAATGGGGCTTGTCCAAAGTCATATGGATATGAAGCAATAAGAGTTGGTATTTAACCAGTCTTCTGACTTCAAGTTCAAGGCTATGCTTTGATTTATTTTTTTCCTACAGTGCCATGTTAAATTAGTCTGTTTAATTTAAAATGAAATAGAAAACTCCCTTGCTCTGATTTATTCCTTTGAATTTTTGAGTTACTTTTAAGTGTTTTGTAGATGAATAAAATAAGGAGGAAAAAATCCTCAGTTTAATTCAACTTGGCTTTATGAAATGCCTTCTATGTGCCAGGCATCATGGTAGGTGCTGGTAATACAAAGAAAATCAAAATAAAACAAAATATGAAAAACAATCATTGTTCTTGAAGAACTTGCATTCTATTACAATATACTTTCAGCCATCAATGTCTTCCATCCACTTTTCATGGGTAATATCATCATGGAAATGTTATCTGAGAATCTGAAAATAAGCTGAATAACTGTGATCTGGTGATCAGTGGATCTGAAATCAGCTGTTTGTTTCATTTTGTTTCTTTCTTCCAGTTAAAAGGAGAAGATTTCACACCAAAGCTTCAGCTGAATTCCTTGTTTTATTTAAAGAACTATGTTGGATGCTTCTGTAACCTGTCTTGCAAAGCTAAAACTCTGACAGAAGCGTGATGTCTAAATTAATGCCAGCCGCCCTAATCAAAGGTTATTTTCTTTACTGTTTAAACAGAGATTATTCATGGCATGGGCTGATGTGTTTTGATTTTTCAGCATGTCAGCTATAAGATCACAGTGGAGATTTTAGCCTTGTGATAACCCCTAAAAATAGAGGCACAAATTAGAAATGCTCATTGATTCCATTATAAATTGTCATTTGGAATCCATGTGCTATCCTTTGATCTTGCCAGCATAAACCAAGTGACCCTGACCTTGGATATTCCCTCTAGACTGCACAGCTCTCACTCATTCTCAACACTCTTCCGGGCTTATTGGAGAGATTGTGCATAATGAAGTGGAAAGAAGAAAACTTGAATTTGAACCTAGATTCAAATGGTTTTTAGCTGTCATTTTGGACAAGGCACTTAGTCTCCTCCCTGTGTACCAATTTCATCTAAGTTTGGAGATATTTATAAGTCACATACTTCATTTAAAAAATCTCAATTGTCAGTTATCCCTAATAAATTTCTCTTATTGAATTTGAACCAACAGTCTAGCTATTAAGACCTTTTTAAATGTCACTCACACCTCATCTATATGATTTGTCTCTCTGATTGGAGGGTAGAGGAGTGAAGATCTCCTCCCCCAAAATCTCCATTTTTGGTGCTAGTTTTTTCTTCATTTCCCATACAATGGCATTCTATCAGGCCCAGTTATTCTCCTTTCCCCAACCTCTGTTTCCCTTATATTTTATCTGTTGCTTTCTCCCATGAAGTTATAAAGGCAGAGAGTATCTTCCTTTTTCTTATGTGTATTCCTCGTGCTTAGCACAGTGCCGGACACAGAGTAGGTGATTAATAAATATTGATTGACTGACCTACTGACCTTCCTCCATGGTAGGCAATAGCTGCTTCATATGGTTGCTGAATTGAATGACCTTGTGTATATAAAATACTTTGTTAACTTGAATGAACTAACTAAATATGCCAAATTTATATGAATTCATTGTAATAGGGAACACCCTATAAGGAAATCCCATTTACTAAACCAAGTCAACACCTGTTTTAGATTCTAGAGTCTTAGAGAAGTGTATAGAATAGTAAAGAATTTTGTAACTTTCCCAGAATTTCATACCAATTATGTTCATGAAAGAAGATTTGAACTGCGATCTTTCTTAATCTTAAAATGGCTCCTACTTCTTCTCTCACTCCTTTCTCTTCCTGCCTCTCTCCCTTTCTCCCTCTCTCCATCCCTTTCCCTTTCTATACTTATTGGTTCTTGATATCTTCCAAGAATTGAGAGTAGAAACAGACCTTGTGTGATCTAACCTCACTGTTCTAAAGATCAGCATACTGAACCCCAGAAGGGGAATTTGTTTACTTAAGGTTACACAAGTGGCAAAGATCAGCACTGAAATGGGAACCCAGATTTTCTGGGTGAAAATCCAGCAGTCTTTGCCTCCTGGTGCCCTGAGTCACTTTTTTATCTGCCTCAGGTTCAAAATGAACAAATTCCTTCCTTGGCAGCTCTCATTTGTCTCCCATTTCTCCTTGTTTTCAGATAAAGCTTTGGCAGTTCTGATTTTGTCTGCCTGTCCTGTGTTTATTAAATAATATAAAAACAGCCCCCTTCAATTCTCTTTCTCTTCCAGGAGAAGCTACTTAAAGTATATCTTTTAAAAAATAGCAAACAAAAAACCAACAAAATAAGCTTCTCTGTGTTCATGTACTGTTGGAATTGTAAGAGCTTGGTGTGTGGATGAGGGACAGGAGAGAGTGGCAGGAAATTAGGTAAAAATTAAATTTTGGTGAAATAGAATCTTTATAAGCAGTGGAAAATGGAAAATGGAAGCTAGACTTGGCCCTGGTTGTAGCATAGAAACCATAGATCCAGATCTATAAGGTAGTCCAACTTTATCATTTTATAGATGAGAAAACAGACAACAGAGAAGGCAAGTGATTCACTCAACATAGATGTGATACAACATAGAATTTTCATTTTTTCTGCTGTTGTTTGATTGCATTTTTGTTTTCTTTCTCAGGTTTTTTTTTTTTCCTTCTTGATCTGATTTTTTTGTGCATAGATAATTGTGTAAATATGTATATATATATATTGGATTTAACATATTTAACATGTATTGGATTAACTACCATCTAGGGGAGGAGGTAGAGGGAAGAAAGGGAAAATTTGGAACAGAAGGCCTTGCAAGGGTCAATGTTGAAAAATTACCATGAATATGTTTTGTAAATAAAAAGCTATAATAAAATAAAAATGAAAAACATATATGGACTAGAGATCCAAAGCAAATCCAAGTCTTTTGAATGCTGTGCTTTCTTTCTACAGATTTTTCACATAAAAGCAAAACACAAAATCTGACAAAGTATCTTAAGAAACATTTTCATATAGTGCAGCATTACAGAATAAAAGATTAAGAGATTAAAGAACCAGGAGTGATCATCAGGTCCAATTCTTTACTATCCGGAGAAGAAAATGACCCTTCCCTCCAAAAGAGAAATGACTTATTCAGAAAAGCAAGACTGAGATTCAAACAGAAGGCTCACAAGAGTAGACCTCACAAGAAACTATGTAGTCCAGTAGCTTCATTTTTTTTCAGCTTTAAAAGAAAACAAAACAACTGAGGACCAGAGGGATAAAATGAGTTATCCAAGGTCACACAGTCAATAAGTGTAAGAAGTAGAATTTGAAATCAGTACTCTTGACGCCACAATTCTTTAGTGACTCCACACCTAGCTCTCTTTCCATGAAGTTTCATTCTCAAGGCATGTTGCCCTGTCATAGACTATATCCCATCTTACAGATGAGAGAAGAGAGACTCATTAAAATTACAACTTTTGTAACGTCAACAAAACAGTAAGTGATAGAGCCATGTTCAAACCAAGGCCTCCTGACTCCAAATCCAGCTTTTTTCCCATTGTACTTTACCTACTCTCTCATATGACCCAGAATAGTGAGTCCACATTTTTGTTGATGCTATAATACTACAATCAAATAAATGGGTATAGGGATGTCTCCTGGCTTATCACTATAAAGCGGATTGAGAAAACAGTACTGAGTTCATGGGTACAGACTGAGACTCCCCGTGTATTTCATTTATCTTCAAGGCATATTTGATCTTTCTTGAAAGTTTTGAACACTAATGCAGAAGTTCTGAGGAAGATGCAGTGGACTATTGTACCAGGGTTCCCACTCCTCTGAGGGATAAAGAAAGAGAGCTCAACTGTGAAAACTAAATGGGTCTGCTTCCCAGGACAAAACAGTGGCTTTCTTTGCAGGTTCCATCAGTCTGTAACACTTTTATAGCATCCTTATAGGTGCCATGAGCCCCATAAAATGTAAGCAATAGGAGATGACATGTCTTCTTTAAAAGAGGGATCATATTCTTAAAAGTCCAAAAGCATCATCAGTAGATCCAAAGTCATGTCACCAGATTATGTTATCCAATGTGATCCGGGTCTTCTACTCACATCCCTCTAAGTAGCTTATGCATAAATGGGTAGGACACGCCATGGTGTTAAGATGTCACTTTTTTTTCTTCCCACAATTGAAGGTTAAATAAGTCAGTGGTCTTTAAGTAAGAAAGCTGAGATTATCTATAGGCCACACTTCACAATACATATTTTACTGTATATATAAAATCAGACCAAGGGTGAGGAGGTTTATTAGGGAATAAAAGGCTACTTTTATGAGCTATAATATTTCATCCTTGACTCAATCATGCTGTAACAAGCACTGAACACAAGACGTAAAATGAAGTGGGATGTATGAGGGAAGGATGAAATCTCTATGGATGTTAGCCTGGACTTCAAAGGGTCTTTACAAACAACCAACAAAAAAAGGAAAAAAGAAAGCAAAATTGACAATAATTGTGTCCACACACAACTAGCCACTCAGAGCCAAGCTTAGAAGGCCAGCGTCCCCGAAAGGACAATCAAATGCAAATATTGCCTGGTCTATTTTAAAAGTGAGATGGACAAAGAGCAGAAAAAGATTCTGACTGTCTGAATATTACTGTTGCTGCTAGTAAGAATCACTCCTAATTTGCTCCCCATGCCTTTCTCTGACACATTCAATCTCCCTCTTTCTCAGAATAGTATTATTGCCCTGAGGTAAGTGTCATAGGCCCAGAGATGTATGGCCCAGGATTTGCTTCCCTCCTGAGCCCTGGTCTCAACCCAAGATATCTACATTTTCTTCCACCCCCCCAAAAAAAAAGCTGATTAGAAAAGCCCATTAGAAATGAAAAATGGAAGTTAAAAGAGGGAGAAATGAATGGACCATATCCCCAAAGGGTGTTATTTCTTCTCTCAAAAACATTCACTAGAGCTATGAATTCTGAGCAAAGGGAAAGCATTGCTGTATGTATCCTCAGGTTCACTGTTTAGTTAAGTGCTGCCAAAAAAGTGCCAGTCAAAGGGAAAAAAAGTGAGAGATGTCCCAGAAAATCTTGAGGAATCCAAACCAAGATGTTTGCCTTCTTTCTCAAGGCATCCTAACAGTGTTCAGATGTGGAAGGGAATGGATGAGAAAAGATACCTATTAACATTTTAGCCACACATAGGATAACCTCTATTACATGTCTCTAACCTACTTTCCAAGACCTATTTCAAGTTATTCCCAATGTTCCATTGGCATTTATAGTCAGCAGTTTTGTTAGTGGTTCCTTGATCTTGTCCTTTCTTCTTCATCAGACTATTCTCTCTCCTAAATAAAGAATTGACTTTAATTATAATGTGAAAAGAGATGGGAACTTCTTTTCTGGACTTAGTGTTATTCCTGCACTTTAGGAGTCTATAGTCTATATTAGGTACTTGTACACAAATAAGAAGAAAATAAGATAGCTCATTATTTGTTCTTATTCCTTTGTTGTGTAATCAAAGTCAATTCTTATTCCCTGCCATATTCAAGTCTCTCATCTGGCTATTTGGACAAGAAAATGGGACTCATCCCCATGAGAAGATAGCTTCTCAAATTAAAATCAATTCACATAATCATAGAATTGGTGATTGAAGTTACCTTGAAAACCATCTAATTGTATAACTATTGGACCTGAAGTTCCATAGTTCATACTTTTTGAAGGTTATACAGGATCTTAAAAGGAAGATTTTGGAATAAGTAATCAGCTGATTAATAAGTTGTTAAATTTCTATTGTGTCCCAGGTTCTAGGCTGCAAAGGTAGAAATAAAACTTTGCCTTCCTTATAATCTACCTGAAGAGATGGTATTCATATACACAGAACTAAATACAAGACAATGTCTTTTGGGGAGAGTTGAAGATACTAGGAACAATGGATATTAGGAAAAGTGGTGATTGAGCTGACTGACCTTTTGGGTCAAGTGGTCATTCAATCACTTAAAAGGAAATGCTTAGAAGGAAATTAGAGATGCCAGGTATCAGAGGATGAAGAGAAATTACATTCTAGACAGGATAACATGATCAATACAAAGTCATAGAAACAGGAAGTATCTGCAAAGAAGAGCAGTACAGCTAATTTGTCTAAACCAGAGTCTAAATGGGGAATAATCTATTATGTGGCTAGGGAGATAAGTTGGAACCAAATTGTGAAGGCCTTAATATGTCAAACAAGGAAGTTTTTATATGGTCCGGAAAGTGATAGGGAGCCAATGGAGTTTATTGAACAGGAGGCTCAAACCCAGATCCTCAGGTGGGAAATCTATCTTTCTGCTATACCTCAGTGACTTTGATGTATGGGATTATTCAGCTACTGCTGTAGAGCATTTCATAAACACATTATAAATAGCTCATTGATTCAGCATCCACACTTATGGGGTATAAATGAAATGATAAATGGAGAAGAGTTTAATTATCCATAATGTGACTTAGTAACTTTCTGGAATGATGAGCATTAGGAAATAATGTCTATTAAAAATTAGGTATCAGGCTTCTCAATACCATAACAGATATGATGAGTTCCATCTTTGTTGGAGAATTTGTATTTTGTTTACAGTTTTTATTTGTTAAAGAACTGAATGTACTCTATTGCAAATGTGATACATCTAATATCATAAAACTAGGGAAAATTGAAAAAGGGTGTGATTAGGGAAGAGGAAAAGGGATAAAAATGGGCCAAGTGAGATAGAAGCTTCTCTTCTCCAGTCTGCCTTCAGCCTCCTTTTCCAGGATTGTATCACATCACTCTCCCCTTTACATGTTTTACCTTTCAGTTAAACTGATTTAGGTACTGCTCTCCCAACTCTCCATTCCAGTTCTCACCTCATGCACAAACTGCCTAAGCCACAACCCACCCAAATCTCCATAAATATGCTACTAATTCAATTCCACTTTTAGAACCCTTAGTTCCATTCAAGATCCAGCTCATGTATCTTCTCTTACTGAAATCTTTTCCTGATTTCTTTATTGTTTCAACCTCTCTCTTCTCTCAAATTTTATCTTTTCATATCTACTGCAATATGAAGCATTGTGGTTCAGTAAAAAGATGCTGGTTTGGTAGTTAAGTGACCTGGGCTCAAATTCCAATTTTGACATTTATTTTTTATGTAAACTGGGACCACTAATTTAATTTCTCCAGACCACAGTTCTCTCATTTATAAAATCAGAGAGGTGGATTAAATTACCTCAAAGGCCCCTCCAGCTCATTTTATGACTTTATGAACCTCTGCTCCATGTACCTAAATCAATAAAATATCCTTAAATATAGCAATTAGGTTTTATTTTTACTTTCTTTGCATCCTATATAAGAGTTGTCTAATGATCACATTTACAAGTTGCTTAATAATTGCTCATTGGATTGAATTATATGGGGATGTAAAGAACTAGTAACTGCCAAAGCAGAGCTTTCCAATCTCTGAAGTACTGTTAGGGGTTTGATGGCAATTTCAATTTTCCATCAAGGGCAGAATTCAGACCCTCATAACACCTCAGAGGCCACTTGAAAAAAATCTCACTTAGTGTCATTCATTGAATCAACTTTCCCCTCCCTTCTGAACTGAACCACCTCCATCTCCCTGACTCTTAATCACTTCAACAACTGTTCTGGGGGTAGCCTGGGAAAAAAACAACTAGAGTTGGAGAGAGCATCTGAGAATTCCCTGGTAAACAGATTAGAAAAGTTTTCTTTGTTTGAATCAGAATTTGATTAATAATGCATTTTTCCATGAGATAACTTGTTACTTTTTCTGATAAAAAGAGATCCTGGCTCTTCCCTTGGATATCTCTCTTTGAGGCAGAAGGAAGATTTTCAGATGTCACCAATAAACAGCAGGAATGAACATCTGTTCCCCACATAAGTTTATATTAGAAACCTTTCTCTGTGGAAACCTACCTATGCCCCTGAGTATAACTTAGAGTGTGGCCCTGGAAACGTATTATATTGAAGCATTGTCTAGGCCAGATGGTTTAATTAAATGCATTTATTTATTTATATTCTGCTGCCAAATTCTAGAAATGTACATGAATTGATACACAAAAAGATGGGTTAAAAAAGTTGAAATAAATAGTGATATTAATTTGGAGCTATTTGCCACAAGTGGCTTCATATTGCATGGGAATTTTCAGAATCTATTAGGATATTCCCAATGGAAATCTGGGAGGTAATGAATTATCTCTCTATGGAGTCACATTGATTTTGGTTTTTGTTGGGGGAGTGGGAGATAAAGTACATTTTCAGATTCAATTGTCCCACCGAATAAGTAAAGCTAATGATGAATTGACAAAGAGTTTGATATAGGTATGAAGAAATTAAAAAGGAATGTGGAAGAAGAGAGGAAATGAGAAAGAAGAAAGGAGAGGGACGTTGTCTCATCTTTCCAAACTTTTATAATCATTATAATTATTAGAAATTTTAGATATCCTAGTTTATGAAGTCTTAGATAATTTCTCTGGGGAGATTTCGTCAAATTCTAGGCTAATTTTGCTATTCTTGCTGACTCTGAAGTCATGTTTTTCTGGCTCCTTAACAATTGCTCTAAATTATATGTGGTAGAGAGAACCCAATAAAACTCTTTTTTTTCCCCACAAGGATAGATTCTGTGAATAGGGGGAATCAGTGTGGGACAAATTTATTCAATACAAGACAGTTTTTAAGCATCTACAACATACAAATGTGAGGGTTATATAAAACAAACAAAAAAAACAAACTGAAAACAGCCCTCTCTCTGGAGGAGTTTCCATTCCTCTAGAGGGAAACAACATTTACAGAGATGACTATGATTAGAAAAAACAGATAAAAATAAATAGTAAATGATTGGAAGTGGGGATATCAGATGTGAGAGAGAATCAAAGAGAGTCATAATAACAGAAGTATTTGATTTGGTCAAAAGACCTGGGTTGAAACACCAACACCTTCCTTTCCTGCATGGCTTTGGGCAAGCTCTTCCTCTCTCTGGAACTCATTTACCTCTTCTGAAAAATAAGACTATTGGACTAGCTGACTTCTGAACCCACAGAAGCATCACAGAATGTGAACAAGCATTTTGGTTCAAAATCCATGGCCACTGATGCCAGAGGATCTCCACATTTTGTCCTCTGTAAGATTAATGTGGGAGCCTGGGGTTATTCATTTGAATAATGAATTATTTCTAGTCACATATTTGCATGATATGACCTTCGACTGTCATCCAGATGCCCAAAGGTCATGGCTCTGAAATATCCAAGTATCCATATTGTGACTGAAAGACAAGTTAGGAACAGAGAGAGAAAGTCACTGGTGGCAGACGTCAGATTTAATCGCCATCAGTTGTAAGCTGGATGCCCTATACACAAAATATCCTGGAACACTCTAGCACATCAATTTATGCCCTGAAGCATCAGATTTACTTACCTTCATTATCTTTTCCCTTGTGGCTCTCATGATGCCATGAAATTATCCAACCCATTTTAAACCCAGAGTTAGGATTTATTTGGCAGAAACAAGGATCGAGGCTGCAGGTTGTGAGGGATGGAATTTCTTCATGTTAGTTTTGTGCTTGTCATTCCCTTAATTCTAAGGGAATTTTATGTAATCATTACTCCAATGCTGGATCCTAGAATGCATTTGCAATGATGGTCTTGGGGTGTTTACTGCAAATTGACTTCTCTTCCTGATATGGTAGTCTGCCTTTTATTCACATCTATTTTTATTCTTGTTTTTCATTTTTATTTTCTTTTGGATGAACTCATGATTTCATCATTTTGCCTCCAAATGTAGAAATTTCTTCAGGAGATTCAGATTAAATACTCTTCTCTAATTGAATCGTTTGGGTTCTCGGAGAGAATATATAATCTGTCTTACTTGTAGAGCTACTACATGTCAGCTAAAAGCATTGGACATAATTCTTATACCTGAGATGGGGGTTATAATGAAAAGAGTCCTATACTTAGAAGCTAAGATCTTGGAATTAAAATCTGTCTTTTCTTCTTAAGTTCCAAGGTGACCATGGATAAAACGTATCATTTCCCTGGACTTTTCTTTTCTTGTAAAATGAGGGGATCTTTTGTTGATGAGGTATGAGGATGAAGAAAGATTTCTTATGATTTCAGACATCATTGGTTTATTTAACTGGTTTTATCAATTTGATTTAAATTCACAAGGGAAAACTCAAAAAGTAAAGCTTGAGGAGAAGTATTTTCAGAAATAAAGGCAATATGCTATGTAAAAGCAAAAGACATCAATAAAAGTTTATTTTTTTAAAACACCTGGGATTTCATTGCCACAGGGAACTCCCACTGTGGAAACTACCATTGCCTATTCAGATAAGCATCTACTCTGAAAGTGCTTAGAATTTTCAGAGCTATCTGAGGACTGAAGGTGATTTGTTCAAGGTCAACACCAGTATGTATCCAAAGTAGCACTTACTGACATAAAATCATGTTATCAAACACCATGAGTTCTCTCCAAGAAAACTAATGTAGTTCTGCATGAACTCCGAAGATTATCAGCCCAACCCTCCCTTTTACTGATAAATCAGGTCCCTCAGAGCAAGGTTATAGCTTCCCCTCAATGTTGTAGAGATACCCTTAAGGGACTAGGTATATCTTTCCCTAATGCTCTTCCCTCAAACTTCCATTCTTATATGTTGATTTAAGCCTCCATTCCCATACATTGTCCCTAGTGTCGCTCATCAGTGATTCATGCCCTAGTATCATTGAATCAATCAACATTAATTAGATTTTACAAGGACATATTTATTGAGAAGACAGCAAGCAGAGTTCTGACATTTCCCCCGAAGATATGAAGTTTTTGTTGTCATCATTTCAGTTGTGTTCAACGCTTCATGACCCATTTTGGGGCTTTCTTGGCAAAAATACTGGAGGACTTTGTCATTTTCTTTTCTAGTTCCTTTTTAAAATGAGAAAACTGAGACAAATGAGGTAATTTACTTGCCCAAGGTCACACAGCTAGGAAATATCAGATGCCAGATTGGACCTCAGAAAGATGAGTGTTCCTGACTCCAGGACTGGCACTGTGTCTACTATGTTACCTAGCTGCTCCTAATATATAAAGAGATCTCAGCCCTTATATGCTGTTGATCTCTAGGAAGAGTGAGTTTAAATTTAAAACAGATTAAAAAGACAGTTTCTCCACAGTGTCTGTTCTACCTAGTACTGAATTCTTAGTGCAGCATAGTTTATGGATGACTTGTAGGAGCCAACATCTTCCTTAAAAGGTCAGTTTACCTGGTCACTCCTCAGACCCACAGGGGTTGACTCTAAACTCTAATCTAGATAACTCTATCTCCCAGACTTCTAGTGTCTTTCTCTACTGACCTTTATAAAATCCCCACTGTCTTATGCTAGTCTAATACTTTTTCACCCATAATAGGAAAGAATGGACACAATTGAGATAGAAACAATGGCATGATCATACCATATTGTGACAGTTCATATAGAAAGATAGAGACCCCATGCTTTTATTTTCATTATAGAATGACATCCGTTCTTTTCTTCTTACCTGAATGCGGCCAAACAGGAAGAAAATGCTATGGCCTGTTGGTGACTTTTGAAAGCACTCCCAATTTCAGCTCAATAATCAATCAAAAGTCCATTTCTTCATCACACAGGAGAGGAGACTAGAAAATAGTCATAATTGTATGAGTGTGTTCATGAGGTTTGGACTTGGCAATTACTCTAAAGTAAAAATAAAAGTTAAATTATATTAAAATAATCAGGATCTGTGTGTAGGAGTGTGAGCTACCTGAATTCTAAACCTCTTTTTAGATGCCTTTAACTTTTTCCTTATTTTAACCTATAAGTCATTTATTTGTTTTTAATTTAGACCTCCCTATATGCTTCCTAGCATCCTTCATCAGGATGAGGAATTCATCTTCCAGTCCAAATAAGTCCTATGATTTAACCTTGCAAATGTTCATTACCCCAACCAATGGATTAAATGTATTTCATACTGTTGTCTACAGTCAAAGAGAACTCTATATAATCTGTATGGTTGTCAAGGAAACCACATGAAATCATTTTGCAGCATTACGGAAGGTCATGTGTTGTTGATTTTTTAAATTATATTAATACCTACTGATATATTCATACATCATGAATTTGGGAAGTATTTGTCACAGAAGAGACAAATGAGATGCTTTTGTTCTGTCACATTGAAGATCCACATTTATGGATCACATTTTTTTCACATTCATTGAAAGTTCAATATGTTCCTTTATAGAGTGATTACATTTCATACCTGTAAGTCCTTTTTCTCCTTGGAGAGACTTTATTTGAGGGCTGTTCCTTTGAAAGAGGTGGCAGATATTATTATCAGGTAATGGGAATAGATGCTTCCTTGTTATATTATCAGTCTACCTTGTCCTTAGAATAAAAACCATATCTCCTTACTTTGCAGACAGGATTCTGTTTAATATAGTATATCCTCTTCAAGTGTATTCAAACAATCAAGCCATCTATATGTACGTTTAGATTGAGCCAGATGATGTGCTGTGATGTAATATAGATACAAAATCAAAGCATTCCCTGCTCTCAAGAAGCTTACAGTTCTAACACTATAGATGATCAGTAAAAAATGCCAAACTGGTTACCAATAAGTAATCTATCTAATTTAATTCAATAAGCATGCCCTTGCTAAAGTAAAATAAAGAATAATAATAATTCATGCTAATAATCTACTCATTGATAGTTGGCTTATAGTAGGCATTATTTTTAAATTTTCTTTAAATTCAAGTGGATCCTAGATTTATAAATATAAGGAATCTTAGACTTTATCTAATCCTAACATCCTTAAAAAGAAAGATATTCAGTAGGAGATAGAACATGAATTAAACTTCAAAGGAACTTAAGTTTGCTAAGCATGGGAGGATGTGAAGATTGAGTGCACTCTAGGCAAGGACTCTTGCAGAAAATATTAAAATGGAAGATAGTGTTTTACACTGGGAAGTTGGAGAAGAAAATGCAAAGAGATCAATTTGACATTATGAATTGTATAATGGAAATCATCTTGAAAAAAGCAAAGTAAAATGAAGTCAGACTAAAAATCTCTAAGTATCAAACAAAGAAACTTGTATTTTAACATAATGAAGTCAAATTAAAAATCTCTAAGTATCAAACAAAAAAAACCTTGTATTTCAACATAGGTAATATAGTTATTGATTATTTTTATTATAGCTTTTTACTGATAGAACATATACATGGATAATTTTTCAGTATTGTCCCTTGCACTCACTTCTGTTCCAGTTTTTTGCTTTCCTCCCTCTACCCCCTCCCCTAGATGGCAAGCAGTCTCATACATGTTAAACAGGTTAAAGTATATCTTAGATACAATATATGTATGCAGATCCGTACAGTTCTCTTATTGCACAAGAAAAATCAGATTCAGAAAGTAAAAATAACCTGGGAAGAAAAACAAAAATGCAAGTAGTCGACATTCAATTTCCAGTGTTCTTTCTCTGGGTGTAGCTAATTCTGTCCATCATTGATCAATTGGAACTGAATTGGATCTTCTCTTTGTCAAAGATATCCACTTCCATCAGAATACATCCTCATACATTATTATTGTTGAAGTGTATAATGATCTCCTGGTTCTTCTCATTTCACTCAGCATCAGTTTATGTAGGTCTCTCCAAGCCTCTCTGTATTCATCCTGCTGGTTATTTCTTACAGAACAATAATATTGCATAATATTTATATACCACAATTTACCCAATTTCCAGTTTCTGGCCACTACAAACAAGGCTGCCACAAACATTTTGGCACATACAGGTCCCTTCCCCTTCCTTATGATCTCTTTGGGATATAAGCCCAATAGAAACACTGCTGGATCAAAGGGTATGCACAATTTGACAACTTTTTGAGCATAGTTCCAAATTGCTCTTCAGAATGGTTGTAGCCATTCACAACTCCACCAATAATGCATGAGTGTCCCAGTTTTTCCACATCCCCTCCAACATTTGTCATTATCTTTTCCTGTCATCTTAGCCAATCTGACAGGTGTGTAGTGGTATCTCAGAGTTGTCTTAATTTGCATTTCTCTGATTAATAATGACTTGGAGTATTTTTTCATATGGTTACAAATAGTTTCAATTTCTTCATTTGAAAACTGTCTGTTCATATCCTTTGACCATTTATCAATCAGAGAATGGCTTGATTTCTTATAAGTTAGAGTCAATTCTCTATATATTTTGGAAATGAGTCCTTTATCAGAACCTTTAACTGTAAAAATGTTTTCCCAATTTGTTGCTTCCCTTCTAATCTTGTCTGCATTAGTTTTGTTTGTACAAAAACTTTTTAACTTGATATAATCAAAATTTTCTATTTTGTGATCAATAATGATTTCTAGTTCTTCTTTGGTCACAAATTTTTCCTCTTCCACAAGTCTGAGAGGTTAACTATCCTATGTTCCTCTAA
Source organism: Sarcophilus harrisii (assembly GCF_902635505.1). Lineage (NCBI taxonomy): Eukaryota > Metazoa > Chordata > Mammalia > Dasyuromorphia > Dasyuridae > Sarcophilus > Sarcophilus harrisii. Next base: position 226,444,595 of record NC_045431.1, on the reverse strand, counting down.
TTTAGTTATGCTCCTGTTCTTTATGCCTAAATCATGAACCCATTTTGATCTTATCTTGATGTACAGTGTTAAGTGTGAGGAGTCCATGCCTAGTTTCTGCCATACTAATTTCCAGTTTTCCCAGCAGTTTTGTTAAATAGTGAATTCTTATCCCAAAAGTTGGGATCTTTAGGTTTGTGAAACACTAGATTGCTGTAGTTATTGACTATTTTGTCCTGTGAACCTAACCTATTCCACTGATGAACTAATCTATTTCTTAGCCAATACCAAATGGTTTTGGTGACCACTGTTTTGTAATATAGTTTTAGATCAGATACAGCTAGGCTGCCTTAATGTGATTTTTTTTCATTAGCTCCCTTGAAATTCTTGACCTTTTTTTCTTCCATATGAATTTTGTTATTATTTCTTCTAGGTCATTAAAATAGTTTCTTGGGAGTCTGATTGGTATAGCACTAAATAAATAGATTAGTTTAGGGAGTATTGTCATCTTTATTATATCTCCTTGACCTATCCAAGAGCACTTAATCTTTTTCCAATTTATTAAATCTGACTTTATTTGTGTGGAAAGTGTTTTGTAGTTTTGTTCATATAGTTTCTGACTTTCCTTTGGAAGATAGATTCCCAAATATTTTATTCTGTCGAAAGTTATTTTAAATGGAATTTCTCTTTGTATCTCTTCCTGTTGGATGTTATTGATTATTTTTGATGTGTATTGAGAAGGTTAGGCCTGCCTTTTTTGAAAATTATTTGGGAAAATATACATAAGTATATATATATAGATATATAGATATGCATATATGTATAACTTTTATATTCATGTTACCTGAGTATAAAATATATATACATTTATTTTGTAAAGTGCTTTGTATATATTTTCTCATTTTATTATTGTAACAACTCTAATTAGGCAGATGTTATTACAAAGGATATGTATATTTACATTTATATGCATATACAAATAAATTCATATACTTATGGATATGGATATGTACAGAAATATAAATACATAAATATCTTTTATACATATAAAATATATATATGTATGTACGTACATACACACATAGATGGGAAAGAGAAAGAGAGAAGTATTTACATTTTTCAATACACAGAGCAGAATAAAGTTATGCAAAAAACAATGTTGCATTAAATTTATCTCAAAAGTATGATATTGCTATAATTCCTCACTTCTCTGCCAAAAGAAAGGAGGTATATTTCATTATCTCTTGTCTAGGGATTAAGATTGAATATTGCAACTGGTCAGTGTTCTAATAGGAATATTGTCTTGGCAGCTATAAGAAGGATGGATTGGAAAATAGATAAACCAGTCCCAGGGAATCCAATCAGGACACAATTGCAAAGGGTTAGGAGAGAGAAAACAAGCCTGTGAACTAAGGCCATGAAACTGTGAGTGGAGAGAAGAGAACAGATGTGAGAAATACTGTGGAGGTGGAAATGATAAGACATGACAAGTGATTGGCTCTGAAAGTGACCTCACTCAAGAGGATTTACCATGAGAACAGGCTGCATTCCCACCCCTGGGCATTGAGCTGCACTCAAACCTTCCTAAACAATCTTTCATCCAAGCTAAAAATGAATTCATCTTAGAATTCAGGCCTTGAATATCACTGGTAAAATCACCACCAATGTTATTAATTGATGTCACATTTCAGTGAACTTTAACACATTAGAGGCTGGAAGTTGGGGGAGATAAAATATATAAATCAGACATTTCCATTAGCTTCTTAGGACTACCAGCTTTTAAAAATATCCAGGTTGTATAGAGAATTAAGCAATTCATTTGGAATGAGGGTGGTTTTAGTTTGAATCTTCCCTCAGAAAGTTAGTAGTTATATAAGGCTGGGTAAATGACTTTATGTCTTGGTCTCTGTTTTTCATCAATAAAATAAGAGATATTAATTGAACCTTGTCAGTAAAATTAAAGTAATAATCCATTTCTCACAGATTTATAAGAATAAAGTGAGAAGAAATATATATATATATAAAGTTATTCATAAATCCCACAATGCCATTTATATGTTAAAATTGGTTGAAAATTTCTATTCACTGAGTTGATTTTAATAAGTAAAGCCACATAATATTTTCTTGAATTCTTAAAATCATGGGGTCATAGATTTAGAGGTAAAAGGACTTTAATTAATTTAATTAAATCCACCTCTTCACGTTTTACTGATAAGGCCTACAGAGGTTAAGGGACTCAAATAACTTAAAACTATCTAAGGCAGAATTTGAACACACTTCTTCCTGATTCCAAATCCAATGTTTTATTCTTCTTGCCTTAAGATATTATCAGGCTCCTTAGAGAACATTTATTGGCTGAATCTATGTGATATCAAATTATTTACAATTTCAGTTGAATCCACAATCACCAAGTGAATGGCAGGTATTATTCTCTCTTTAAATGAAGAGTACTGACCTTGAGGGGTTCTGAAACATACTGCTTTGTTACTCAGAGCAAATTCTAAGTTTTCCAGGCTACTCTCGAAGACTATAAATTATCAATTTCTATTAGTAAAACCTTCATAATAGAAAGCTTCCTACAATGAAATCGCAGCAATGGGTGCAGGGGGTAACACACACACATTTATCAACACATATAGACACACAAATGGAGGTGGATTTCAGGAATTATCAGGGTAGTAGAACTCAATGGATGAGCAGAAACCCTTAACAGTGTCTGAAATCATACTACCTTAGCTTCATAACTCACAAAATTTTCAATAGGGAAAGGGGAAAATTAGTTACACTGGTCATAACAGAGTCTTAACAAAGAATTCAAAGATCCAAGTTAAATCAATTCAGTCTTCTTTTTAAATATCAGATTGACTACTGGATATTAATTAGTGTTAATATTTAAGAGCTATTGTTTATATTGATATACATAGTTACCCAAATAGAGATATTTATAGCTTTCCCAAGAAGGCTGAGGAAGTAATTAATTATCTCATATTTTTAAAAGAAGTAGAGAGAATACATTCTCTCTAACTCTCAGAGCCAGGCAGGCTGCCTCTGCCCTCTGTCTAGAACCCTGAAAATTTGTGAAGTGTCTCTTCAATATTGCCACTGAATCCTTCCACTACTACCTCTGCCCTTTTCCCCAACATCTCTGCCCCAATTATCCACCAATTTAATTACCCCACATTTAACCAGGTGTATTTAACTAACATGTATTAGTTACAGCAAGATTAGTTGTTGTCCTTCCTTCCTGAAAACCAAAAGGACATTATGGTGTTAGAGTTTCAATATATCTGTCTATGGATGATCAGATCCAGAAGAGCTCTGAATGCTCTGCCATAGGTTGGACACAAATAGTCCCCTATTTACATATGAGGTGGATGGTCTAACTTTGAGCATCTCATGTTCTGAACTAATCCAATTCTGATTTAATCAGGAAGCACAGCACTTTCTCTAAGAAGGGCATCCTATGCAGGAGGTCCTATACCAATTTCCCATGTCACATAATCAATTCTAAAGTTCTTAAAAGAGACCAAGGGATATTTCCTTCAAAGATGTAATAACAGCAACACAATACATTTTCCCCAGTTTCTTAGTATATACTTTTCCCCACATCACTTCAGTTTAGCTGGCTTGCTCTTAGCTCAGTTCTTATATAACATCTGGGAGCTAAGTGCTATGTGCATGCAATCAGGAAAACTCATCTTCCTAAATTCAAACCTGCAGGATATACTTACTAGCTGTGTGATGCTGAACAAGTTATTTGAGCCTATTTATCTCAGTTTCTTCAACTGTAAAATAAGCTGGAGAAGGAAATGGCAAACTATAATAGTATCATGGCCAAGAAAATTCCAAATGGAATCATAAAGAACCAGACACGATTGAAGTGACTCAACAACAACAAAAATATATACCATTCACCCACCAAATTCACTTTCAGGGTGTAACATCATTGCTAGGTGAGTCCTTGCCTCAACAGAACTAGGTTCCAAAAATCATTTCTTGTTACTCCGAACATTGATGCTGCATTGGCTACAAACCCAAACTCTGGAATACCAGATGTCCTCCTGACCTTTAAAAACTCACAAAATCCTGTCACTCTCTTTGATTAGAATACAAAGGAACGGGCTTAAAAGCCAAAAACTAAAGCACTCTCTCAGTGCCACATGGTTTCAAATTGAACAAGATCCCAAGCACTGTCTCTCATTAACTGCCATGAGGGACTCAGTCATTGAGTTCCCCCAGGAAGACTGATGAAAAGAGCCCTGACAAAGGTGATTCAGCTTTTTAAAAGTCTTCAGTTCTGGATATGAAGTAAATCAGAAAAGAATTCTTGTAAGTACGACATCAGCCATCACAAAATGTCCATTCATACTTTACACTCTCTTCAAAGCACATCCATTCTACCTCATTACCAGTTTCCTAGAAACAGGATCTTCAGCCTCTTCATGTGGGCAAGTTGCGTCAGCCAAGCAAGTTGATGTACTCTAGGTATCTAACAGAACTCTGTTATGAGTTTTAAGAATTGGGGGAAATCTAAAAATAGAATGCAGCTTTCAATATTATTTTAAAACAATTGAGATTATTATCTTTTGTACTTTTTGTGCTCAGACTAATTAGCCTACTCACTGTTTCCTAAATTAGTTAATTTAGGTAACAAAGGGCAATTTCCCTTTGTCCATGAAACACCCATTCCTAAAATGTTTCATTTTGTCTTGTGTTTTAGAAACCTTGGCTTTTATCAAGGCTTAATTTTAGAGTTTTCTGAATCCCCTTAGAAATTTTCAAATAATTTTCAAATTATGTTGTGTTTTTCATTTTAAATATTGTATCTCCACTGTAGACTATAAATTACTTTAAAGGAGGAACTGTCTTTATGTCCCCAGAGCCTTATAGTGTTTTGATATCAGTAAGTGTTTAATAAATGTGAATCAAATTCAACATTCTAGATCCATGCCTCCACACTGCATCTTTTCGACAGAGATGACTTTTAGGGTTCAGTAGATATACATACCACAGGCAAATTTATCTTTTCATTCTTTGAAGGAAATGTCATAATACCCTAAATGGCTGAGGAAAATTGGATATTGTTAATAACACAGAGTACCTCACCCTGACCCATGTAGGATAGGCTATCTCTCATCGAATTTAGCCAATAATGAGCCATGTTATCTCCTTCTGGAAAGTGGGGGAGAGCAAATTGGGTAAATGATAATCAGATTAGCTCTCATAAATGACAGTCTTTGTCTTCAGGCTTTTCTGGGAATTCTTTATTACTTCCTTACAGGACATTTTAGTTCATATCTTCTTGGTTGTGATGGCCATCGTTTTTTGCCAATATTTCAAAATATATTCCCATTGGCTTTACAATAAATGAACTGTTTGTTATATACAATGAAGGATTCAAAATATTATTTTGATAATAAAGTCCAACATAAAATAGACCCATTGACCAGACAAAGCTATTCCTGAATGGAATGGACACAAAAAAATGGCTTGGGCTTCCTAGATTCTTGATCTTTTGGGTTGTTGTCCTTATTAGTAGATCTGAATGATTTCTTTTATCAACTCATCTCTTAATATAAGTTGCTGAGCAACTTGCCAAGCTCAGCCAGCCAATCAATATACATTTATTAAGATTGTATGCCAGGTATTGGGATAGGTGCTGGAGATGTAAATGCTAGGTAAGGAACATTTGATCTCCCTTATAGATGGTGTGAACCATCCCTGATTTCATGTTTTTGTTGTTTGTTTGTTGGGGCTGGATTTTTTTGTCTTTGCAATAAATAGGAACATTTGCAAACTTTTATGTTCATTTTGAAGTTGGTAACTTCATCAAGTTCATATATACCAAACACCAAGCTGCAGCATCTGGCTGTAAAGCTGTTTAATCTCTCTGGGAGTTTATTGGTTTAAATCCATGACTAACAATCATATAAAAAATATGGTGAAACCAGATGTCTTTAAACTTCTGTAAGTTGTTTTTTTTTTTTTTTTGATGATGAAAGTGTATTTCTCTCCAGTGTCTCAAGTTTTCTCACACTCCAAAGAAACTCAAGCCCGTTTCTTCTTATTTCCACTCTGAGCTTTCATGTAAGGGACACTAGGGAAACAGCCCTGTAAAAATATCATTTGAATTTCTTGACCTGGAAAACTTTAGAAAAAGTGTTTTTTGTTGGTTTTGTTTTGGGTTTTTGTTTGTTTATATATTTTTGCTTGTGGCTACTGACTGTATCTCCAACCTCAGCCTTGGTAGAGTTGACCTCCAGGCTTATTTTGATTGGTTATTCTATTTTTTCAAAAAATCAGTCTGAGTTGCCAATGTTTCTTGAAGTCCTAGCTCTACTGAGGAAGAAGGTTTGACAAAAAAGACCAGTTATATGATGAAATTAGAAGTACCTTGAATTTCAAGTTTTAATGCATTTGTGTTTTTATCATATTTGGAAGGATATTATAGAATGTACCAATTTTGTTCAGTAGATAATTGTAGAATAATAAAAACATTAGGGATTTCATCAATATTACTTCTGTATCTGGCCAATTAAACTATTATAATTTTCAGGGTCTTGATTTCAAAATGCAAAATGAAGGGTTAGATCAGATAGCCTCCAAAGTCCTTTCTAGCTTTAAATGTATGTTCCTAAAATTTTTTAAATTAACTCTTTTTAAATTAAAAAAATAAAACCTGTGGTCTTATGAGCTCCCTCATTTTATAGATAAAATAATTGAAGTTCATATAAATAATCATTAATCAAACCTAACCCAATAAATATTTATTAATTGCCTTATGATAGAAAGGTGCTGGAGCTGAAAATCACTGAGTTGCAGAAATGTAACTAGAATCCAAGTGTTCTCACTCTCTGCTCTGTGCTGATTTTCTAGTTCTTAGAGTCTTTCTTTTGGCCATGGTGATTGGCTCGTGTCTTTGTTAGCATCCCACAGCATCATCAGCTATCTCGTCATGTTATGTGTGTGCCCATATCTGAGTACAGGCTGTTGACCAAGTTTGTCATTTTTTCCTTCTTCTCCTTCACATCATACAATTATCAGAGCTCCCCTCTCTCAAAGTTAATTTGCATTTATTTATCATAATACATCTTGTCATATTCTCCTCCTTTATCTTTTAAAATACCTAACTTCCTTCAAGACCACATTAAGAGTAATCTCTCATATAAGACCTTTAGGGATCCCTCATACAATTATTAGGTCTCCTCTCCCTCAAAATTGATTTGCATTTACTTATCATAGTATATCTTGTTTCCACCCAGTAGAAAATCTCCTTGAGAACAGAAAATGTTTTTATTGTGTGCCTAGTACAGTGACTAATACCTGGTTTGGAACTCTGATTCACTATTAGAGGGAATACCCATTGAAGAGATTCTAGTGACCTACTCAAATAAACACCTTTTTTTCATCTCATAGTCCTAGAGAACTGCCAAAAGAAATCTCACAGAGAATATGTGACTGAGTCAGCTCTTGAATTGAGATAATCCAGACCAAAGTCAAGGCTCTATACACTAAATTACAATTCCTTTTTGTGTTCCTGATGCATAGGAGACATTTCATAAATTCTTAAATTAAAAGTTGAAAAAACTTGGGTTCAAAACTGGACCCTTCCACTAACTGTGGCTTTGTGCAAGTCAATTATAATGTTTCTTGGCCTAAAGCTTAAGCAATAAAATGGGAGTTTTCAAAGTCATTACTGGCCAACTCACTAGTTTGTGGGAAATTAAATGAAGCAGTGCATGAGAAGTGTTCTCAAAAGTTCTGTGTAAATATCACTTAATTATGTTAACATTACTACAAACCTAATTTGCAAGACTAAATCCAGACATCATGCTCTCCCTTGGCCATTCATGGGAAGGAATGGGCAAAATAGCAAATGAAAAACTCTTTTCGGCTTGCTCTAAGGACCAGCTTAACTTTAAAACCTTAAAGTACATAGAAATACTTCTTAGTTTTCCAGCTGTGATTTTTTCTTCTCAGAGAGGGATTAAGCCTCTTGCAAGAAACACAAATTAGCTATGAGTTTTGAATTACGACTTAGTTTAGAATTTACTAAATGATACTGGATCCCTTTTTATTTAAAAAAAAAAAAAAGGTGTATATGTTTCCTGAACTAAAATTACTTAATAGTCAGTATAGTTTCTAGTAACCTCACATTTTGCTATCACAATCCTTTTTCATAACCTCAAATACTAAGTGTCTTAAAAATTCCCTCGAGGTAATGCAAACTTCTACTATATACTCAAGCTTGACCTGACTCATATTCTTCCATCTTTCAAAATTAATCTACTACATACTACCTTTATAAATATGCATGGATATATTATTCCACATAGGTCAGAATCATTTAGATACAAACTTATATTATGTATGCATATTTGAATCAACAAACATTAATTAATGGATTACCAGGTATACAGTGACTAATACCTGGTTTGGAACTCTGATTCACTGTTAGAGGGAATACCCATTGAAGAGAATCTAATGACCTACTCAAATAAACATCTTAGTAGTACCAGGTATACTAGAAATACAAAAGCTAAAAATACAAAAAAAAAAAGAAATTTCCTGTTCTCTAGGAATTTACAATTAAATGGGGGAGACAATTTGCCAAAAATATATGCTTAGCAAGCTATCTACAACATCAATAGTAAATAATTAATACAGAAAAAGATACTAGAATGAGTGGGAAAGAATTACTGTATAAGAAGGGACTATAGTGAAGACTCAGAGGAAATTAGGGAAATCAATATGCAGAATTGAGGAGAGAGACAGACAGAGAAAATTCTAGAGAAAAAGTTGAGAGATATAGTGTCTTTTTTGGGGGGCAAACTGAAAACCACTGGATCAAAGAGTACAACTTGAGAAGGTAGGTATGGATGGGATTAGGCTAGAAAGTATTTGAACACCAACAACAGGAATTTGGAGGCAATAGGGAACCATTGGAGTTTCTTGAGTAAAGAGGATGATCTGATGCAAACTACAGTTTAGGAAAATCACTCTAGTGGCTAAAAGAAGGATGGATTGAAATGGGAGAGACTTAAAGCAAACAAACCCACCAGCAGCTATTGTAGTAATAAAGACATGAGGAGATGAAAGTCTACACCAGGATGGGGACAAAGTCAGAAAAGAGAAAGTCAGCTGCCATACTCCATTGTGTCATTTCTTTCCATATTCGATCATATCTCATATTTTTCTGTGGATCCTCTTTCCCACAAACCTATGTATATTATGCAAATTCAAATTAGGAATGAAAACCATTAGAATAATCACATACAAGGTTGTCTGTTTGATCCCATCTTCATCCTTTAGCATCCTTAGACCTCTTTGGATCTTTAATGTAACTGTTGAGTTTCAGAGGTACCCTAAGATGTCCTGTCTGGAAGAACTAGCTTGTATTTTGTTAATGATACTGCTAATTCTCCTTATAAGGAATCCATTAATCCATTAAGCTTTGTTTGTGACTGGGCTTCTTTCCTCCAAATACAAGTAAGTGCGAGGATTTGTTTGTTGATATTGCCTCCCTGTCATCAAATTCTGTCTTTAGCTGTGAAGGAGATGATTCATTCCCACCTGCATTAAATTTCATAGAATACTTAGGGGTTTAGTTATTTGGAGTACACCATCCTTGGTCCATTTATAGAGCACTTCAAAGTAATTACTGCTGGTTGGGGAAATGATGTTTGAGATTGTTTGTCTTTGTTTTTTATCCTTCCCCCTTCTTTCTCAAGATGATCTGTCAGTAATAAAATGGAAAGCATGTCAGGATAGAAAAGTAAAGAGGACCAAAGTTAATATCGGGTAGCTGTAACAATGAGGCGACTTAGGAAAATCTGATTCCTTTACAAGCAGCATTGGGAATCACCTGAAAATAACTTAAACTTTCCTCAGGGATACTTCCAAGTTCTCAAAAAATGAAAGTATAAGTGGCTGTAAAATTGTAATATATCTGTGGTTTGTTGTAGCACAAGACAAGGTAGAAACTTATTAGCTCCTGTGAGTAGTGGGCCTGAACCAGTTCTTCCCTCATGATAATGAATTGGCAAGTTATAATTTAATTCAATTCAACTGGCACTAAATAAGCACCTGCTATGTACCAGGGAAAGTGCTAGACCTTGGGGCTATGAAGAAAAAAAATGAAAAACAAATTAATGCTCTCAAGGAGCATTCTTACTTTTTATTGGATGGAAAGAATATGCATACTGACAAATAAATGCGAACTAAAGAGGAAAGAAAGTAATTTTGAGTAATTGAAATAATTCAATTAGGAGCCAAGAGATCTGGTTTGTTGTGTTATGTTTTCCCCAGATCTGCTACCTGTTACCTGTAGGACCAAGAGAAAGTCTTTCAACCTCTCAAAAGAGAAATAATTAAGTCATCTTTAAGATCTTCTAATGCGCTAAAATTATGATACTATATTGTATCTTCTCCTGATAAATATGTTTCTGGAAGGCAGGAGCAGTTTTGGTTTTGTCTGTTTTCTCCCTAAGGCTTGACTATATATGAATGGCTGTATACAAATCTGTGGAGAGATAGTCTGAGTCAAAAAGACATTAGTTCAAATGTAGCCTCTGACACTTGTTGACTGTGAGATCCTAGTCAATTCACTTTGATTCTTAGTGCCCTGTTGTTATTCAGTTTTTTTTTCATTTGTTTTTTGACTTTATGACGCCATTTTGTGTTTTTGTTTTTTTGGAAAAGATACTAGAATAGTTTACCATTTCCTTCTGCACCAAGTTATTTTTTTTTCTTCCAGATAAGGAACTGAGGATTAAATTACTTTCTCGGGATCATACAGCTAGTAAGGAATGGAGGCCAGATTTGTAGTTGTATTTATGTATCTTCCTGATTTCAGGCCCAGTGTATACTGTGTACCACTTAGCCCTTACTCAGAGTCCTAGGGTAGGGCTTCTTAAACATTTACAATCGCTTGCCCAAGAAATTTTTACATGACTCTCTGGGTATATAGGTATATTAAATAGGTACATATAGCATTTGCTGATAATAAATCATACTTTCTCAACTCCCACATTCAATGATGCTACCCCACATAGAGTCATGACCTGCAATTTAAGATGTTTTATCTAGAAAACCCACAAAATTGCAGAAAAAATATTGATGCATATTGGTAGATGGAGTTTCTTCATAGGGAGTACTGTGCACTCACAGGTCCAGTCCAAACCCCAAAAAACAGTGCAGTGCTTTAGAATTGTTGCATAACATTGAATTTAATTGAGTTTTACTGAATAGATTTATTTGGGTATAGAAAATCTAGTTATACTGTGCATACCTTTTGATCCAGTACTGTTTCTACTGCACTTATATCCCAAAGAGATCATAAAAGAGAGAAAAAGGACCCACTTGTGCAAAAATGTTTATAGCAGCCCTTTTTGTGGCAAGAAACTGGAAACTGAGTGGCTGCCCATCAGTTGGAGAATGGCTGAATAAAGTATGGTATATGAATGTTATGGAATATTGTTGTTTTATAAGAAATATCAGCAGACTGATATGAGAAAGTCTTGGAGAAACTTGTATGAACTGATGCTGAATGAAGTGAATAGAATCCATAAAACACTGTACACAGCAACAAGAAGATTATAGGATGATCAGTTCTGATGGACATGACTCTTTTAAGCAATGAGGTGATTCGGGCCAGTTCCAATGATCTTGTGATGGACAGAGCCACCTGCACCCAGAGAGAGGCATATGAGACTGAATATGGATCGCAACATAGTATTTTCATCTTTTTGCTGTTATTTGCTCACTTTTTTTCTTTCTCATTTTTTTTTCCTTTTTGATCTGATTTTTCTTGTGCAATATGATAATTGTGGAAATAATTTATAGAAGAATTGCATATTTTTAACTTTGATTGTATTGCCTACCATCTAGGAGGGTGGAGGCAGGGAGGAAGGAAAATGGGAACACAAGCTTTTGCAAGGGTGAATGTTGAAAACTATCTTTGCATGTATTTTGAAAATAAAAATCTATCATTAATTTTTTTAATCTAAGTAGATTTGGAAAGGGCATGTATAGCAGGATTATTTATGCATTCTCATTGTTTCAAGTGTACTCCAAACTTGCAGTCCAAGTAATCATTGACATCTTCTAGGAAAGACTTTTTCTGTCTTTGGAGAAGTTCATTCTCCCTATATTCAGTCAAAATGTCCACATCCCTCTAGTGGATCATATGAATTAGGACACCTACTTCAGCAATTTTGTTCAAATATGATTGTCCTCAGAATTTCACAACTTGAAAATATATTGAGTGAAAATTAATAATTCCAAGGCTTGGCTTTTAGGGAAAAAATTGCCAGTAATGTGAGTGTTTTTCATTGAGGCCCTTCTGATGGAGAATGCAGGGTTCTTTGCAAATAAATGGGGTGTGAGGGTTGTATTTAGACAGGCTTCTCTACAAAGTGAATGTTCATTTGTAATTAAATATGAGTCACATTGCATTAAAAATCTACCAAGGAAGATTGAAAGGGACTCTGCTGAAAGGGTAATGGTATATATACCTCTTCTATCCTGGAGAACTTTTCCTCTGTGGTAGGAGGGGGGGAAAAGAAAAGGAAAAAAACGCCTTTTATTTCTGAGACCATTTTTCCAGCTCTTTCAAAAGAAAATCCAGTTAAACTTCACGGCCTATTACCCCATTCTCTTCACAGCTTTCCCATGCTGCAGTGACTTTGTAAATACTTGTCCTGCCTTGTTTTGCCTCTAATTGCACAGTATGTGATGGTGGTAAGTGCTCTGGGCACACTATCACCCACTCTCTGCCCTGTGATTAAGTGGACCACTTAGCCGCTGAGTGACCCTAAGACCTAATGGGAGTGGTCTAGGAGCCATTATGAATTTGAGCATCCACAGAGCATAATTGCTAAAGTCATTTGGCATGTGTTAAAACTAAAAGAAAAAAAGAGCTGCTTTTTTTCCCCTCTTCTATTAGGCTTATTTTTTTGTTTTTTGTTTTAGCAGATTAGCTTTGGCTGTCAAAATCTGTTAATTGTAATATGTCCTCTGAACATCAGTCAACTAAGTGAATAAAGACTAAAGATATTTCAGTGATTGCCTCACATATCATTGACTGTTTAAGTCCCTCTCCTAGGTTAGAAGTTGATATCTTGGCTATCAAATGAATTTCTGAAGTTTCTCAATTCAGTTGAGTAAGAAACAATGTAAGACCCTCCCTGATTCATCTTTCTGATCTCTTAAGTGAGTCACAAATATTTCATGAGTTCTTCAGTCTTTGATTCATCCCTGCAAAGAGCATGTGAACACCATTTTGGAAGAAAAAACTCATTCTCTAAACATCTATTGTTTTCATCTCAAGAATATAGAAAATCCATTTGCAATTTTTATAGACATACACTGTGTTATAAATGGCTCCGAATCTTTGGCTTCCAGGAGGTGAGAAGTAATGACATTACATTCCAATATTGTTGACAGCTGCCTCCTTGATAACACTTTCTTAAGCCTTTATTAGTCTCCTTGGGCAAACCTGTGTCAGGTCAGTAGTAGGAATTTGGCAGTCCGTGGTGACAGGGTTCTGACAAAATTTTAATAAATCTGGAATACCATAAAACATCAAAACAAGTTTACCACTTTTAATGTGTACAATGTCCCTCATTCCACCTTGTAAATTTATTATTTTCTAGCTTTTACATCCATCCTTTTTAATGGTGATAAGAGAGTTGCATTAAGCCTGAAGGGGAAAGCTATCAAGTAATAGTCACAGAATCTAAGAATTGGATAGAAACTCAAAGGACATTTAGTACAACCTGTACTTGAACGAGGATCTTTTTTGATATAACTCAAAAGTGGTCACTCCTCTATCATCTGTTTGAACACTACTATGTTCCCATTACCTCCTAAGCAAAATTTCTCCACTTCTTTTCCACTTTGTAAAAACTGTTCAAAAGGTTTTTTTGGAGGGAGGTTATTGTTCATTTTCCCTAAACCTAAATTTTCAGCCTTAAGACTTTTCAATTATATTAAGGGAAAATAATATTCCTTTATGCAAGAATTTGCACTTTTGACTTTGAGAAGTTTTTAAATCATGCAAGTGCTAATCCAAAGTTATTTAAATTGCTTGGCAACAATAGGTGATTATTTGAAGAATTTCCAGTCAGAGGGTGGAACTAAAAGGCAATAGTTTAGTATTTTGGATGTTAAGTGCAAACATTGGCTACTGATTGCCTTAAAGTTTCTGCCTTTATTTAAAAACAAAAAACTTCGATTTCTGCTCTCTGGGCCTAAATAAAACAAATCTGATCCCTGATCTGAACACTGCTATCTTGTGTTCCTTAATACTGTGCAAATTTCCCATTCCTAGGCTAAACATTCACAGGAACTTCAATCAATTCTTTCAAGGAAAGATTCAAAGCAAGATCCTAGTCAATCTTTTCTAAAGAAGCTCCTTGTTCTCAGAGCCATTCCAAAAAGTATTTCACCCAAGACTGAACATTAAATTCTGTATGTTGTTTTATCAGTACAGAATACAGTGTGAACATGATTCCACTATACTTCCTCTAATGAATCTAAAAAAAATTCACTTTACTCATTGAATCACTCTATTGATTTATACTGAACTCACTACCTATTAAATACTGCAATTCTTCTTCGGATGGACATAGTCATGATGCTTCTCCCATCTTATACTTGTGAAAATAATATTTATGCCCACTTGTAACTTCACATTAAACCTTGTTATAACATCTTATTACTTCTAGCCCAATGTTCTAGTCCATCAAGTTAGTGCTATTTGTAGGACCATGAAATTTGATTCCAGAAGTTATTTGGTCTTTTAAATGTAAGAATTCAATTTCTGGAATGATCTTATACTTCGGAAATAATTTTGTACCCTCCATTTTTAACCTAAATAAACTTGAATATGTGTATACATAGGTTATTTTTTCACATGTATACCAATAAATAAATGTTGCAAACATTACAAATCACATACCATATCTTTGTGTTTCTCTCCCTGGACCTTTCTGCCCTCACATCTGTATTTTAAAATACAGCCTATAAAACGGGCAACAATTTAAATCTTATAACCTCCATGAAACCTTTTACTGTGGCTAATAGCAAGCTCTCCTTATTCAAGCATTCCTTTTGTGATTCCTTTTTCCAACTTCTATTTGTTAGCAGGATGGCATAATATTTCTCTGGAAAATGAATTGTTCTGTTCTATAATCAATCATCAATTGATTAAGCAATCAACAAGCGTTTACTGAACATACGTCTTGTGTTATGCACTGGGGATAAAGTTACAAAGAATGAAACAAACCCTATTCTCGAGGAAAGTACAATTGGATTGCTTAATGAATGTGAGAACTGTCTTCTAATATCACTGCAATTTTCTCAAGCTGGGTTTTCCATTTTGCCCTGCAGCATAGAGTCATGGAGAGAACACTTGATTTGGAATCAGAAGATTTGGATTCAAATTCCATCTCAACTATTTCTCACTTCCATAACTGTGAACAAGTCATGGTAGCTGGCTGTATAAACCTTGATTTTCATATCAGCCAAATTTGGGTGGTGATAGATTTGATATTCTATAATTTTCTTTTGATCTTTAAATCAGCAAACCATTTTTTTAAACTCAGTGTTGTACATATAGAATCATAACACTTTGGAGACAATTTAGAAATCCTCTAGGTCAACTCTCATTTGAGGAAAATAAAACACAAAAAGAGAAACCAGTGTGTTCATGGTTCCACAGTCAAATAGAACTCATATTATCTGAATACTTGAACTATGCTCCATCTGTTTACTAAATAATATTAATTCCCTCATTTAAGTGTTCAATAGACTTTTTATTAAAATAGATATTCAGTATTGCATGTTTGTGTGTGTGCATGGGATTATATATATGGATTTAATTTCATACTCACAGAGAAATATAATGTTGCTTTACCACAGTCATGTAGATTCAATTATAAGTAGGTTCTGTATTGATTTGTCTATACTTTATGCAGCCCACTTGGGTCCCTTAAATAGAACAATAATTTGCAGGAAAAAAATCTTTCTGACAATGGTTGAATTGTTCAGCACTGTGGGAAGATTGGCATTTTTAACAGTATCAAGACTACCTGACAATCATCAGTTTGAGTCACTGACTGTAGCATTTACTTTTCTTCTACCTTTTTATTGAAAAAAAAATTTCATCCATAATCCCTATTGAAATCCCTTTTTAGTTTATCCTAAAGGTATTGTGATAGGAAAGTATTCCATCATAAGATAATAGAAACAATTGCCTCATAGAATCATAAAGCAGAAAAAGACCTGCCAGATCATGTTGTTGAGCTTCATTTTACAATGAGAAAATAGACATCCAGGGAAGTAAAGAGACATGCTCCTATGCTATGGTGTTCATATGCAACAGAAAATAGAACCAAAGAAAGCAATCTGGAACTATGCCCAAAGGTCTATTAAACTGTGCATACCCTTTGACTCAGTAGTGTCATTACTGGGGCTGTATCCCAAGGAAATCATAAAGGAGGGAACAAGACCAACATGTGCAAAAGTGTTTGTAGTTTTTGTCGCAGCAAAGAACTGGAAAAAGAGTGAATGTCCATCAATTGGGGAAGGGCTGAACAAGTCGTGGTATATAAAGGTAATGGAATATTATAAATTTGATGAACAAGCTGATAATAGAAAGACCTGGAAAAATTTACATGAACTGATGCTGAGTGAAACAAACAGAACCAGGAATACATTGCACGCAATAACAGCAAGGATATGCAATGATCAACCATGTAAGGCTTGGTTCATTTCAGCAGTTCAGTGTTCTAAAGCAATCCCTATTTTGACTTTGGACAGAAAATGACATTGCATCCAGAAAAAGAAGGAGACTGAATATAAATCAACACATGCTATGTTCACTTATTTTTTTCTGTTTGTTTTTTTTTTCTGTCTCAAGGTTTTCCCCTTTTTTCTGATTTTTCTCTCCCAATGCAATTCATAAAGCAATGTGTTTTAAAAATAAATAAACTTACAACAATAAAAAAAGACAATAGAACCAAGTACCTCAACTCAAACCATAATGCCCTTCTATTCTCCTATCATGTGACCTAAAATTGACATGAAGAAAATAAAGTGGAGTACCAAATTAAATTTTGTGAAAATCTTCATAGAATCTCTTGTAATTTATGCCAGATGCCATCTTATCCTACCCATACTTGATAGAGAATCCCATCTACAACCTCTCCAAAAAAAAGATTCCCAGTTAACTTATAAACTTTTTAATAATTCTTTTATAGATGAAATGTTAGAAGCTAGTATTAACTTTTTAAAATCAAGCACAAGACTTTGCATTTATTGATATCAAGTACCTAAAACTGATTTATTTAAATCTACCCATAGATGATCTGGGTGCTTAAATCTCCCTATGATGTGCTGTATCATTATCATCAATATTATTATCATTGTCAGCTTACTTCAAGGACCTATGAGTTAATTTGAGGATTCCATCCATTTATGCAGATTTTGACCCCATCCATGTTTTCATGAGTTCTGAAAAAAACTCATCATCTAGTGACCTGCATTTAAGTTATAAGACTACTGTGTGATACTTATGGTAATGATGGCAATAATGATGATGATGATGATAATGATGATAACAGAAAGTATGATTCTTAAACTGTAACTGTATGAATCATAATTACAGAAAACTATAACCTGAGACGTGGAAATTACAGGTGGTTCAAAGGACAATTAAAAGACCCATGCTCAGTGCAAGTATGCTATACCATATGATCAATGGTCACTCATATATGAAGAGTGTTGTAAATGAAACCAAGGATGTTAAAAAAAAAAAAACTTAAGACAGTTATAAAGGAAGAGTATTGTCCAAGGGATGCATTGGTATCCATATTGTATTAGAAGACCCCCTAGAAGATCACAAATAGATTATTAAATGTAGAATTTATGAAAAAGACATAGCTTAATAAGATCTTCACAAAATGTAAAAAAAGGATCGTGATGTGAGCTGTGACAATTGAAGGACCATCCACATATAAAAAAATAAAATATCCTTGAAAATATAAAAGTAGAAGCCACACAAGATAATGCACAATGCCATTTCTGCTACTAGAGTGGCTGAGGCTAGTGGATCACTTAAATTCAAAAGTTCAGAGTTTCAGTGGACTAAAGTATCAGAGGTTTTCACTACTTAATATAAATATGGTAATCTCTTTGTACAACATTCCATGTTGGAAATGGTGCCAGTCAATATTCCCAACATGATCAACAGAAGGATTGAGCTTATGAGTGGTCCCTATATACTTCTACTGCTAGCCAGGACAAGATACAAAAGCTAGTCTGGAGATAAGGGAAATGAAGAGGGGAGAAGGAAGTGATAGATGAGTGATAGATAAATAGATAGATTTAGATAAAATGATTAATACTATTGGTACTAATAACAACCATTGCTCATAGGTATATAGTATCTCATGACTCCAAAGTATACCAAAAAAAACAAACAAACAAAAACCTTGAACTTTTTCTAACCAGAAGATCAGGGAACAGATATTTTTGAAATAATTGTATCTGTAGAACTGAGCCATTTGGTTGAATTCTATTCAAACCTAGATTTCATCTTCTCATGCAATGAGGACACATTATAGAGGAACACATCTTGAGTACCTGGCTTTCCTCATGGGTCAAGCTTTTCTCTATCTTTGTCATCAAAGATTGCAAAGATTATTTTACACTAAACATCTGAACAGCAGGTTATGCAGCTGGACCAATTCTTTGAAATATGTACACTTTTTTGAATTTTAATCCTTCCTTCTTCCCACTTGTCATGTACTAAAATCATTCTATAACTCAATATATTCAAAAGCAGATAAACACTACAATTTGTCTGTACACCCTTTTATATATTGCACCAGATTGACTTGGGTTCTTTTGATCAACAAAACCCATAAGAAAGTGAATTAATTAAACAGGCTCCTTAGACTGCAGAAAATCTCTAACAGGAGGCACAGAAACTATTCATGGTTGTATGGGAAGCAGCATGTGCAGGATGCTCAGGAGAAACCTAAATAAAAGCCCTACTGATACCTCGAGCTTTTGGTAGGAAAACAGGACTGCTTCCTTTGCCATACTTTGGAAATTAAGTCTCTATGGATGTGTGCTCCCCAGAATATAATTCTCCATGATGTGGGACCTGGGCCAAAGCAAATGAGAAGAGACATCTCAATGGAAAATGAGAATTATGCCTGTGGGACCCGGCAGGAAGAAAGAACAGCGAAATGTTTGCCATTTTTGTCTGTGCTATATAAGAGACAGTAAAGCTTAATGTCCTCTTGGCCATGTGGCTTATGACAGTTTGGGGCCCTCAGTTAGTCATGCAACTTCTTTTTGAAGTTTAGTTCTTTCTTCTGTAAAATGGGAATAATAACTGAATTTTCTGCTTCATATGATTGCTGAAGGACAGCTCCATTTTTGTTTTTGGATGGGAGTGATGATGGTAATATAAGTGTTAACAATTACTTTTAAAAAATAAGGAACTGTGATTTCGATGGAATAAGGAGCTCTCAATGAAGAATCTCCTTCACTTTGTAGAGAACAGTGACTCCTTTGTCCTATAAGTTAAAAGTCTTAGAAACTTACCTGGGGGATCAAAAGGATAAAATACTTAAGCTAGGGTCAGACAAGTCTTTCATTTTAGCCTATTACCCACTATACCATACAGCTTCACACATATGTACATATAAAAATGAATATATATATATATTACAAACTAATTCACATGTATATGAAAATGTCTGCCTCATGCATATGTATACATATGTATATACGCACATATATAGATATATCTTAGTTTTATACATATACAGATATGTATATAAGCAACACTAAATTATGTGTATATTTGAATATTTTATGTGTATATTTGTGTGAAGATGTGTGTAGAGATATATTGGTACATATTTATCTACATAGATATGTAGATAGATAAATAGATAGATAGATAGATGGATGGGTAGATGAATATACTTAATACTCTCTGCTAAAATATTACATTCATTACTCTTCGAATGGTGGTGATACTGGATTCTCAAAGGCTATGCCAGCAGAACACAAGGTCTGGCAGGACCAACTAACCTGGAAAGGCTTCTAATATTAGCACAGTGACAGACTTCGTGTCTTTTTTCTGAGTCCATGCCCAGCTATGTTCAAAGAGGCTCATCTCCCATTTGGCAGCCGGGTGGTGAATTTTTTTTTTGTCCATAACAACTTTTCAGAACACCCTCCTGAGTCATAGGGCAGTTACAATCTGTGTCAGTCGAACGAGTACCCAAAGTACCACAATAAAAATCCTTGAGGTGAGAAGTACATATGGGAAGGAAAATAGTGATGAGAATGCAAGTACAAAAAAAAAATCAACTTCACAATTACAAGATGGGCAATGCATAGCTAGATAGCAATTCATCTGGAAAAAAACAAGTCAGTGATTTTAGTGACCTACAAAGTCACAATGAGTCAATAGTCTGATATGGACATCGAGTGCTTTCTTAGACTACATTCAAAAAAAGCAATGACTTCCAGAAAGATGGATAGAACAACCTTATTCAAATCACAGCTGGATCAAGATTCTTGTGTTCAATCCTGGAAACCATGTTGTTATGATCATGTGTTGTATGCATGTGTATAAGTGTGAGAGTGTTCCAAGGTTTGAAGGTATGTAAGGGAGTGAACATGTATTCACAATAGAAATTGTAGTTTCTATTTGAAGCAATGGATACACTCATTACCACTTCCTACTTTTGCTGGATAATGAAGTTTTGTCAGAGAAAATAAACTGCCTATGTCTGTTTGAAATAAAATGGAAGAGTCACAATTGTCCGTTTATGAGAGGCCCATTAAATATGTTTGGTACCCAGCTCTGTCTTTGTTCATTTGGGTGGGAAGTGAAGTGCACAGTAATATGGTGAATTAAGTGAAGGGCTAAATGAAGCAATTAATACGATTCTCTCCAAAACAATGAAGGTTCCAGGCAGAATGCAGAATAGCTTCAAGTTGACCCTCTCCAGGATTCTCAAATATCAAGATCCAATCTATATCCAGTCTGGCCCCTACTTACTCTCATGTTCTCCCTCTCCTTCCTTCCCTCCTTTTCTCTCCTCCTTTCTTCCTTCTTTCTCTGTTGTGGGTCTCTCTCTCTCTGTCTCTCTATCTATTTCTCTCTGTCTCTCTCTCTCTGTCTCTCTCTGTCTCTCTGTCTCTTTCTCTCTCTCTGTCCTTCTCTCTTTCTCCATGTCTTTCCCTCTCTTTGCATGTGTATATATATATATATACATATGTAGATACATATGTAGATACATATATATTATATATATATATCATCCCACAAAATAGAAAACAGAGAAAAATTTGTAATAAATCTATAACAATATTCTCCTAAATTCTTTCTTCATTGTTTCATGATGACATCAAAGTGCTTCAGAGTTTTCCAGGACATTCAAATGGAGCACAAGCAAGTTTTATGAAGCCAAGGAAGGTGCATACTTGTCTGTCATGTATTATATGCTTCTCACTTAAACACCATTCAACATAAGAAAGAAGAGAGCTCTAACCAGATTTGACATAGGATAAAGATTTTTTTGTTCAATCACAGATGAACCCAAATATTATTACTTAAATCACAGAGTGGTTTTGAATTACATTATATTAGGGGGGGAAATCCATTTAAATTGTAGACCTTAAAGTAACATGGTATAATTCGTTGAATATATTATAATGAAGAGTGTTTGGGGGAAACACTACTATACAATAGTAACTTTTAAAAAACATAAATGAAGTCATAGAAGGGTAATATTCTGTAACTGTACAACAAACACCCAACAAAAGTAGATTGATTGATTGACTGAGATAGATGATAGATAGATAGTTAAGAATCATGAATTCTTTAAGTATTCAAGTATTTTAATGATCATAAATCAAGTGAAGATAATGAATGTCCCTCTCAGTCATGCCTACTGATATCTTCCCAGTCCTTCAAAACTCAGTGAAGATACTACATTCTCTATGAAGCTTTACCTATTCTCCTTTCCCTAACCAGATGTAATATTTTTGCTCATATAAACATATCATTCTGTACAAGTTTTTGGTGTACTTGTCATCATATTTGGATTTGTTTTCTATTTATTAGTTTGCATGTCATATCCCTCTCTACTATACTTAAGCTCCCTGAGGTTTGAGATTATATTAATTATCATTAAATTTCTCTTACTGATTAACATAGGACATTGCAGGAGAGAACTAAGATTATCTATTTTAACCACCTTATTCTGCTGAAGAGGAAACTGAAGCCCCCAAATATGACATGAATTAATCAAAGCCTTACAAATAGTAAATAGCAAAATTGTGGGTTGACTCTAGGACCTCTGATTTCAAACCTTGTGCTTTATAAAAAGTCATGATGCTTTTTAAATAACCTTTTTCTGAAATTTGTTAAAAGGTCATTTTTATGATGTCCTGGATTTGAATTCAGAGGAGCTACATTCAAATCAATGCCCTTCCATTAACTTCCTAAGTTAACTTCCTAAGTTAACATTATAATGTAGGCAAGCTAATTTGGAGTCATTAAAATGGACATGGTGCTATTTAGTGGGAGGGACATTTTTTGAAGATAAATTGGCAGTGCAGCCTGTATTAATATAATAGTACTTTGAGGTAGTTGATGGCCAGGAGAAGGAGCATTTCATACTAACTTGAAGCAGTTAGGTGGTATGATGGAGAATGTGCTGGTATTGGTATCAGGATGACTTGAGCCCCTTTAGACTTCTTAGCTGTATGACAGGATCTTTGCCAAGAAAACTCCAAATGGTTTCACAAAGAATCAGATATGACTAAATTGACTCTTGCTCATGTGCTTGTTCTCATTCTTGCTTTCTCTTTCTCTTTCTGAATAGAGAGACAGACAGATAGACAGATAGGGATGAATGGATGGATGGATGAATTGAGAGACAGGATGAATTGATAGACGGATGGACAGACAGATAGACAGTTGGATGTACAGACAGACAGATAGACATACATATATATATATATATATATATATATATATATATATGTTGCATATATGTGTATGTGTATCTATCAAACAATGTCACAGATAGATAACTGATATTTTTATAATTACATAGAAGTACTAGGATGTGACCTTATCTTCTATAAGCTAACTGAAAGTATCTAAGATGATTATAGTAGCAGAATGACATATAAAATATACTTCATCTTCCCACATTATTTTAATTTGCTATATTGTATATTTCAAAAGCTTTTCAGCTCCATGCAGTGTTGAAGTTATGTTTATTTGGTATATTGGCATCTATTAACATAATGGTCTTAATTATTTTATGGATCAATGTCATATCTAGGTAGTTGCAGGCAACAGTTTAAATACCCATAAAACTTTGTTCCTGTATTATGATGAACTAAATTGTAAAGAATCTTTTGATATTTGTAAGAGATCTGTCACCTGTTAGTTTATAAAGGCTAATGAATTTCTGAGAGTTTAATTCTGAAAACCCAATTATGTCATTTTAAATATGTAGTTCTTGCTTCTTTTTTGCTGTATTGATATGTTTCAGTTTTTAGTACTTCATTACATGATATGCATTTGTTGTTACTATGAATATTACTCATCATTTTATTCATTATTTAGCCATTTTTATTGTTGTCATTAAACCAGAAGAACATTCAAGCATGTTTTGTCCCTCTTTCATAATTGCATATCCATAATTTCAACCAGATAACAGTGTTATCTTTTACCTAGTTACATATACATCAGAAAGAAAATTTTCTTGATTTTTTTACCCCTCTTCTTTAGTAAACCTGTGTATGGTAGCAGTCCCAAATTATTTGTGAAGAATAACTACTTATTTCCCCTGAAGTCTCAAATCAATTGGCATTTGGGCCAGAAATAGCAAAACTGAAGACGATTGAATCATATATGTGAATGTGTATGGTGTATTATATATGATTGCATGTGACATATGAGGTGGTAGTTGCTTGCCCATGAGTATCAGAGAGGAATATTTGGTGGAAGCCTCAGACTATACCTTTTCCAATCCCATCCCAACCCATTCTAATTCCAGTAACTTTCAATGTCTCTCTCACAATAGCGTGGATTGGAAATCTAGAAGATAGTATTCTTGCTCCGATACATGAGTACATTAATCACTAAAAGACTATTAGCAATAACCTGAATGTTTAATGTATATGAATTTTTACAATGGGCTTTCTTCAAAGCTACCTGGGAAGTAGAGTTTAAGTCAAATAGAGGATAAGACTTGAATATAGGCAAAGCCTAGAAACATTTAAAACTGGTTTTCTAGACTCCACATTTGGGACTCTTCACCATGTGATCTTTCTACTGGTTGTTTTAATTATATTCCTATTCAATTGTCCATAGTCTATGATCAGAGTTTTGGTCCACAATGAAAATTCAATGTCAGATGCCTTTAATTAGCCCAGTTAACAATAGGAAGAATCATGTCGAGCATTCCCATGGTGGAAATGATTACATGAGAAATAAAACTCTGCAAAAACTAGAGTTGGCAAATGAATTAAAGGCAGCATCTGCCTACACACAGGAGGATAATGTATCAATGATGATGGACAGCATATGGACCACCTGGCATCCAGACTGAATCCCACTGGAATACAAATGACCATTCCTGACACTAGAAACTCCAGTGGGGGATAATAAATAAAAGGAGAAAAATCCCTTTGTTCTTACAGAAATGCAAGTGGTGAATATGAAAACTTAACTTCTGATAGATAATACTTTTGTGTTCTAATTGTGTCAAGTAATGATAAATTAAAATAATAATGACATACTTCTATATGACATTCAAGAAATTTATGTATGTTAATTCATTTTGTTCTCATAGCATCCTGTTGAGCAGCTGCTATAGCTTTTATTAGTCCCATTTTACTGGCAAGGCAATGGAGGCTCACGCAACTTTAATTAACTTGCATATGGTTATCATAAGTAGTAAGTGTCAGAATTAGAATTGGAACCCAGTGCTTTGTAAACTCCAAATTCAGCATTCTTTCCACTATTTCTTGTTGCTATGAACCATTTATATAACAATGAAATTCTTTGTCAAGCATCATTAA